>NC_090926.1:462589321-462910749 GCF_040938575.1 Ambystoma mexicanum
CGCACCTGATCTCCCTGTATGTGGATGATATGCTTATTTACCTACAACAACCAGAGATTAATTTACAATATATATCGGATGTGTTTTCACGCTATGCAGATGTCTCTGGGATTACAATAAAAGCACAGAAGTCAAGCGTATTCCCCCTTTCAGGTTACAGGGTAAGTTCTGGCGGGGCGTTACCAGTGTTGCCGATTAAATGGCAAATTGACACATTTCGATACCCGGGAGTTGAGACTTTCCACAATCCTAAAGTAGAACATATGCAGAACACGGTGAAGGCCGGGAATAAAATGGAGAACTCCATGAAATTTTGGGTGAAGCTGCCGCTTTCGTTAATGGGGAGGGCCGCGTTGTTGAAGATGGTAGTGCTTCCGAGGTTGCTTCATTATTTGACCAACATCTCATATAATATACCTAGAGCCTTTTCTAAGAAGCTGAACACGACTTGTCGGAGTTTTCTATGGCCCAATTCGAGGTGTAGATTATCATTGGAGAAATGACAAAGATCATAAGAACAAGGTGGGATAAAAGTGTCGGATTTTGAGGGGTATTTTGTGGTGTGCCAACTACAGTTTTCCACATACTGGCTATCTGATGAACAGACACAAGACACAGAGTTACTAGAACCGGCATGCACCCCTTTATTTCTGAAGGAGATGGTGTGGACCACAGTACCACAGGATCCCAAGCTTCCTCTGCTGCTGAAGCTAGGCATGACAATGTGGCATAGGGCCTGCCACTTTCTGGGCAAAGACGCACCCTATTCACTCCAGATCCCATTGGTGACACTTAAAAGCGAGGATGTGCAATTTAGGCTGAATATCAGGAAATATTCGGAGCCTAGAAGGGTGGTGACACTGGGCGATATACTGAAGGAAGGACGGCCCAAGGCCTTTAACGAGGTCGCTGATGAATAAGGAGTGCGGATGGGGCAACCTATAACCCAAGCCTCACTGCTACATAGACTGAAATTGAAATGGCCAGGAACGGTGGGAGTATTGATAGAAGACGAGACAATAGAAACATTCTATGATATTTCAGAAGGGGGACACACAGTATCAAGACTATATGAGAATCTGATGGTGAAGCCAGATAGCAATCTAATACAGCTTAAGCAATGTTGGGAAGTTGATTTGCAAGAGCAACTGCCAGATGACGATTGGAGTAGGACCATGGGGTATCACAAGAAAGTGTCCAGAAATACAAAACTACAATTGATCCAATTATATGTTACTCACAGAGCATATTTAACTCCAAAGAAAATTGCAAAATTTAGTAAGGTGTCAGAACAAGCTTGTCCGAAATGTGGCCTGATCAACGCAGACCAGATACACATGTTTTGGGCCTATTGGCAGATTCGGTCTCCCCCAACACGTGCCTGAGACCAAAGATGAGTCACGTTAGCAAATTCAGAGACTTGGCGTACATCTTGGCGAAACGCAGGATAGCAATGGGTTGGAAAGCACATAAAGGCACAATTATAAGCGTGTGGTTGAGGGACCTCCAGAAATGGAAACTGGCAGAAACGGCTGTGTGGCTGGAACCATATGATACAAGAACTGATGGCCCCTATATAGAGTTGCGGTGAGGAGTTCAAGCAGGTTAATACATACCACAGGTAGACATTGCAAGTGGAACAGGCTGGAAATTGGGAAGCGAGGGGAGGTGTTGGGAGAGTAGGGTCGATGTATAACGTGATGGATCACTGTTATTTGTAGGTTATTTTGTTTGAAAAATCAATAAAAATTGTTTTTAAAAAAAATGACTTGTCAGCCAAATGAAGTTGGCAAGTGTCAACAATTTATGGTACAGCAAGAAATCAACCAAACTGTGTTTCGACGAGAGACTAAGTGTTCGCGCTGCTAGCATATGCACCAGCGTCAACAATGACCATGACATGCATGAGAAAAGCAGTTTTGCAAAATTGAGCTGCTATTGGTTATCTTTTATTAAAGCATAATTTAGGGTGCAATGCGTTTGAAGAGATATGCTGTTTCAATTAGAGCGATCATTCCCAGTCTGTGCAAAATCCTATTAACAAATTGAAGGTATTTACCAAGGAGGTTACTGTTTATCATTCAGGTAATTGGTGCGATTGGCTTTTTTCATGGATCCCAAATATTGGTGAGACCCTAAGTTATGCCCTTGCCTGCATTTCTTGTTTTCTAATTATTTTGGTTTTATTGTGTTGTTGTTTACAATGGGCCTCATTACGACCCTGGCGGTGATGGCATCGCCACCGGCACCGTTCATACCGTCCCGCCGCATTACGAGTTCTGCTCGCAGGTTCCTGACAGGTTTTAGCTGGCGGGTTGTGCGGCACCGTGAGCAGAACTCGTAATGCGCCGGCACCGTTAGCAGCGGTGCCGGCGCATCCATGCTCCCCACCCCCTATGGGGCAGAATGGGGATCGGGAGCCCGGCAATACCGCCACCCACGAATGGGCAATTACCGGCCCATTCATCTCGTAATGGGCCGGTTATTGCCCAATCGTGGGAGGCGGTGCCGGTAGCGAGCATGGCGGTATCCGTGCCTGCCATACAGGCACAGCTATCGCCATGCTCGTAATGAGGCCTATTTCAAAAACCTAATATACTGTCATTGAGTTATGGAAGTCAAATGACCAAGGGTGGGATGGAATGCATTACAAAAAATGTAACCTTTGATTCCAAGATGGAGTCCAAGTGAAATGCATTCTGTGAACACACATGAACATTTGACTTCGAGCTTAAAGAGAAGCCCATTTTTCTGAGCACAATGTGCGCTTGCTGGAGCTATGGAAAGACAGCTTGTTTATGTGTTCAGATGAAACTTGTTTTGCATTCTTTTAGCAGTCTTTGAGAGCAAAGTCTGTCGGCTTCTCATGGGAAACCAGAGATTATTTACAAATTCAGTGGAGTCTGGTAGCTGCAACGGCTGCGCAGCTGTGGGGTTCTACTCATGGTAAACATCTCTGGAAAATTACTGGATTATATTTGAAGAGAAAGACATCACACAGACAGGGAAAGAGTAAGTCACTTCACTTCTTGGCTTCTTACTTTGAGCACCGGCTGGGCTGACTGAAGCATATGTGTTTCCGTTAGCCTGTTCCCGTTGGCAAAAGATTCTCTCCCCCACCCAAGTGATTCCCAGTAAAGGCTTGGCAGAGATGAAGAATGTTAGAGAAACACTAATGGTGATGTATTTCTGTTTCATTTCTATCTGTCGTTTATTGTGATTATAAAGGGACCTGAGACAGGTCTATTTCAAACTTTACATGAAGTGTGGATGAATTATTTGCATTCCAAGACAAAGCACATTGCCTTCCAGCATTTTTCTTTTACAGTAGAGGGGAACTCCTTAAGTTAAAAAGATATCTATAAATTACTGAGAAAACAGGAAAGCAAAACAACTGGCAAGACCAAAATGCCAGTATAGTCACATAATAACAATTATAATGCTTGCTTTATCAGATGCCGATTTTAAATTCCATGAATCCGTGGTATCCCCAACCCCAAGCCCCCACCCAATGAGAGGCCTAGCACAAACACACAAACACACAGCAGGAAAGCAAAACAACTGGCAAGACCAACATGCCAGTACAGTCACATAATAACAATTATAATGCTCGCTTTATCAGATGCCGATTTTAAATTCCATGAATCCGTGGTATCCCCAACCCCAAGCCCCCACCCAATTAGAGGCCTAGCACAAACACACAAACACACACCGCATGCAATTACTCAACATTCACATGCTCATTCACACAGCATTCACTTGCGCACTGATACACTCATTTATTCATACGCCCACCCAGCACCCAACAATGCATCATACACTCCCTCATTCGCTCACACAGGCATGCATACATAATATATTCTTCTTAACTGTAGTACTGGTCTGGACTTTGCTTCTCACCACGGTCAGGCCTCCCAGGGAACACAGAAGCTCTCTAGCTACCGCGCCACATGAACAGGACCCAGGAAGCAAAGAACGCTTCCTGCACATGTGCCTAGAAGCCAGAGTGTTCTGAACTCACCACCCCAGGATGTCGTAATATGCCTGGGGCACAGAAGCATCCCCTAAACACATTTAGAGGTGCGGTTGCCCAGCCTGCACCCCCAATTGGCCATGCAAGGCAGGGGAAGCAAATTGCTGCCAGCCTTGCATGGTCCATTTGACATGCATGCTGGGGAACAGAAACTGTCGAAGGCAAACCATGTTTCGCTTTGAAAGTTTAAACCAGCCCAGGAGCGCTGCCTCAGCTACCACTGTGTATAAGAGTACCCTAAAAACAGTGCTGGCATTAGGTTGGATTTTCCTAGATTTGTGATCCGGCAAATAATTGGTGTCCACCCTTTCATACTTTGCCAGCAACAGTATGGTAAATGCTCCTGTCTTGAGTTATTTTCCAGGTGTTCATGATTCCTCTTCTAAGAGGCAAATGTTTATTTGGAGTGGGAACAATCCTTCTGCTCCTTACACCTGTCACTGGTAGGATCCAGAGTGACCCATTTCCATTTCCAGCATTGCCTAAAAAGCCAAGAGTTACATTATAGTTTTCAAACAAAACCCACAATATGCATGATGTATTCTATTTGCATATAGACTCTGTTAATAGTTACTCAAACAGTATTAGGTTATCAAGTGAAGTGCAGCTTCATTCCCTAGGCATAGCAAGCAAGCCACTCGCATCTGGGCAAATGCAAAGTAATTTAGGGAGTCAAACTGAAACCATCATGCATTGGCAAAGCCAACAGTTTGGGTTTTTGAGTTGGAATAGTATAGGTATTTGCCATGCACTGCCATCAGGGTTCCACTTGGCCATAAGATAGGATCATCTAGAAAATGGTGCAAGTACCTGAATATCATTGGCAACTGCCTGCCTAATACCGATGCACAAGCCAAAACGACTGGCTTTTTGATTGCATGTTTTAGAGAGTTCTTCGGTTCAAGGAACGGATGTGAGGCCATGCATTTTGGTTTTAAATCCACTCTCAGAATATACACATTGTTAAGAGATTTCTATTACACTAGGAGTTGATTTACAGAGACAAATAAGTAATTAAACACTCAAAACAATTCTTAGATATAACACTGGCAGGCCCTATATAGCACAAAGTGTGATGTTGTTTTGTGATGGCATTAGCTCAGAGAGTTCCCAAAAGGGTATGTTTCGGCAGTGAGGGGCAGGTTGTTAGTGTGAATCACACATGGATTAACAAAGCAATGGGTAGTCAATGCATGGGTAAATGCCCAAACACGCCCATAGGTTGGGTGCCCCTCCTCACATCCCATCTCCATCTTATCTGTGTTCCAGTGCAAGAGTTCTGGATTACACCTAATAGCCGTAACTTTAAAAGGATGGATGCAAGGCTCTGAATCAATCAGAAACGCTGACATTGCTCTGGTTAGCCTTTACTTTTATTTTGATATATTTATATAGCGCAATGGACCCGGAGGCATGAGGGCGCTAACAAAAAAGAACAGTTGGACAATGCAGCAATGGACAGAAGGAGCCGAGGACGGACAGTAATTAGTTCACATGAGATTAAATAAACAGCCAGGTTTTCAATTTCTTCTTAAAAGGCTCCAGTTTAGGCTGAAGCCTGAGATCCAGCGGAAGTTCATTGCATGCCGTAGGGGCGGCAACAGAAAAATCCCCCTTTCAGTCTTCTTGGATCTGCATCTTGGGATCACTAATAACTTAAGGTTATTAGATCTCAGGGCTCTGCTAGCAGCCTTGTTCACAATAAAATCCTTCGGATAGCTTGGCATGCTGCCCAAAGTGCACTTGAATTTGATCAGAAGGAGGCAGAAGCGAATTCGTGCCTCCACTGGTGGCCAATGCAAGGATCTTCTAGCTTCTGACACATGATTGAGTCTAGAAAGACCCATTACGGCTCACGCCTCCATTTTGTATCACTTTGAGTCTGTTAGTTTCAGTTTTGCTGATGCCTATAAGTAGGCTACAGCAATGATCTAATTTGGAGCACACGATGGCTCTAGCGAGAGTCTCAGCATTGGCCTGGGTTATAAGGAGGCGCAGGTGAGCAAGTAATTTCAGGTAGTAAGCTGCAGCTGAGACCAGACTCCCCATGTGGGCCTTCATGGAGAGATGCTGGTTGAAAATAACCCCCAAAGATTAAAATGTCTTCAGTGTAGTAATCTTCGTATCCCCTAATTGGAACCCCTCATAGTCCGGGTCCAGTTTGACTAGGGTAGCCTGCCTATTGGCCAATCTAGGCCTGGACCAAAGAAACCACCTTCCTACGCACATTCTCGGACACACTTTGGACTGGATCGCCGCAACTAATGTGGTTACTAAAGACCTGCAGGTTCTCCTTGTCCTTGGTCCGACCATGCTTTTATATACTTTTCTGTTTTGGCAGACTTCCCTATCAAAATCTGCAATAAAGACATACCTGTTACCATAGGCAGAAATCTTAGGCTTCTCCACCCAGCAAGAATCATCCTGTTATTGAGTCCTGACATTAACATTTCACCCCCCTGTACTCTTGTGGAGATGTCAAAAGCCCTGATTTCCAACCTCAAAGATATTACACACACCTTGGCTCCTGAGAAATGGAGGAAGGCAAGGTCAGTGTCTAAAAACAAACTGTGGTTCTCTCCTGCTCTTCAACAGCTAAAATCCACCATGTTAAAGCTATTTTACGCCTGGAAAAGTAATTCGACACCTGACCACTTGTCAGCCTATAAAGGTGCTGGTAGATCCTATTAATCCGCAATATTGGATGCGAAACAAAAATGTCTTTAACGACAGGATTACCTATGTTAAATCAGAGGTTAAAGAACTCTTTACAATTCTAAAAGAACAAGAGTCTACCATGTCCTCGGACGTTGGCCTTGTTGTGAAAGACACAGCATGGTGCCAGAGCATCCAGGATGCCATGGAGAACCAACTGCAGGGTATCACAAAGACTATATCCAGTAAGAAAGAAGCTGCTCTGTCAGAGGCAAGTAAGTTGAGCTCTGAGGTCTTTAAAAGATACCCCACTATCCCTCCCTTTAATTTCTCCCCTATTTCCCTAGAAGAAAAGGAGACCCATGTTCAGCAGTTTTTATAAAAACCTGTCCTCCAACATTGCTCGCAGCTTTAATACTGTTGTTTGCAAATCAGCTTTGGGCCTTCCACTAATGTGAGAATCTCTGCCCAAACTGCCAGACCACAAGGCATAGAAATACATGTACTAGCTTGTGTTCCAGTGCAGAAGGGGACATGAGCAAACTATTGAGATTTGTGAGAAACCTGAGGGCATCCTCCCATCTACTCTCCTTGGATCTTCCTTTCAAGTGGCCAGGGAAAGGCCATCACTTTTGGATCCTGACCATGGGGCTGGATATGCCAGGGAGGATCATCTGGGAGGAGGGACTTCGCGGAGTGGGGAGAGGATGCCTTCAGGTGAGACATGGTATCCCCTTTTCCCATATGAGAATGAGTTGTACCCTGCCCTACATTCGTAGGCACTCTCTCTCTCTCTCTCTCTCTCTCTCCCTCTCTCTCTCTTTCTCTCTCTTTCTCTCTCTCTTTCTCTCTCTCTCTCTCTCTCTCAAGTGTGGTCAGGAAACGGACTCATACCTGCAACCTATTGAAAGGTCACAGGTGCTTAAAAGGAGAGTCCAGCAGCATTGAAGAGGGAACCTTCCTGGTGAGAAGGATGCAGCTGCGAAGTGAGGAGCAAGCTGGAAAGTGGCCGGTGGAGAGGACGCTGTGCATTGCAGAGGGGCCGAATGGGCCGGGAGGAGCTCAGAGCACCTACAGTTCCCTATGCTGCATGTTTCCAGCTGGAGCTAGGGAACACAGATGACTCCGAAGAGCCATGGGCGGCTGCCACGAGTTTCACAGGTTTGCGAGGGCTGCTCGCTGGAGCTCCCGACCCATACCCGGGAGTGAAGTGGAAGCCGGAGAACAGAAGGAAGACGCCATAGTTCCTCAGAAACTATAAATGTTTGTATGAGTACGCGGGGGGAAATATGGAACAAGAAACCCAAGAAACACTAGATGACATAAGCCTGCCCTCTTTGGATGACCTGGAGCGGGCAGACCTGGATGCCCCAATCACCTCAGATGAACTAGAGACAGTTATTCAAAACCTGCCCACATGTAAAGTGGCAGGGTCGGACGGACTCCCCAGTGAATTTTATAAAGCATACAAACAAGAGTTGCTCCCGCCGCTGTTGGCCATGCTTAATGAGGCTTATGAACGCGGGAGGTTGCCAAAGTCCCTACGGGAGGCGGTGATCATCCCACTCTTGAAACCGGGCAAGCCAAGCACAGACTGTGGGTCATATAGGCCCTTATCAATGCTCAATCAGGACAGCAAAATCCTTACAGCTCTGCTGGCTAATAGGCTTAAGCGAGTCATCAGCAAACGAATACACCCGGACCAAACGGGTTACGTCCCAGGCAGGAACATAACTGATAATCATAGGAGACTCTATCACATTATTGACCGAACAGAGAAAGACCCCGGTGAGCTGGCTATTGTCTCGCTTGATGCGGTCAAGGCCTTTGATTCAGTGAGATGGCCCTGGTTGATGGCAACTTTGAAAGAATATGGGATGGGGCCGGGGTACCTGAGATGGGTTAAAATGCTATACAGCTCCCCAATTGCGAGGGTTAAAACGGGCGCTATAATCTCGGACAAATGGCGACTTGGCAGGTGAACAAGACAGGGAGGCCCCTCGTCACCATTGTTATACATCCTCGCGTTGGAGCCGCTGGCAGTCTGCCAGAGGCAACAATACGGGGAGATAGGGATCCGCACAGCAGGAGGAGCACATCTTATATCTCTGTATGCTGATGACATGCTCTTATATCTGCGCTTCCCGGAGGAGAACCTGCAATATGTCTTAGAGGTGATGGAACGTTACGCTATCCTCTCCGGCATAGCGGTGAACCCCAGGAAGTCCAGTGTGTTCCCCCTGGGGAGGTACAAAGGCACCCCATTGGGTAGCCTGCCCATTTTGCCAATACCATGGCGAACCCGAGACGTTCCGATATCTAGGTATCGATATATACCACACGACAGGGACAGAACACAAACACAACACAGAGAAGGCAGTGGAAGGTATTAAAAATAGCATGGCAGGGACTGGCCACCAGGGGGCGCACGGATGAACGTCCTCTCCGTGTGAGCACCGCCTCCATGGTCCCGAGATAGCGGCATGAGCCCCCGCTAACGGACCCCCCCCACCACGAAAGTGCGAAACTCTACTGTCTGAAGAGACCCCCCCGCAACGGAGAAGAAACCCGACGGAAATCGGGCCCGATTTCACCGAGAACGGGGAGTTTTTAGGAGCGCTCGCCTGCTGCACCGCGGGAGACCCGAGTACGGCGGGCCCCGTGACGGGCCTCTCTTGCGGTGACGGCCCGCGCCCCGAGCCTACGGAGCAGACTGGACGCGGGGCCCCGGAGAGGCGACACCCCCCGGGACCGGCATATGCACACGGGGTGAGTGAGGACCCCCACCGCGAGACTCCGCGGCGCCAGGCCCGTGCCCCGGCGGCGCCGCGTGATACGCGCATCTCTTCGCTGCCGACGGCGCGTGTTATGAGCTGTGCCCCGGCAGTGCGCCGGCCCCCGCAGTAGCTGCCTGCTGGATCTGGACCCCCACGCTTGTGCTGCTGCCCCCGGCCCCACCGGGGATAGCGAGGTGCTATTAAACACCGGGCCGCGCCAGATCCCGGCGGTGAGCCCTGAACCTCCTTGCGGTAGAGGCGGGGACGACCCACCTGAAGGCCGAGAAGGCCGCGAGACGCCGTACTCAAAGATGCGGCCCACAGCATGATCCGTGTGAAAGCTCAATCCTCACATGACCATCGCTCCTAGCTGCTGGCTGCCTAGGCATACGCTTCTCGTGCCAAATGCCATATTGAAGGGACAAGGGTAACCCGCCAGCTGAGCACTACATACGGGGCAATACCCTCCCCCGTGACCCTCCGCTGACCTGGCCCGAGGAACGGGCCCACACCGCACAAAGAGCCGAGAACAAGCGACAACACTGAGCCTGCTACCCGTGCATCCTCCCAGAGGGTAGGGCCCCCTGTCCAGGGGCGTGTGCCTCCTCTAACCCGGGATTTTTGCGCATGGACCCACGACACAAACTGGCTAAATTTGCCTACGGACCATCCCCTGCACCCTCTGGGAATATAGACGCCATGGCCTCGGACTCATCGGAGGCAGGTGCTGCGGCCACCAAAGGAGACATTGCCACTCTATTGTCTGAAATAAAAAACATGAGTGCCAATCTTGGCGGCAAAATCGACAAAATCACCCAGAGAATGGACAGCTTCGAGGAGCGATTGGAAAGCGTGGAGAATAATCAGACCTCGATTGATACCCTCGAAACTCAGATGGATGTACGAATCCGCAACATCGAGAAAAGAGAGATTGAGGCAAGGCTCAAGATAGATGACCTGGAAAACCGGGAAAGGAGGAATAACCTTCGCTTTTTCGGCATTCCGGAACGTGATGGCGAAACGGAGAAAGACCTCAGAGATACCATTCACGATATCATCAAGATACTAACAGCTGACGAGGACACTGATGAACCTAAGACTGAACGCATACACAGAGCTGGAGGACCGCCTGGCGGCCCACGCTCTGTACTGGCCAAATTCCACCGATACCAAGACAAAACCAGAATACTTGAAAAAGCCAGATCTGGTGGCCCGCTCACGATGGGGGGCGCGCAAATCACCATCTACCAAGACTTATCTTCGCTAACGCTAGCCCTAAGACGCCTTTGCAGCCCCCTGACGAAATGGCTGAAAGACCAAAACATAAGGTACAGATGGGGATACCCCTTCTCGCTTACCTTCGAGCATGGTAGCAGAAAACTGATCCTACGCTCCGAAGAAGAAATCAAGGATTGTATCGCCGATCTCCTCGGAGCGAACCAGGGAAGCAAAGAGGATGACGACGGCGAGCGCCCGGGAAGGCAATGGGAACTCCAGGGCCCTAGACGCAAGAGGGTAAAGGGATCAAGAAAATATAGACGCCCCAACAACACCCCCGAGCAGACCTGAGCCAAGGGACCCAGGCGAAATCTGAGCTGACCACAGCCATGGCCACAGTGGGCTGCACTGTCTCCCGCGGAGATCGTTACATGGCGGACCCCGCTGAACGGATGTCGCCGCTGGCGGGGCATCCCTCCGGACCGAAAAGTGATGAGGACTCCCGCGGAGAGTCCAGTAAACCGCACGTAACGTTGGAATTTTTCACCTGTTTGTTGTTACTGTTGTAGAAACTGTATAATGTTTGGGGGAGGGAGAAAGAAGATGGGGGCTCACCCTTAAGTAGCGATGGGAAATATGATCGGGACCGTGGGACGACGGTTCCCACCGATGGTCCGCCAACGGACCATACGTTTCCACCCAGTCCGTTCCGGACGCCGTCAACGGCTGCCGACGCAGCACACCCTATTCCTACGCTCAAACAAGCCCCACCGATTATGGTGGGACACGAGAGAAGGGGAGAGAGATAATGAACACTTGGGAAATGTACAAATATCATTGCACTCGTTTCAAGGTATCGTGTTTGCGGTGACACAGGGTACCTGCAGGTCTTTTCGGACTCTGGAGGCGACGGATTCCAGACTACAGACCACCAATGGCATCACATGAGAAGGTCAAGGGCAAGGGTCTTCTCAGGATTGGGTCAATCAATGTGAAAGGACTGAACTCTCCTACCAAGAGGTCACTGGTACATAGAGAATTTCGAAGATCTGGCATAGACATTCTCCTCATACAGGAGACAAAATTCGCGAGAGGCGAGGAGCGGACAGTTCTGGGAACTAGGGGAGGCACGGAATTTTGGGGCTCTGGCCCGCTCAGAAAAGGAGGGGTTGGAATCCTCATTAAGAAAGGAGTCGGGTTCGAATTAGAGAAGTCCTGGTCGGATGTGAGCGGACGGGCCCTCTTGATTGTGGGGAAAATTGCAAGGGTTCAGGTCACGATTGCCACAGTATACTCGCCCAACACCGGACAGACCGCATTCCTCAGGAAAACGATCCCCAAGATAGTGCTGGAAACTGCAGGCCATCTCGTGGTGGGAGGCGATTTCAACCAGTGGATGGATCCATCTGTAGACTGGAGACCAGGCAACCCCGACACACGGAATCAACATAGAGGGGCCCACACTGAATTCGCTGCTCTGATGGAGTTATACGACCTACGTGACGTATGGAGAGTACAGCACCATGACGAAAAGGGCTTCACCTTTTACTCGAACCCTCATGGCACATTCACGCGCATAGACTATATATTCCTCTCGTCTGATCTAGCGAAGTCCGCAAGCTACTCCGGTATAGTCCCGACTACATGGACAGACCACGATATGGTATTGGCGGACGTCGACTGGGCTGATTTGCCTGTTGCCGGAGGATCGTGGCGCTGCAATGAGTCCCTTTGGACCGATACGGTTTTCAGGGGAGAAATGGAGACCGAGATTGAAGAATATTTTAGGACAAATGACAACGGAGAGGTCTCCAAACAAGGGATCTGGGAAGCTGGGAAAGCTACGTGGAGAGGCCTGCTAATGCGCGAGGGCTCCTCTAAAAAGAGGGAGCGGAAGATTGTCGAAAACAAGTTACGCAGTGAAATACACCAACTGGAGAGTGAATTGAGAGATGGAACAGAGGTAGACTCCGCCAAGCTAGACATGGCCCACCGCAAAAGAGAAGAACTACGATTGGTGGAGCATGGCCAAGTGGTGCGGAAACTCCAATTCCTGAAACAAACATACTATGAAAAAGGGGACAAGGCCGATGCACTCTTAGCTGCCAGACTCAGGGAACGGAGAGAGGAACGCAAGGTGAAGGAGATATTAGAGCCCACTAACCCCACGACACACACACCCTGCTCAATACCCGAGCATTTCGCCACCTTTTACGAAAATCTATATACCTCCGAGCTGCTACCGGCTCACTCTGACATAACGTCCTATCTGTCCCCAATTACCATTCCTACGGTAACGCAAATGGAAGCCGAACTCCTCGATAGCCCCATAACTGAAAGTGAAACGAGAGACGCGATCAAACGACTCAAACTAGGGAAGTCTCCGGGCGAAGATGGCTACACAGCCGGCTTCTATAAGACCTTCGCCGACCAGTTGTCACCCTTCCTCACGGAACTTTTTAACGAGATAGTGAGCTCCGGGACCGCCCCAGATTCTTTTAAGAAAGCCCTCATATCTGTCATCCCTAAAGAGGGTAGGGACCCCAAACTATGTGGATCGTACCGCCCCATTTCCCTCCTCAATCTGGACGCGAAGATTTATGCCAGAATATTGGCAGCCAGATTAGAAACTTTAATGCCCAAACTAGTCCACTCCGACCAGGTCGGATTCATCCTCGGCAGGCAGGGTGCCGACACCATGCGCAAGACTCTGCACCTTGTCCACGCTGGACACAGCCTCCAAGACGACCCGGCCCTCCTTTCGCTTGACGCGGAAAAGGCCTTTGACAGGGTGGAATGGGACTTCCTAGGTGCAGTCCTCCGGAAAGTGGGAATAGGCCCCAAATTCTGCGATGGGATACGAGCTCTTTATGCCTCTCCCAAAGCGTCAATTTTCGTAAATGGAGAATACTCCAGGTGGTTTGAACTGCAAAGGGGGACCAGACAGGGATGCCCGCTCTCAGCGATCCTGTTCGCACTTTCCCTGGAGCCCCTGGCACAAAAGCTCAGAGACGACTCCCGAATAGAGGGAATACGGCTGGGAGGGACCGAATACAAAGCAGCGTTGTACGCTGATGACATCCTCCTACACCTAACCAGACCTATGACCTCAATCCCTCATGCCATAGCCCTAATAGAAGAATACGGTCGGTTCTCCGGATTCAAAGTGAATATGTCCAAGTCCATCCTCTTTCCTCTCCAAGGTGCCCCGGTCGAAAATGAGGCAAAGTTCCTCTCCCTCGGGCTTAAAATAGAACACGTGACATTACAATACCTAGGTATAAAGATCACTAGAACCCTAGATGACCTCTATGAGGCCAACTTCCCCCAGCTTCTCCGAAGCTTTGCAAGAGATCTCGAGAGATGGAGCAAACTGACGATCTCATGGCTGGGGCGTATCAACGCCGTTAAGATGGTGTGCCTCCCTCGCTTTCTATACCCCTTCCAGATGTTACCGATCGTGATACCTGACCAATTTTTTGTTGAGGCCCGGAGGACCATGCTGCGGTTCATCTGGCAGGGGAAGAGACCGAGGGTCCCATATGACACGCTTATTCTCCCCACAGAAAAAGGGGGGATGGGTCTTCCTGACTTACGGAATTATTATAAAGCTGCCCAGTTGCGCGTCCTAATCCCACACCTTAGAGACCACAAACACCTGCAATGGGTCCAGATGGATAACCACTATTTGTCCCCTGCCACGGTAGCAGAATGGCTCTGGTCCCCATACCAACGGGTGCAGAGGAGAATCAAACAACACCCCATATTGACTACTATATGGAACATATGGCGCACCGGGAAAGGGATGCGAGAAGTCACCACCTGGCCATCCCCGCTTAGTCACCTATGGTCTCCTGGTGTAAATGACCATATTCCGAACCTGGAGCGATTCCAATCATGGTATGAAGCGGGCCTTGAAAGGATAGGGCAACTCCAGAAAAAAGACTCGTTCATTACACTACCGGACCTGACAACGGCTCTGGGGATAGGTACCCTATCGACATTTCACTTTATCCAATTGAAAGGGGTGTTGACAAAATCTGAATGGAGAGCAAAATTGAGAAGAGACCTCACCGCCTTTGAGAAACTTCTGGACTCCAGATCGGAAATGAAAGGCCTCATATCCGTGATGTACCAAACACTCTTAGCAGCAGGAGGCGGCAATACGGAACCCCTCAAAGCCAGATGGGAAAAAGACTTAGGTGAGGAGATACTCCCCGACCAATGGGACCAGATGTGCAAAGCCGCACCCAAATCCTCCATCTCCAGCCAGTACAAACTCCATGCAATAAAGCTCCTACATAGATGGCACTATGACCCACTCCGACTCTCTAAAATGTCCCAATCCATGAGCCCGAAATGCTGGAGGGGGTGTGGAGAAAATGCCAACTATTGGCATATGTGGTGGAGCTGCCCGCGCATCAAGGTGTTCTGGACTGAGGTTTTGGGATGGATTAAGGAGATAGATAATACTCACAGAGAACTCGACCCACACCTTGTTTTGTTTGGCCTTGAAAGAGACGAGGAAGAATGGCTCCGGGTGAAAGGCCTGGCCCCCCAGCTGTTGTTGGCGGCAAGAGCCCTCATAGCGACCAAATGGAAGTCCCACCGAACCCCAGGGAAAGCCGAGTGGATCAAAATTGCTACAAATATCTATGTGATGGAAACGATCACCGCCTCCTTGCACAATAAACCCGCGAAATGTGAAACCCTATGGATGGATTTCAAGAACACGTATATCTCACCCCCCTCTGCCTCCCAGTCAGAGGAGCCTCAAAACCCGACCGGATGATGCCACGTCCAAAGGACAATACAAAGAACATTACAAAATACAGAAAGCGAGTCACCTAAGTCCGACTGCTAATACTTTGCAACGTTTAGCCCTGTGCCAACCGCACAATGCCGATGTTACTGTTAGACGATTGCATTTGTGATGTACAACAAACCAAGTGGGGGGGGGGGGAGGGAGTACGGCAAACAGCCAACGAAGCATACTCAGGTAACGGGGACTGACGCACGACTAAGAGACTCTTAGCATATTGTTCTGATTTGCATTTCGTGCCTGACTTGCCCCCCTGAGGGATGTAAAACTGTGTTTAAACAATGTTTGCATTTTTCTGTTCTTTGTAAAACCAATAAACATAAAATTTAAAAAAAAAAAAATAGCATGGCATTTTGGTCCAGGTTGCCCCTGGCCATAATGGGGAGATGTTATGCTTGATTTATGCTTGATTCAAAATGGCGCAGACGCGCAATGCATTCTGGGAGCGCTCGGAGCCATGTTGGATATTTACTTCACACCGCAGTGAAAGGCTGCACGCATTTTGCTAAAGTGTTAGATTCACAGTGCTGAGACAAACATGCTTTTCCAAACCTGGTATGCGGTCAAGGCCATTTCTGCTGGGAAAGCTAACATTGTTATGGCTTGCTACTGTTCTCCGTGGAGTGTGTTTTTAGAGCAGGGAGGGCCTGCGTTCCTTGAGGGGAGCTAGCGATTGACCCAGCTGGCAACCGACGGCTGTTCCTCAACTGCGCAGGTGCAATTTCCAGACTGTTCGAGAATTAACTCCCCATTGTGGAGTGTGTATATATACGGAAACCCGGAGGGGGTCAGGTGAGACTTCAGCCAGAGAAGGACGCTCCGTCTGGCCTTCCTGTGAGCTGTGGTACTCTCGGCCTGGCTGTTCCCGTGGTCTTCCAGCCACTTCTGGACGAGATGAGGACTTCTATTATGCTCACGGTGATGTATTTCTTTTTGACTTCTTTACTTCTTCTGTGATCTATGTCCATATTAGTTTTATGAGTTATTTCTATGTACTTGTAAGCTTTGAATAAATAGCCGTAAAGAGCTGATTTACCTTCTAAGAGTGCGTGGTTGTGAGTTATTGCGTCTGTCTGTTTATGGTTCAAAGTACTTGCTCTATAATTGCATTGATGATTTATGGTTGTTTCGTGCACTTTTCATGGGAGAGCAGTACATTTTTGGGGTCACGAACCGGATGTACGTGATGAGTTGTTTGTGCATCCAAGAATCTGTTGAAATGTAGATAAGATTTGGTTGTCGTGAAAATTGAAGTTTTTTTTTTGTTGTCTTTTTGGTAAAGTGTTTGAGTGCCCGTGGGAGTGATTGCCGTGTGGAGAAGAAAATATATAGGTTCAACAAGGTTGTGCTTTGCTTGCGATAATGAGTAGTTTGTTCAAGAAGAAGAACGTTACCGCTGGCGGTGACTGTTCTGATGTTGTTATTCCAGGTTGGACTAAGAGTCCGTATGATAAATTGGCTCAAGCGTGGGCATGTGGTGCCGGTTTAAGTGAAACTTGGGATCAAGGATTGGGAGATGCCGATCCGACTGATGTAATTGCATGCTTGCAACAAGTTCCAGTAGAACGTGGTAAAGAATGTGCGGCATTAGGTAGGCGAGGTTGGGTTCTTTTGCATGCTTATAGGAAAATACATCAGAGGCAAGTGGACATGAAAAAAGAGGTTTTGCGATTAGAGAGAGAACTAGCTGCAGAACGGCAGACTGTGTTAATGCAGCAGATTCAAATGAAATTGTTTAAAGATAAGGCCGACACTTATCAGGCTGTGGCCGAGAGGGCAGCAGTCAGAGTAGCGCGATATAAGTATAGCAAAAGGCGGGGAGGGGTCAACAAAAGAAAGGCGGCAACTGTAATCGCTACCACTAGTGTAGACTGGGATCCCGACAAATGGGATGGTGATATTTTTGATTCGACCAGTCTAGAAAGTAGTTCTGCAGAAGAGTCTGACCCCAAACCAGAGGTGAAACAGAAAACAGTGGTGGTGAAGCCTGTTAGAAGGCGGTGAGCCGGACCACACCCACAGAATCATGGTGGTGGTATGGTGGATTTAAGTACTTTTGAAGATTACACACAACAGGAGGTTGGGGAAATTATTTCCCGTTTGAGTCAGAAATCAGGGGAAGCTTTATTGACATGGCTGGTGAGATTACTAGATGGGGGTGCTGCAGGGTTGTTGGTAGATTCTACTGATTCACCGCGTTTTTTACCCCTGTCAATTGACACCAATGTACAGGAGGTGTTAAGAGCAGGACCGCCCCCTGACGCAAATGGTCAAGATACGCAGGTGTCTTTGTTGCACCTGATAGCCCAAGCATATAACCGCAAATACCCTATTACCACAGATTGGCCCAGTGAAGAAATGAAGTGGTATACGTTTAGAGAAGCAATTCAAAAAGTCAGAGAGCATGCTATGAAAGAGGCGATTCACATAGACGCTCCTGATCACATGGGAGCAGTGCCGCTCTCAGTTTCAACTCGAAACATGGTGATTAGATGCGCCACCCGCATACAAAAGTGTCATTATGACTCTGCTCGTAGGCATGATGGGCAAGGCTACTGATGAGGTAGCAGATGCCATTCGGCAACTTGCAGATTTGGGAGAGTGGGATAAGAGCGATAACAAGCCACGGGATAGAGAGGGGCGTAGTGAGAGAAGAACTGAAGGCAGGCGGCAAGATAGCAGAGACTCCTGAGTGTCCCAAAAAGACATGTTTTTGGCTTTGTTAAAAGATGGTGTGCCACATGAAGAAATTGATGGCATCGAAACCAGAGTAATGTATGAATTATACAAAAAACGGGGACTTGCAGCAAAAGAGCGCTATAAACAGGTCAAAAAGCAAGTGGTCACAAACACCACAGGGGGATCCCTCACCTTCTGCTCCCCTGCTGAAGAACAAGACGAAGGGTCTATGAGGACACCTTCTCCGAACCAGCCGACATACGCTGATTTGAGAAACGTGGTGAGTGCGATGTTAGAGGCGGAGTCGAGTCACACTCATTCGAAGTTTAACTAGGGCTTCGGCCAAGCTCCGGCAGCGTCTGCCCGCATAAAAGTGGATAGGCGGGCTCATGTTTATGTTAAGATTTTTTGAGGGCCAGGAAATACACAAGGGGTGCGACCATTGATATATACCGGGGCAGAGGCCTCTTTGATTCATGGTAATCCGACACGATTTAAAGGCAAACAGTTTACGATTACAGGTGGGGAAAGGAGACCCCCGCAGTGCAAACGAGAGTGGAGATGAAAATAGGCAATTTAAAGAGGCAGAAATACCAAGTGTTGATTG
The DNA here is from genome assembly GCF_040938575.1 of Ambystoma mexicanum. NCBI lineage: Eukaryota > Metazoa > Chordata > Amphibia > Caudata > Ambystomatidae > Ambystoma > Ambystoma mexicanum. The sequence continues at coordinate 462,608,113 of NC_090926.1, forward strand.
TCCCGATACCTGAGTAATATAATTGGCTTTGACATTTTGGAAGGGCTAACCTTGGGACTTGGCGGTAAAACGTACCAGTTTGGGGTGAGTGCATTAATTTGTACACCCATTACTGTAGGCAAATTGAAGATGCCCCCAGTGCAAGTGCCAGTTGCAACCAAGCGAGTAGCAATGAAACAATACCGCATTCCTGGGGGGCACAAGGAAATCTCAGACACCATTAAAGAGTACGTGGAGGTGGGTGTATTAAGCCCTATTACCACCTCATGGAACAATCCGCTCTGGCCTATTAAAAAGGGAGATGGGTCGTGGAGGATGACTGTGGATTACAGGGAGTTAAATAAACACACTCCTCCCTTAGTGCACGCAGTCCCAGATGCTATTACTTTGATTAAAAACGTCCAAAAGTTTAAGGGGACTTGGTATGCAGTGATTGATTTAGCTAATGCATTTTTCTCCATGCCAATTGCTGACAAGTGCCAAGAACACTTTGCATTTTCGTGGGGTGGACGTCAGTACACTTTCACGAGACTACCCATGGGGTACATGCACAGTCCGACTATCTGTCACCGGCTGGTGGCAGAGCACTTAGACAAGATACCGTGTAAACCTGACATACAAATCTCTCATTACATTGATGATATTTTGATCCAGGGCAAGGATGAGCACAGCCTGCAAAGTCAGCTAGATGTCATTTTAGAAGGATTGAAAAAGGAAGGGTGGGAAATTAGATTAATCCGAGTAAAATTCAAGGTCCAGCTGAAACAGTAATATTTCTAGGGATTCAGTGGCATCATGGGCATCGCGAAATGGTGCCAAAAGCACGACAGAAAATACTTGAATTCACTACTCGAACTAGCAAGAAGCAAGCTCAGCAGTTTATAGGACTGTTTGGCTTTTGGAGACAGCACATTCCGCATTTAGGGCAGATCTTGGCCCCCCTCTACAAAGTGACACGAAAGAAATATGAGTTTCAGTGGGGGGAAGAGCAGCAGAGAGCCTTTGAGATGGCGAAAGACACCGTGCAGCAGGTGCTTGATTTATGGCCCTTGAAGGAAGGTGAAGTGGAATTAAATGTGTCTGTGCAAGACAATTATGCTAACTGGAGTGTGTGGTAGAAACAAGACAGGAAACGTGTGCCATTAGGGTTTTGGAGTCGTAAGTTGCCCGACGCTGGTAACTCATATACTCCGTTTGAGAAGCAATTGCTGGCATGTTATTGGGCTCTTGTTGATACCGAACAGATGACGGTGGGTCATGATGTATTTATGCGACCTGAAATACCAATCATGCAGTGGGTACTTAGCTCTCCTAAAACGCATCGTATAGGACATGCTCAAGAAGCCAGCATAATTAAGTGGAAATGGTATATTCAAGACAGAGCCAAATCAGGAAAGGGTGGAGTGGCAAAATTACATGAGCAAGTAGCCAACATACCGCCCTCAGATTACATACCACCGGAGGTCCCTGAAAAACGTGAGTCTCCCGTGAAATGGGGAGTCCCTTACAGTGATCTGACCGTGGAGCAAACAGAGCATGCTTGGTTCACGGATGGTTCAGCTCGATATGTGGGAACTGAGCAGTACTGGAAAGCAGTGTCATACAATCCCAAAACAAAAAAGATGTTGACAACGACAGGGAAAGGAAAGAGCAGTCAGTTTGCAGAACTTTACGCAGTTTACCAAGCATTGAAACAAGAGACCCCTGGTCAATGTCATGTGTACACAGATTCATGGTCAGTGGCGAATGGACTGGCAGTATGGTTGCCGACTTGGCAAAAGAATGGATGGAAGATTCATTCAAAAGAGTTGTGGGGAAAGGAACTATGGCAAGATATTGCAGGGATGTTGTTACATCCCTGCAATGTATGGGGGTTTAATTCTGTTGCAGGCGAACACACTAAGATTGCGACAATGGATGCAGAGGCTCGGGAAGACGATATGGAGGGTTTGGCCAAATGGGCCCATCAGAAAAGTGGGCACCTTGGAGAAAAGGCTACTATCAGGTGGGCACAACCTCGAGGCATCAGTCTTCCATTAGAAATAGTGAAAACAATTATTTTACAGTGTCCCGTGTGCCAACACCAATTGCATAGATCTATACCTCAGATTGTTCGAGGCACATTGAGAAGAGGAAAATTACCAGGTCAAATTTGGCAGATTGATTATATCGGTCCTATGCCAAACAGCAGAGGTTGTCAGTATGCATGCACTATTGTAGATACATACTCGGGATATTTGATGGTTTTGCTGTGCAAACGTGCAACCCAATTGAACACCATCAGGTTGTTAGATCAGATCACACTACATTATGGAGTGCCTTTGCAGATTCAAAGTGACAATGGGTAACATTTCAAAGGCAAGTTGATCCAAGAATTTTGTCAGCAAAAGAGCATTGAGTGGATTTACCACATCCCCTACCATTCAACTGCAGCAGGGCTAATTGAACGAATGAATGGGTTACTGAAAGAACAGTTGCGCAAATCTGGAGACGGCAGTTTGGCAGGCTGGCGTGATCGTGTGTTTGATGCGGTGCAAGTGTTAAACAATAGGCCTGTGTATGAACATGAAACTCCTTTGATGCGATTAATGACTCCTAATTTACAGGTTCAACCCAATTCAGTCAGAGAAACATTGTTATACTGGGAAATTACGCCAGGTTCTTTAGCTCCCTATCAAGCAACTCCAGAGTTAGCAGGGGTAGACTTGCATTCCAATGAAGAAATCAGATTAGATCCAAGAGGAATAGTTGTCTTTGAAACAGGGATTGGAGTAGAGATTCCCCCAGAGCATGTGGGATGGATTGCCCCTAGATCTGGCCTAGCATTGAAGGGAGTTCAAGTGTTGGGAGGGGTAATTGATGCTGATTATCAAGGCGAGATTAAAGTCATCCTAATGAATAGTGGGGATCAGATGTTATCAATCCACAAGGGTGATCGAGTGGCTCAATTAATAGTAATTCCCATTAAATTGTCCATGATTAAGAAAGGGGAGCCTCCTACAGTGTTAACTAACCGTGGGGATCGCGGTTTTGGCTCTTCAGACAGTATGGTACCGGGTGCAAAGGTGTGGGTGGAAAAGCCAAGTGGCCCACCAGTGCCAGCAGATGTCATTGCATCAGGCAAAGATCAAGTGGTTTTAGTAATGGAGCCTGGTAGAAAGAAATGGCAATATGCACCCGCAGACAAATGTTACCTGAGAGAGTGATGTGCAACACTGATATCTCTTTTCTGGGTTTGCTTTGTAGATTCTGGGTCTGGTTGGTGTAACTGCGGCACTAAATGGACTCCATTTGGGCGAATTAGATGATCTTCTGTTACCAGCGACAAATGTCACATCTGTGCCAGTGATCAAGTGGATACTGATAGTGATGAATAATGTTGTCCCCAAGCAGCACTATGCTAGTGCCGACAAGCCGCCAGACCGAAGACATGGATCCGTGAAATGCGACAAACACATCAGGAGCAAGAGAAAACGACCTTGATGCCAGCTATGCAGGAGACCTTTGTAAGAAGGAGGAAGCACTCTCCTATGATCACCCAAGAAGAGAATATGTGGATATATCTGGCACAGCAAGTACTGAATATATCACACTTTTGTCTTACTGATGTGCCCAATGCTGAAGATTTACTGACTACATGTTTAGTAGTGGTGCCGACGCCTGTTCCAGTTTTAAAGCATATCTTCGGCGTCACACATTATGATTCTTTAGTTGAAGACTCAGATTATTAGACAATCTTTTTCAGTTTATGAATATTGTCGGTTCTGCCAAGAGACCGACAAAAAATGGAGAAATTTGACACGTGTGATTACATACAACATAACCCAAGGCGATGTGTGTTATATTATGACATGCAAGGCACAAGAAATTGGTAAATGCAGACAAATAGAGTTGACTAATCAGTATAATCACACTGCATTCGAAAAGAGACTGTGTTCGCAAATGTCACGCAAATGCACCAGTGTAAATAACACTATGGGCCTCATTACACGGTAGGCGGAGAACCAAGGTGCAATTAGCACCTTGGTCCATGCCAGTAAAATGCCGGCACCGCCTTGGTGGAAAGGGGAATTACCGCCCTATTCCAAGGTTGGCGGGGCGGTAATTCCCCCTTCCCCCATTGCCCTTCCCCGTTCCCATTTTTGCCCCATAGGGCTCTATGGCAAATTGTGGTACCGTAATTAGCACCCTGGTCCCTTTGCGGGTTGGTTTTCAACACCTGCTAAACAGCAGGCGTTAAAGTCCTACCCGCAAAGGGACCTCGTAGTAAGGCGGTAAGGGTTAACGGTCACCGGTACCATTATCGGTGACCGTTAACCCTTACCGCCTTCCGTGTAATGAGGCCCTATGTCTTGCAATCATACAGTAATAACTGCTGGTCATTTGAATCATGTGAAACTTCCGACAGGATGGCTCTTTTCATGTGGTAACATTACATATACTTATATTCCAGCTAACATTTCTGGAGGTCCATGTGCTTTGACTCGATTAGGACTAATGATGTTTCCTTTACACTCAGCGATAACTCGAGGTAAAAGGTCAACCTTTGAATCTGTAGGGCTATCTCCTGGCTGATTCACATGTACATTTGCTATCAGAAGCTGAGGTTCTAGCATTAACCCTTTCATTAGTAGGTGTTTGGGGTTTAGCTGCTGGAGGTTACAAATCTTTGATGGAATTAGCGTGTTTAGTAGTTAAAAGTCTTAATCATACATCGCAGGCTTTAGAAGAATTATTCCTTGATAGTCAAGTTATTAGAAAAGCAACTTTGCAGAACAGAGCTGCTGTTGATTATCTATTGCTGAAACATAATTTAGGGTGTAATGCCTTTGAAGGTATGTGTTGTTTCAATTTAAGTGACCACTCACGATCCATTGAAAGTCATATTCGAGGTTTGAGGGATCTCATTTCTCAAGTGTCTCAAGATTGTAACAGAAACTGGTGGAATTGGTTATTTTCATGGATACCTGATATTGGGGGTACACTACGTTATATTTTCGCTTGCATTTTTTTTATACTGTCTATTATCATTGCTTGTTGTTGTTACCTTCAATGTGTTCCCAATTTAGTTTTAATCTTTCGTAGGTTTCAGAGACCAGTTCCAGGGCCACCTGGCTACAGAAGGGTGGAATTGTTATGCTTGATTTATGTTTGATTCAAAATGGCGCAGACGCGCAATGCATTCTGGGAGCGCTCGGAGCCATGTTGGATATTTACTTCACACCGCAGTGAAAGGCTGCACACATTTTGCTGAAGTGTTCGATTCACAGTGCTGAGACAAACATGCTTTTCCAAACCTAGTATGCGGTCAAGGCCATTTCTGCTGGGAAAGCTAACGTTGTTATGGCTTGCTACTGTTCTCCGTGGAGCGTGTTTTTAGAGCAGGGAGGCCCTGCGTACCTTGAGGGGACCTCTCGATTGACCCAGCTGGCAACCGACGGCTGTTCCTCAACTGCGCAGGTGCAATTTCCAGAATGTTCGAGAATTAACTCCCCATTGTGGAGTGTGTATATATACAGAAACCCGGAGGGGGTCAGGCGAGACTTCAGCCAGAGAAGGACGCTCCGTCTGGCCTTCCTGTGAGCTGTGGTACTCTCGGCCTGGCTGTTCCCGGGGTCTTCCAGCCGCTTCTGGACGAGATGAGGACTTCTATTACGCTCACAGTGATGTATTTCTTTTTGACTTCTTTACTTCTTCTGTGATCTATGTCCATATTCGTTTTATGAGTTATTTCTATGTACTTGTAAGCTTTGAATAAATAGCCGTAAAGAGCTGATTTACCTTCTAAGAGTGCGTGGTTGTGATTTATTGCGTCTGTCGGTTTATGGTTCAAAGTATTTGCTCTATAATTGCATTGATGATTTATGGTTGTTTCGTGCACTTTTTGGGGGAGAGCAGTACAGGAGAGCGGCCTTGCTTAAGATGGTAGTCCTGCCCAGATTGCTACACTTCTTTGTAAACATCCTGTATTTGATCCCAAGACACTTCTTCGCCAAGCTCCATAGCCTGTGCAAGGGTTTCATATAGCATAATTCTAGGAATAGGGTGGCACTCTGGAAACTACAGAACTCGTGCGATAAGGGGGGCATAAACCTGCCGAACTTTGAATTATATTACTTGGCGGGACAGCTATTATATGTGGCCAGGTGGTTGTCTGAAGAGGACACGGCTGAAGCCAGGCTTCTGCAGAAGAATCCAGCTCCTTACTTCCTCAGAGAGACAGTGTGGTTGCCTAAATTTAAGATACTACGAATGTCGAGTTTGTTGGTGCTTGGATGGGAGGTGTGGCATAGAGCATGGCAGACAGTGGGAGGCCTGGCTCCATTCTCCCCACAGGTGCCGTTAGTCGAGTTATGTGGGGGAGACCCCCAACTGATAAAAGTGGTCCGCAGATACTGGGAACCGGTGGGCGTGGCCACCCTGGGAGATATATGGCAAGAGGGGGAGGCATTGGATTTTCAGAGATTGGTGGAAGATACCGGGGTACATAAAGGCCATAGGCCAACATATTACTCATTCTAGAATCATCAAACGGGTGAGAGAAAGGTGGCCTGGGGTGGTGCTAGCGGAACAACCCGATGCCACCATAGAGACGATGTATGATGTTTCGGAGGGCGGGCATGAAATATCTCTTATATACGAGTTATTGGGAACTAGGGCTGGGAAGGAGCTACTCCAACTGAGGCGAGACTGGGAGGAGAAGGTGGGTGAGCCCATGACGGATGGACAATGGGATAGAGCCCAAAGGTATCACAAGAAGGTGTCCCGAAATGCGAGACTTCAGCAGATCCAACTATATGTCACCCATAGAGCATATTTGACCCCCAGTAAAATAGCCAGGTTTGGCGGCCCAGCGATACAGAAATGCCCCAGGTGCGGGGAGGAGGAGGAGGCTGGGTTTCTGCACATGTTCTGGGCTTGCCCGGAGGTGACAAGATTTTGGACAGAACTGAAAGCACGATTGGCAGACAGGGGGGTTAAGCTAGATATGGAGTCGGCGGGGGCATGCATGCTTGGGGGCTTTACCAGACCACGTAACCTGAGGCACATCAGTAAGATGAAGGACTTGGCTTACATCTTGGCCAAGCGGAGAATTGCTATGTGCTGGAAAGTGGCCCATCGGCCTAGAATTGAGATGTGGTGGGCAGACCTTTTGAAATGGGCAGAGGCAGAAACGGCTGCCTGGTATGACGCAGCCACTAGAGGAGGGGAAGAAGAGGTGGGTTCCCTAATCGCATGGAGGCAATTGGTGGCCTCAATGGTGGGCCCCTCCCCGGCCGCCCACAAAGATGATGACATGGAAGAGACGTTGGCAACAGTCACGCCTGAAGATGCACAGGCGGATGACATGGACACAAGGGCGCAAGTTAAAGGGGTGTGAGGGGGGAGGACCGAGGAGTGCACTTTTGAAATGTAAAGCCTGAAGCTTATTGAAGAATGTCCTCATTGTTTGTAATGTTTGGAGTGTTGTTTATAAAATAATAAAAATATATATATATATTTTTAAAACCTCCACCACCCTCACCCCCTCCACCTCCGCCCACAACTCCCCCACACACCCTCACCCCCTCCCACTCCCCCCACAACTCCTCCACACACCCTCACCCCCCTTCCCCTCCCCCACAACTCCCCCACACATGTCCCAACAAGGGTCTAATGCCTTCATCAGGCTGGCCAGTCTACTTTTTTGCACTCCCTGGACCTGGTGGCGGCATGTCCAGCCGGCGCAGGGTGCGCGACGACCTGCGGAGTGGGCTGGTCTGGGTTGAGCTTGATGACGATGGTGTGGCTGCCTGCTCAAACTGGGGTGACGGACCTTCTGCCTCCATGGCATCGGCGATGCGGCTGAGGACCTGCCGCAGGGCGGATACCTCCTCACATAGTCGGCTAGTATTGTCTGCAAAAATCTTGCCCAGGGAGGCGGTGTTGTCACTAATTGTCTTGCCCAGAGAGGCGATGTTTTCCCGCCACTCCTGCCTTGCCTGGGCATTGTCATCCACAAACTGACGCACAAGGGCAGTCAGCTCCTCATGACGCTGCAGCCCTGCCGGTACACCTGTGGAGGTGGAGGGTGCTTGGGTGTCATGGTGGACTTGGATGGGCGCCACCATGGGGCTCATGGCCCCCTGGTAATACTCCCCCCAGACTGCTCTGGGGTGGTGGCGTGGTCTGGCTCCAAAGATGTGATCTGGGGGGATGGTGCAGGACTTGGTGTGCAGGGCTGTTTTGAGGATTCGTCCTCCACAGGCACCCACACCTCTTCCTGCCCCTCCTCCTGAGCCAGCGGTGCTATGGCTGCCACCTCCCGCACTGAGCTGGACTCAGCTAAGTGTGGGGCATCAGCTGTGTCCTGTGGCAGTGAGACAGGGGTTGCGGCTTCCATCTCGACTGCCCTTGGTGGCAGCAGTGCCGTGGCATTTGTAGGTGCTCTCCGTGGTGGTGCATGGCGGGCCGTGGGTTGGGCCTTTGAGGTGGAAGGCCTGTTGGCCTCATCCCGGGCCCTCTTCCGGGGTGTGGTTGGCAGTGAGAGTGAGTCCCACGCCTAGCTGTCATGGTCACAGCCTGTGGGGGTCAAAGAGAGGGACGGCATGAGTGATGGTTTGAGAAGCATCATGCATACATTTGTATAATTTCTCATCTACACATTAGAGGGTAATAGACAGTTGAGTTTGGACGATCACGTTGCTTGCTACATGGGTGGGTAATGCAGGCATCCGGGGGTGGTCACTCATGTTGGGGCAGACGTATGGTATGTGACATGCATTATTCTTGGGGCTACATGCAGTGTGACTCATGCCATTGACATCTTAGTGTGGTTTGTGTACAGTATGGCATTGCCTTGCTGCAGGCATCTGCATGTTTCTGTGCTGCGTACCACAACTTTGCTGGGAATGTGTGCGTATTGAGCCATGGCTTGCCTCTTTAGAGAGACATATTGGTGACTATCATCAGACACTGCCTTACAGTGCTTTCTTAGGACACTCACCTCTGTCCGCCGATGACGTGGCGCCACACTTTATGTCTCCAACACCTTCTATTGACTCGATGCCAATCAGGCTAGCACATATGTCCTCCCACCGGGACAGCTTTATGGGGACCTTGCTCCTCCTCCAGTTGACATTGCCTGGCTCCTGTTGGCAGAGAGTATGTTGCGGACTCGCAGCCGCAAGTCATCCCACCGCTTCCTGCAGTCCTTGATAGTGCGGGGGGTGTTACCGACCACGCTTACTTTCTGCGCCACAAGTGCCCAGATCTCCTTCTTGCGTATAATGGCCTCCCTCTTCATGCTCTGGGCAAACACGATGTCAGCATGTTCTTGCAGGGTCTCAGCTAGCATGGCCACCTCATCTTCATTGAAGCGCTCCTTGCGCTGACGGGAGGCGCCCTTCTTCACAGCCTTAGGCATTGTGGTATGGTAGAGTATGATATTTCACCAACAGCAGTATCATACAGGTCTTGGCTGCTGAGGATGGCAATGGATTGTGTTTTTAAAGATGGCCGCCGTGCTCCTTCTCGTTCCTGTGCGATGACGCTACTTTCGGTTCCACTTATTTACGGTAACCGTTATTAGCGGTCACCGCTAATGCCGCTTTGGTTCATGCCGGTAGTGCAATCTGCGCTTTACATGATGCCGCTAAGGGCCTTTTTCGGGCTTTTACGGCATGGCGGTGATGCCCTTACCGGTATGGCGCAAAGCTTGTGCCCGCAAAGTCGTAATAGCCCTCTATTAGCGGGCTCTTGACTACACAGACACGGTATTTGCTCCATGCGGGTAGGTACAGGTACTTACCTCCAAACTTGGAATGACCCCCTTTGTCTTTGTCTGTGGCTCTGGCACTTGCACCAGTTGTGGTGGTTTCTATCGCTATGCCAAGCATCAGTTCCGGCAGGCTCACCCCCGTGGAGATGTGGGGTGTGTTTGGATAGTCTCTTAGGGGAGTGCAGATGGCTTGCATGAAAGACTGTTTCGTTAAGGAGCATATTTGTATTATTCTCTTTGGTTTGGCCATAAACCTTTCAGCTGTACCATTTGCCTGTGGCCCCAAAGGCGTGATTTTCCTATGTTGAAAACCCAGGTGTTTGGCGAACATTGCGAAGTTATGCCCACTGAAAGGTGGGCCATTGTCTGACTTTACAATGCTAGGAATGCCATAGTTGGCAAATGTCTTGTGTAGGGCCGGGATGACTGTGTGTGGTGCTGTAGAATGTATAAGGTGCACTTCCGGGAACCTCGACATCTCATTGATAATGACTAATGTATACTTGCCATTTGGCATAGGTCCAAACATATCAACAGCCACTTCGTCCCATACTTGTAGTGGCATTGTGGTAATTTTGAGAGGTTGTAGAAATGTGCATGGTGCAACGGCTTTGCATAGGATGCACTGTCCAAGTATCCTTTCGATGTTTGTCTCCATATGTGGAAACCACACTTTGGTCCTGAGTTGCCTCTTGTTGGACGCAATGCCTATGTGTCCCGTATGTGCCATGGCCATGACTCCTTTTTGCAATCCCGCTGGGATGACAATCCGATCTTCTTTCATCAGTAACCTTCCGAGGATATGGACAAAGACTGTTTTAGTAAGTGAAATGTTTGAAACTGTTTGTTCCGAGTCAGAGAGTGGCCTTCCTCTTTTCTTCCAGTCATGCCATCTCCCCGAGGATACGCTGTCTTTCACCGCCATGAGTACTGGGTCTTGTTGCATGCCGTGGAGTAGCTCAGGAACGATGAGCGATTTGGGCAGCGTGTTGCTAACAGTATACTTGATGTATTGATCAGCTTTTGTAGATTGGCCTTCTTCTTGTGCAGGCATATGATGTCTTGATAGGAAATCTGCTGGGCTACTGTCTTACCCCGGGCGATGTATAATTTCAAAGGAATATTCCTGCAGTCGCATCCCCCATCAAGCAATGCAAGGGGGCCTCTTTGCCGTCGGTTTGCCATAGATGGTGGTAAGTGCTTGATGGTTGGTGATGACGGTGAATCTTCGTCCGTAGAGAAATAGATGATAGTGCTCGCATGCTTATACCACTCCAAGGCTTTCTTTTTCAGGCTGCAAGTAGGCACACTCAGCCAGTGATAGACTGCGGCTTGCATAGGTCACGATGTGGCGAGCGGACAATGTTGAGTTTTGTTTGACTTGAGCAAGAATGGCCCCTAATCCTACGGGGCTTGCATCAATGGTGAGTTCCGTTTCCAGGTCAGGGTTGTAATAGGCCAGGCAGGAGGCAGATGCAATGTGTTTCTGGATTTCCTAAAATAAATCCTCACATTCTGGGGACCACAGGAAATCCTGTTCTTTGACTGTGAGGAGCCACAAAGGCATACTTATGGAGGGAAAATCTTGAATGTACCTAGTACAATAGCTCGCAATGCCTAGAAATGATCTGACTGCCTACTAACGTGGTTGTGGGTGTGGGCGCTTCGACCAGTCCTCAAACGTTGTTTGGGTCAGGTTGCATACCATCTTGGGAGAAAATGTGCCCAAAGACGTTGAGTGTCATTTTGCGCAGTTAACATTTTAAAGCATTGAGTGTAAAATGTGCCTCTTCTAGTGCCATACATACTCTGCGTAGTGCGTCGTCATGAGCTGCCTGTGTTTCTCCGAATACTAGAATGTCATTGCTATAGTTCAGGCATTGTGGGATATGTTTGATGACTTGGTGTATTTCATTTTGGAAACTTTCCGCTGCAGACAAGACGCCAAAACTAAGTCACTTGTAGCGATACAGACCTAAATGAGTTGAGAATGTAGTTATATAGCGGGACTCTGGATGCAATTCCAGTTGATGATACCCCTTGTTGAGGTCTAACTTGGAGAAAACCTTTGCTCTATGTGACAGGTGCATCATATCAGTCATTCTTGGTGTTACCTATCTTTCTCTTTCAATGGCAGTGTTTGGTGCCCTCATGTCTACGCAGATGCGAATGGTGTTGTTATTTTCCTTCTGAGGAACTGCAACGATTGGTGACACCCATAGCGTGGCTCCTCTCACATGTTCTATTATATCTTGGTTGAGGAGTCACTGTATCTCATCTACTGCTTGCCTTTGAATGTTCAATGGGATGCCTCTGTAGTGTTGAGCCACCGGTTTGATTTCTGGGTTAGTATGTAATTTTATTTGTTTTCCTTTCTGCTTGCCTAGACCTTTGAATAGCGGCGGGAACATCTTCATCATCATGTCCTTTGGGTTTGCAGTGGGTGCAGTCATAATTTGATACATGATGTGCACTAGGACCATTTGTATAGCAGACTTAAAACTGAGAATACTGCCTCCAGGCACATCACCTTTAAGTACATACATTATCACCTTTGCCGTTTTGTCCTTATATGTGCACATGGCCTTAAACATGCCCTTGCATAGTAGTGGAGTGTTTGTGCCATAAGTGTAGATGTCAATGTCAGTTGGCTGTAGGGTTTTCTTGAAATGTAGTCCTTGATAAGTTTCTTCACTTACCACATTGACTGTGGCTCCTGTGTCAATGAGGAATTTGCGGTGGCTTCTGTTTATTTGCACCAATAGATTTGGGCTGTAATCATTTGCAGTCTTGTTGCCTATAGCGTGCACGTAGCCCCATTTTCGGTCACCGCTGGATGACGATGAGCCTGAGTCATTATGGCATCTGGGTGAGGCCTCAATGTATCTTACTTTATGTCAAATTAATCTTCTCCGTGAGTCATCCGGTGACCGTCTTCGATCAGTGTCGTCGTTCCTCTCTCTTTGTGGTCTGTATATGTGGGGAGATTCTCGCTTCCTGCTTGTAGAGCGACGTCTTCGGTTATCAGAGGAACTTCGCTGTCTGGAGCGGGAGTCATCTCAATTCCTGTTGTGTTTGCCTCGAGTGGGAGATTTCTGGAAATATTTCATGCTGACTAAAAATGATTTTCACCTCTGCATCTGTCGCAATTATGTCCTACAGCCGGGCATGGACCTACATTGGGGAAATTATACCCAAAGCGATAACATTTCTTTTGTTCTTGCATCTGCTCTTTTCCAGAGGAACGCAATTGGCAGAGGGATGTGGCTTGTGCTGTCTGTGTGATTTTGATGTTGCCGAGTAATTCTGTATGTAGTGACAATGCCATGTCAGCCCAAGCGAGCTGCAGTATTTCCTCCAAAGATCTCCTCTTTTGCAATAGCTTTTTGCAGAACTCAGCTGATTCACACCCAGCAAATTTCTGAGATTTCAGTGCTTCTTCTGTGAAATAATGTTCAAAAACTGAGTATTTCACCCTCTTGCGTAGTCTCATGACTAAATTATCTTTTTTTTTAGTTTTTTGTTTTGTTTATGGTTTATACAAAAACCTTTACAAATTCAATACATGTTTGAAAAAAGAAGAAAAACGAAGAAAAAAAGAGACTGAGAAAAAATCAAACAATTAAAAGATTTTTTTTTACATATTTAACAAGCTTCTTAATTAGATGCTTCCATCTATAAAACAGGAAAAAACAACATTGCCCGATATAGGATTTACAGCCACATTCCGTTGTTGATATCTCATTAAGCTTGAAGCAGGGTAGATGTTACTCTGATAGTTTTATTGTCCTTTGATGTTTAATGACCGACTCAGATAATAGATCTTCTTTGGAGGCTGCCTCCTATCGGGTAATGAGGTTACAACTTTCCAGAACTTTCACCACAGAGGAAACCAATGCTACTTCCTGACCCGAGGTTATTAAGTCCCAAAAATTGTCCGCAATGAACCCTTCTCCATTGATCACAAATCTTCTGAAGTGAACCAGTCCTGTTTTCCAAGTTCCCTCACACTCCATTAGGAGGTGTTTTACTGATTGGTTTGAGGGAGTGTTGCAGACTTTACAGAGCTGTCACGATCCCTACCCCCAACCCTCATAGGCAAGTCAGCCTACCCATTGGACCCATGTTAAGGTATCCTATTATGGACCCAAAGGCTTTGCCATCTCGCCAAAGACTCTCCTGGAATCAGTCCTGGCGCCTCTGGCGCCAGGCTCATACTCAATGTGAAGGTAACATGGGGGCCTGGACTTTGTAATGGGCTTGGCCAAACATGGAGGATCCTACATAGCTCAGTTCCAGAGAACACCAGCATCAGGTGCCGCATCGTTCTCCTGAACACTAGCATCCAGGCATTGCATCCTCCTCCGGAACACCGCGACATGGAAAAGAGAGAGAAAAGCAGCACGAGTGAGCACCAAATCATTCTTATTAAGGAACCACAAGGATCTTACCTGCTTCAATCGTCTCCTATCCATTCTGGGGGCATCACAGTGACCTGCAAGCAAGACAAGAGACACAGGTTAGCACAAGAAAAGGCAGAGTAACGCTGTGCATCGCATACTACTGACAGAATAACGCAGCGCACCACGCATTCACTCACCAACTGGTTCTCCACTCCAATCGGCACGGCAACGCCAAAATCACTTTCCACACATAAAGGAAAGAAACCGAGACATTAGCAAATGAACAAGGAGAAAGAAAGAAAGAAGAGACTGATATATCAGAACTGTGAGAAGCAACCTACCTTAACAAGTTGGAGTCAAAGCAGGACTGGACTCGAACAGGGCTCGCACCAGTGAAGCAACTATGTCGCAACACGCCCGATCCATCTATACGCCCCTGCATTGAGAAGCAGGACGGAGAGCGCATCATACAAAAATCAAGGTGAGACAAGGTCTAAGGGAAGGTTGGGTTCTCAGGGGAGGCAGGGGCCGATCAGCAAGGAACTATTACGTTTTTAACCCAGTACTCCTGTATTGCAGGCCCAACTCTCTGAAGCATTAGCAAGGGAGAATATTTGAGAGTGTGAGTGGTCCAGCCAGGGCTGAGTGGCGTCCCCGTGGATACCAGGTGAGCGTTACAAGAGCTTTATAGCTTTGCTCCCTTGATTTCATTTAGCTAACACCTCCCCAGTTTGTAATACATTTAATCTTATCCTCAAAAAGTTATTTCTCACTTGTTTATCAGGAAATTTTACCAGATAACATGGGAGACAGCCAAGTATTTTGTCAACTGATAGGAAGGGGTTGACTGGGATTGAAATTCTTACTTTAGCAATTGTTTCAATCCAATCAAGAATTTCCAATTCACGCTTTACTTTTAATGGATTATTCACCAAAGTTTCTAGACTTCGGCCAATTTTTGCTAAGGAATCCTTCACTCTGTTTTCAAGAGCCCACAGAAATGTTGACCTTGAGTGTTCAAGATGTATTTGTCAGGACCCGTCCCTGGAAAGTTTGGCATTACTGGAAAGTAACGTCACATAGAACCGCCAGGTAGCGGTCTAGTCCTCGTCCAACATTGCTGCCACCTTTACTTAAGCTAGCTCCGCCCACTTCCCAGCACGTTGTATCTGTGTGTTTTCGTCAATACTTGTTCTCCGGCTGAACCTCTGTTTAGCTACTCTTTCACCTTCTACAGTTCCTCCTTGGCCTTCCAAACTCATGTTAACTACCCCTCTTTGCCTGTTCATCTCTACCTTTCATTCCTCTCGGTACTCGACCGCCTTGATTTCTTTACCTTTTTCTCCCGTACTCGGCACCTTGCCGCTCTGACTTGCGGTTCCTTTTCCGCCTTTCTCGCGACTCTTCGCGCTAATCCCTAGACTGTTCGTGGATATTCCTTTTTCTGGTAAGTCAGACCTGTGTCTATCTCCTCTCCTTATCTTCATTTCCTTTCCTCTGTGTTCCCCCCATACGCTATACGGCTCCTATCTGCATTCCAGCCGCACAGCCCACCTCATCTTGGGATTTTCCTGTCTTCGGCAGTTTCAGCTCGTTTCTGCCTACGACAACGCCCAAACTTACCTGGATTGGGTTCTTACTTGAAGCTCACTCCTATCCTGATTCATCAGCCTATTCCGGAAACTCAAGGAACTTTATTTCACAACTCTTCCGGACCTACACTACAGGGTTTTTTGCCGGCTGTGGCTTTTTCCCTGTCAACCGGGCTTGGCTCCTCGGGGCCCCCCAAGACAGGTTCCACTTCCTGTCGAGGTGGCCTCCGAGGGAGCCAGACCTTATTTGCATGACAGGAGGTCCAGAGACAAACACACCAAGGATATTCACAAGACTCCCCGGAAACAGTCTTTGCTTACTCAGAAGAAACAAGAGGAAGCCTCAGGTGAGGAGGAGCAGGGGGCGGGAAGCGATCATCCTGACAGTATTTTGATGTCCCCAAACAATGTGGTTTTTTGTCCCATGATAATATTCTGATAAAGTGAGATCAGTATCCAGTTTGCAATACAATCAAGTGATTTTAGACCTGGTTCAAAGCGCAGGCACCAGGATAGGGTACTTGCTGGAATGACGAGAGCTTTCTTCCATAATCGTCCTTCCAGCACGGTCCAATTTATTTGCCAGAGCCTCAGTTTTACCTCTAAACCGTATAGAATCACTCAAATAACCTTTGCCATATAGAATTGTATTAATGGCACAATGGAGAATTTACAATATTTATGATTTAGTTTTATAATCTGGGAAATAAGTTATGTGATTTTTTCAACTATGTCTGACTCGGTTTTATGAAAAGCAGGGGAAGCATAGGTTTTATAACCCAAATAGGTTAATAATTCCACTCTTGGGATGGTTTGACCCTCCAGGACCCAGTTTGAGAAAAAATCTTTTTCTGGGGATGTCTGAATACCACTATCCTCGAATTAAGGGGGTTTATAGATAGCCTGTTTATCCTAGCATATTCACCCAATTTATGCAGTAGGTGCTGGAGCCCTATCGCCGTTTTGTCTAGCAATACAATATCGTCCGCATAGGCCAGCCAGTGGATCCTTACACCATTTAACTCTGAACTGACCAATGTGGACAATTCTAAGAACCCACCCATATCTGCCAGAAACAGAGTGAAAAAAGGGTGCCCCAGACACCCCTGCCTGACTCCTCTCTGTATGAAATATATGATGTTCGTAATCTACGTTCGTTAGGGGGGCAAAATAGTAATCTAGCAAGGTAATAATGCCCTGAAATGTGTTTGTTGTGCTTTCTAGCATGTCAAACACAATTTTTCGTACCACAGGTCCTAACAAAATGCCCCTGAGCCAGCGTTCTTCCGTCACCCCATCGCATCAATGTAAATGTTTAACTCTTTGAGCCATCTGCTCCATCAGGGTGCTAGACTGCTGGAGTTAGATATATCAAAGGGTGGAACCACTTGGAATTGTAAAGACTCATGGCTGCTTTCATTTCTGGTGGAATGTCCGAGTGCTGGGGAGGGGCACAGGCTTGGCTTGAAAAGCTGCTGTCTACCTCATTAACAGACATGGTAGCAGTATGTAGAATAAAGCGTGTAACTCTATGTTGTGGTCTCACCTCCTGTAATTTTGGTGTTCCAGTGCCTTCAGCTGGGGCCTCCCTCTGGAACAGCCTCCCTGCCACTCTGAAACTTGAGGAGAACCATCTCCATTTCCCGAAGCATCTCAAGACCTTCCTCTTTGCTTCTGCCGTCGCTGTTCCTCTCCCCTGCTGAACTGTTTGCTTTGGCACTGTGGTCCTGGTTACCCTCTGATTTAGGCCCAGGTCCCTGCCCACCCAGCCACACAACTGCACTACCTCTGTGCACTTGGGTCTGTACCTGTAACCCAACAGTCCCCTTACCTGCACTTATCAGACACCCCTTGTCTGCGCTTTAAAATGTACACTTGCCACCTTGCTGGCTGCACTACCAGTTGTTTTTGTTTGTATCCCTTGCTCAGCACTTTCCACCCCCCCCTGCACTTTTCCCCTTCCCTCTCCCATGCACATGCGCATTCTCATTGTCACAGGGCCTAGTAAGATCGTTGTGTTGTCCTCCCTTGTTCCCCTCCCTTGCCTCGTTGTGCTCTGAAACACTAGTGTATGAGCGCAATACAAATACAATATCATATCATTCAGGCGGGTAGCAAGTGTTCTAGAGGGTGCATTATACATAGCTGCCTGCTGGCAAAAATGTGGAAACATCTTGGAGGCCACTTTAAATGCTAAGCGTGAGTCATCAGGGCCAGACTGCAGGAATATCACTCTAGAAGTGTGGTATATGTGGGGAGAGGTGTTGCTGGCTCTGGCTTGGTGTGGGCTAGGACAATCACATAGCTCTCAACTCACACGCTTTTGGCGGGTGTCACCCGCCTTGTAAACAGCTGCTTCACCCGCCAAGCCTCCAGCACGTCCATTCATTTCAATGGGCATCTAACCCGCCAAAAATAAAATCGGGTGTTTTCACTCGCCTTTGCAACACAAATGGTTGAGAGCTATGCAATCAGCTGCCCTCCTGGCTTCCGACTGCTTGCGGAAGAGCAGGAGACACGTGTACTTTCTGTATCTCCTGCTGGTCTTGATGCTTATGCGCTAAAAACAGGCCTCTCGGGACATGTAGCGCAAGGTTTGACAGGAAACAGAGATTTCTCGGCACGAGCGGGTGATTCTTTCACCTCGTCGCAATTGTTGCAGTTTATGTGCATTTACCAATAAAGCGTATGCACATTAAAACAATTAGGCATCAGAGATGTCATGACTCTTGTGTATTCAATTCACCTTCTTTATTCTAACTGCTGAGCGCCTCTCCTTTCGGCAGTAACCCTGCCTTCTTGCTTGCAAGCAGACAGAGAGAGGGAAAGCAGACTCGCATGAGCGTGTCCATAGACAGAGGACATTACAGTTACATTTCACTTTCTCTGCCTAAAATAACTCTAACTCCAATGCAATCCTGGGTGAGAATTCAGATTTTCTACACATATGTTACAGAAAGTCATAATTCTATTAAAGACATGGAGGTGAAAGATTATGCTTTTTCTCTGAACTTTACTGTTCGAGCAGAATCATCAAACAATAACAGTAGCATACAAAAAATGTGAAAACTACAATTCCCATAAGTTTAGAGTTTTTTGTAGTCTGTAGTGTTGTTGGTCTTCCAAACATGTGATCTTCATAGACCAATAGCCTCTGTCCATCTCTATAAATCCTGTCCACCATTTTATACACTCTTCTTTCTTTGGCTGATCCTTTTAGAAATGTAGCATCCCAACCGTAAAACGCTGTTGAGCTGTTCCCTTGAAGTAAACCTTATGAACCTGTTGATTTATTATTCACCATAGAACCTGAAAAACAAACCATATTTCAGTCTTCCTGTCCAAAGGGGTGGGTAATCGACATAAGAGGAAAAAAACTAATTAATCATCACTTTGTGAACATGTCATTACATTAAAACATCTCATCACACAGTACATGAAATCAATTACTTGGGTGTGATAATTCTATGCCTCTGTGTCTTTAATAGAATTATGTCTTTCTGTAATGTATGTGTGGAAAATCTGAATTCTATGTTAAAAACCCAGAGGCTCGGATTATGCTTGTTCAAAGCTTACCTACCACCAATGTTGCCACTTTTTCTACTGGCTTGAAATAAAATGTTGTAAAAGTCGACACTTTCGACCAGTCCACTGCCTTCATAAAGTCTTTTAGTCTGGCACCGGCCTGAAAAGCCTTAGAGGCCATCACCCCTCTCACTGAATGGGCTCCGTAGCAAACTGTATCTACTCCCGCTTGGGACATAACTCATCTGATACATCTTGCCAGTGTAGCTGACATCACTGCCCGAAAGGTTTCCTTAAGGCTATGAGTAACTGGGATATCACGAGGGTCGCAACTCCCTAGTCATGGACTTGTATGCTAAAATGCATCTCACTGGGCATAACTTGGGGTGATCCGGGAATGCTTCATATGATATGGATCTCAACAAAGTTGTTGTCCTTTTCGCGATATGGAATGTTATTCCCTGTGGAGATAAGGTTTTCCTATTGACCTCTAACGCTTTCACATCTGATACCTTCTTACATGACAGTAAGCAGAGGAGCATGGCCAAATTGGCTGGCAACGCTTTCCTTGTCAAATCATCATTATCCGGCCATGATGTGAGCATTTTTAGGACCATAGCTACGTCCCATACCTGGTCATATTTTTGTCCCTGAGGTCTAGTTATTCTAACCCCTCTCATAAGTCTGCCAATCAGTGGGTGTTCTCTCACAGGCAGCCCTTCTATTCTTGGGTGTCCCGCAGAAAAAGCTGAACGGGCTGTGTTAATCGGCCTATATGCTTTGCCCTGAGCTGCTAACTGAGCCAGGAAGTTGGCTACTTGTACCACATCTGTTCCAGTGGAATGTACGTTCCTCTCCAAGCAACAATTGTGCCAGGTCGACCAGGCTTATCTGTATGCTTTCCTGGTCCCAGGCACCCCGGCCTCCTCGCATAGTCCTGGCCTAGCCCAGGATCCCCTGAAATTGCCCACGCAATGTAATTGAGGTTGTCTGCCTTCACCAACGGGTGACCCCCCCCCCCCCCGAGGGGACCCTCACTATTAGATCGAACCTCTCTAGTGCTATTGGGTTTCTGTGGGACATCCCTAAAAGGCATGGGAACCATGCTTGACCCCTCCAATCTGGAGTTATCAGCAACATGGATACATGTTGTCTTCTCACCTAAGCCAGATTCCTCGCTATCATTGGAAATGGGGGGACTGCATATTCTTTGATTGGACCCCACTGTTGTAGGAATGCGTCTATCGCTTCCACCTCTGGGTCCAGTCTGCAACTGAAGAACCGAGTAATTTACCTGATCAATCTTGACACAAACAGGTCTGTTTCGCATGGACCCCATCTCGTCATTAATTTCTGTAAAACTCTTTCGTCCAGCTTCCAATCATGACATCCCTGAGGAATCTGGAGTTCCAGTCGGCAATCTTGTTCTGACGGCCCAGAAGATATTCTGCCATTACTGATATCTCTCTCTGCAGGCAGAGATGCCAGAATTCTTTTGCCAGCAACACTAACATTCTTGACTTTGTGCCTCCCAGTCTGTTTATATATCGGACTGCTGACACATAGTCCATCTTGAGGAGTACGCAACATAGTGCTCTCTCCTGCGTTCAACATTTCACCGTGAATGAGCCCGCTAGGAGCTCCAAGCAATTTATGTGATGGTTCTGTTCCTTTGTTGACCATCTGCCCCCTGCCGACAGATATCCATATCTGGCTCCCCACCTGCTGGCATCAGACTCTATCTCTAGGTCCGGGGATGAGCCAAATATTGCCCTTCCTTTGCAGGCCTCCATGTGTTGTAACCACCACTCCATTTCCTCCTTTGCCTCCAAGGAAAGGGGCATCCTTTGCTCGTAAAATACTCCCTTCCTGAGGTGTTGGATCTTTAATCTCTGGAGTGCTCTGTAGTGGAGCAGACCCAGGAAGATTGCCTGAATTGAGGATGCCAGGCGTCCCACTAGTCTCGATATCTCTCTCAATGATATCGTCTCTTTCGCTAGAGTGCACTCATCTCTTTTATGATGTTGTTTACTTTGTTCAAGGGAAGACTCAATGTTCGCTGTACTGTATCTATCCTGAAGCCTATGAGCTCCATGTTCTGTTCTGGTTGTATCATAGATTTCTCCCAGTTTATTAGGAACCCTAGTTGTTGTAGGAGGTCTAGGGTGGTATCTACCTGTTCTTTGATCAATAGTCTGTCCTGAAACATTAAGCAAATGTCATCCAGATAAATAGTTGTTCTGATCCCTTGTTCCCTGAGAAAGGTTACTACTGGTTTCATCACTTTCGTGAAGCACCACAGGCTGATGATAGCCCGAAAGGTAGGCATGTTAAATTCCCATATTTGCCCTTTCCACTGAAATCTCAGAAACTTTCGCTGGTCTACTGCAATGGGCATGGTCAGGTAAGCATTTTTGAGGTCTCTTTTGGCTAGCCAGTCCCCTTGCTGTAAAATGTCCCTCAGGAGATGTATGCCCTCCATCTTGAAGTGTCTGTATACTACAAAACCGTTCAATTCTCTTAAATGTATGATTGGTCTTAGTTTGTGTCGTCCTTTCAATAGAAAGATGTTGCTTATAAAGCTGTCCCACGTATCTGCTGCTTGCACTATGGCAGCTTTGCGCCTCTCAGCTTTGCGCTTAGCTCTCTTATTTCCGCATCTAACAGCTCTTCGCCTGCTGTGCTCTATATTCGTGTCTTTGACCATCTCTCTTGCCTTGGTGTGGCTTGCCAATCTATATGGAAACCTTGTATGGTGTCTAGAATAAATGCATCTGATGAGATCAGCCGCCATTTTCCTATACACTTTGTTACTCTCCCCCCCTACAGCGGGAGTCTGTATGTCTGACCTTTGCGCTTGCGCTTTCAATCTCACCTGTGTTAGGCTGGTGTTGATTTTCTGTATGTCTCCAACCTCTCCCTCTTCCTCTTCCTCTCGAAGGAAAGAACGGGTTGGGTTTCCTCTCATCTTGCTTCCATTGATATCTGTCGTTATGGAACCTATTGTATGAGTAGTGGCTGGAGGAGCGGTTCCTACCTCTTCCAGCCCTTACAAAAACCTGTTTGCCAAATACCCTTTTTAGGGATGCCTGGGCATTATCTATTGCTGCGTACGAATTTGCA
This sequence comes from Ambystoma mexicanum, assembly GCF_040938575.1. Lineage (NCBI taxonomy): Eukaryota > Metazoa > Chordata > Amphibia > Caudata > Ambystomatidae > Ambystoma > Ambystoma mexicanum. The sequence goes on from NC_090926.1 coordinate 462,630,516, forward strand.
AATTTCGTCAATTCTTTTATGAAGGTGTCCCTGCAGAGATTTGCTTTGGCGGAAGCGCCCGCTTCTGACGTGGCCAGTTCAATTAGTTTGGGATCGATCTTCACTAAAATCTATCTCCTTCTCTCTGCCATGATCACGCTGTTGGCGTTGCCTAGCAGACATATCGCTTTCTGGGCCCATCCAGACAGGATAACAGGATCTATGGCATTGTTTTTCTATTTCGCCTCCTCTGTCATGCATGCTGGACATTTTACCTCTGGATCTGGAACTCCGTCTGTACGCAGAAGGGGTTATGCTCATAGAACTGCTAGACCGTTTTATTCGAGATGGAGGTTGTTTGATGTATTACCAGGAAAACGACATCTGCATTACTCACGTCGTTGAATTCACTTGATTCAGGATTGTCACGTGTTTTACGGCAGAACGTTCATAAGCAGCGTGGATACGTGGCTCGCTGCTTCTGATTGAACATTTTGGCGTCTTGGTAGCTGAACTTTTCATCTGCGTCCTGTAGGGTATTTTGTGGAGATTTGGGGCCTGACGGTATTTTATTACCACCGAAAAATAACTTAGCAATAATCACTCTTTGTATTCAGATTTGGCCATGTGCAACAATAATACAATGGACATGCATTATTTCAGCACCCAGACCTGCATATTTGGTATACGTGGTTGGTGGTATTTTGGTGAGCATAATTCCCTTGTTTTATTTGTGGCCCCAATGTCCAGAATCCCTTATCTTTGCTTAGATTTTTCGTGTGATCACTAGAGAGACCCCAGACCTACATTTTAGGAATACCACATTTTTCAGTGATAGTGTTGGTGTGCCACCATGGGCGAACTCACTGACTTATTTACGACAGAGAGCTATATATGGTAGTCTTGTGGTAATTTCCACTACCTTATATACGGTAGGGAGCTATGTTCAGAGAGTCTCTCTTCCCGTTGGCTCATGTACCTCCAACGAGCTATGCTACAGTCACTCACAATTATTCATACTGATTCTGACATGCACACATCTGTCTTAAAATGACCATTGCACTGTTTAAAAATCTCCCCACATCATCGGCATTGTAATGGTAAATAGTAAATACACCACCCGTCTGTTTTCAACTATTTTTCTGTATTATAAAAGTTGCATTTAAACACGATCTCATTCTTTACAGAAATAAATAAAATGGTACAGTAAAAGCATTGTCTATGACACACTGCAAAGAGAGTGGCGGAGAACAGAACTCAAATTGCAACATTGGTATTTGATTAAGACACGCACAGGAATCCCCTTTCCTACACTGACTGCATATTTTCGTGCACACACGGCTCCCACGCTCATGTAATTACCTTATCTGTTCAGAGTTTTCTTTAGCTGTTCTCCTTCGGAATGTGGTTCCCTTGAAGATTAACTCCAGCAAAAAGGAACGCTTGCCTTCTCAAACCGGGGTCATTGCCTGGAATTCTCAGCTTTTGCAGTTAGGAACGCCTCAGCCAGTGGAAAGGTCCTTCTTTCAGCTCTCCCCAATCTCGACTGCAGCAGGACGCAGGAATCTGCATTCAGTCAGGAGTACCACAGCCAGGTCTTCTCCCCAGTAGTGCAGAAAAATGTCTGCCTGTCTTTTTCCCCGATACTGCCCACTAAAACTTTCATCTCAGCCCTCTGTATGACGTGTCCCAATGAAATCCATCATCTCTCATCCTCCTACTCTCAACAATAGCTTCGCTTATACATTTGCAATTGTTGCAAATCTGACTTCCTTCTTCCTGCAGTTACTGTGCACAAAAACACGGAGAAGCAGGCAAAGAAGAGAAGAAAAAAAAATCTGCACACACATTTAAATGGCTTTCAGAGTATGCCTAATTCTGCAGTGGAGAACACATTTTATTAGTGGGTTATGTTAAATAAGGTTTTATTAGTCAGGTTAATGGTTAATAGGTTAGCTGTTAATTTTCAAATGTGTCTCTCGCACCATAGGCATTTCAGGTGAAAAATAGTGTGCAATTTTAAATGAGCACGTGTGCTTTTAACTGTAAAAATAGATTTGCATCTTATATGTTAAAATCGTTTTTGACTGAATAGCCTGTCTTTCCTTGTTAATCTGGTAACCCATATAGCAATGCACCGCACCCTTGTGGTGGTGCTGCGAAAAAAAATTGCTACCTGTGCAGTAGTGCTGTACTCTGTGCTGTTTGCTACCTGTGTAGTAGTGCTGTACTCTGTGCTGTTTGCTACCTGTGCAGTAGTGCTGTACTCTGTACTGTAACACGCCAAATATCCTTACATATACCCTCCTTTTGTTTTTAGAACTTGGCTATAATCCAAGCCAATTCCTAAAAACAACTTGTTCTTTTTTTTTTTACAATATAGCAATCCAACAAAATGAATATTCATGTGCATCAATGAAAATTTGCAATCAACATGTCATCTGAGTCCATCAGTTCATAAAATGTTCCACATTTGCCTTCTCAGTGGAAGTGGCATTACTTTAAGTTTAAATTTTCCAAGTCAATTAAAAACAACGAAATAAAACAACTAACTAAAACAAATAATTAATATAACAAATTAAAATAAATAATTAAAATAATAAATACGTGGAACTTCACATGCCGGAACTTTTGTTTTGTCTCTTTTGGTATGTCCCGACCAGCGATGTTATTCGGTTCATTCGAGTACTCTTTCATCTTGGCAATCTTGAATCCACAGTAGTCATCTCTTTTGGCATTCCGGTTATTTTGTCTTCACCTCCACCTGGAGGCAGGCATCTTTTGGTCTTCATCCAGGGGACTCCAGGACTCCATCGTCTCCCGTGGCCTCTGATCCCGGAACCTCCGACCAAATAATGTTAATTGTCTAAATCAAAATAGAAAATAAACAGATTAAGTACATAGCACAATACTAACTTCATCCTTTTGCCAAAAATAAAACATGCTTGGTAAAAATATTTCATTTTTTTTTTTTTTTTTTAAATTAAACACAAGTTAAAAGAAAACAAGCAGATATTCAATATTTAACACACTTTCTCTCTGCACACCAACCATGAGCTTCCATTATATGTGCATTTATTTATTTATTTATTTATTTATATTTATTTTATATTATATTTTACATATACTACAGTGTTTATGTGCCATCATAACAATCAACTTTTTAACTTCTTTGTCACTGCCTCCTGATTGTACCCATTTATTTTCTCTCTTTGTGTTCAAGGGATTTTATCTGTTTCTACATGCTCAAGCCGCCTGATCTCATGTCTGGGATGGCATGGTTTGATTTGATTTACATGGACAAACTGCTCTATTGCTGTTTCACCTTCATTTTTCAAAATTTTATACACTACAGGAGAGACCTTATCTATAATTCGAAATGGCCCCTGCCAGGCTGCTAGAAATTTAGAATTTTTCTGTTTACTTTTTCCAAAATGAAACTTGTACACCTGATCCCCTACACTGTATTCCTTTGCTGATGTCTTTTTATCATAATATGACTTTGCACTGTCAGCAGCTCTTTCCAGATTTCTCTGCACAAAAGCAAATGCATGTTGCAAATGCCTCCTCAGTTCATCAATGTATTCATGAACTGTGGATGCACTCACTAGAGTTTGCTCATGTGTTCTGTATAGTAGGTGTTGTGGTAACACCATTTTCCTACCTGTTAAGACCTCATGGGGGCTAACACCTGTTGCTTTGGCAGGAGTCGATCTGATTGCCATCAAAACCAATGGTAAACGTAAATCCCAGCTGGAACCTGCTTCTGCCACAAATTTCTTTAAAATATCCACAACAGACCTATTGCTTCTTTCAACTGTACCTGAAGACGCCGCCCGATATGCTATATGTAGTTTCCTTTTCACACCTAGTATTTGCCATACTTTACTCATTAGAGTACTTGTGAAATGACTTCCTCTGTCTGACTCAATTCTTTGTGGCAACCCAAACCTTGAGAACACATGGTTCACCAGCAATGTGGCTGCTGTTTGCGCACTACAATCTGGTGCAGGAATGCATTCAATCCACTTTGACATCAAACATACCACACTCAAAATATAACGGTGTCCCCTGCTCGACCTTTTTAAAGGACCTACATAGTCTATTTGCAAATCTGACCATGGGAGAGTTAGGCCTCTTTTCATCAATGGTGCTCTATGCATTGGTGAAGCAGGTTTAAATTGGGCGCATACTAGACATCCTCTAGTATATAATTCCACATCTTGGGACATATGTGGCCAGTAAGCATAATCTTTTAGTATTTCTAATGTTTTTTGTGAACCTCTATGGCCTGCAGTTATGGCATCATGTGCATGGTGTAGCATTAGTCCTCTGAATGAGAGGGGTACTACCCACTGTATTTGCCCTGTTATGGACTCTCTAATCATGAGCCCATCCTGTAATCTAATTCGTGTTTTGTTCTTTAATAACACCCTCAACTCTTCTTTTCCCATACAATCTTTTTCTGTTAAAGGATTTTGTTCAGGATCTATCAAATGATTATAATAGATTCCCAAAATTTGATCATTCTTTTGTGCCTCAATCAAATCTTGGTCTGGCGTGTCATGACTCCACTGCACCACCGGTTGATCTACCTCCTTTGGTGCTTTAGAACGTGTCACTGCATCAATTTGTATTTCACCCATTAAATAATCAATATGTAGCAATTCTCCCATCACAGCCCCAATCTTAGCCAGATGGTCTGCCTTATCATTTCCCTCCTTATCCTCTCCTGGTGTTTTTAAATGCCCACGAATTTTTCTCCAGTATATTGTTAAATTATTTTCTGACACCAATTTGTCTATGGCTTGTATCATTTTTCCATGTTTAAGTGGCTTTTTGTTGTATGTAACCATGCCTCTTGCTTTCCAACCAGGCAAATACTCCACAAAGCTATTCCGTGCATAGTCAGAATCAGTCACCAGGACAATTTCACTGAACTTTTTATCAACTGCAGTAGCAATTGCTTTATAGATGGCTGCCAATTCCGCCACCTGACTGCTCCTATCTCCAATCCTCATCCCTATACTAGGAACGCCTTCACATTTCAACCAGACATTTCCTATTCCTGCCACTAATTGTTATTTACTGTCATTTTCAATGTGAAAAGCACAACCATCCACATATACAGTTGGCAAATCCTTGCATGTTTTTTCATCAAAAGCTTTGTGTGGTGATTGTTCAAATTCCTGTAAACTAGTTTCCACTTCCATTTCATTTGGTATTTGTTCAGCTGCACAGTCATGTAAGTCAGCTAACCCTTGAGCAATTGGGCTCTTTTTATTTTGTCCATATCTCACTTCTACGGGAAAACCTTGTAATGCCAGCGTCCATGAAGTGATTCTGGATTGTGCTAGATTGCCTGATCTAATTCTTTTACTCTCTAAAAATTGCAAAGGTTGATGATTTGTTTCAATAATCACCTTTTCTCCCTGAACAATGGGGCGGAAATGTTGTAGTGCCCACACAGTGGTTAATAGGGCCTTTTCACATTCATTAAATTTCATTTCAACTTGGGAAAATGCCTTACTGGCATATGCAATGGTTTTGTGATTCAAATCGTGTTTTTGTGATAATACTGCTGACATACAATGTTCAGAAAAACCTATTTCTATAAAGAAATCCCTGTCCTTTATGGGGTATGCTAAACATGGTGCCTTTACAAGACATTCCTTCAATCTAGCCACTGCATCAGACTGCTCTCTTTCCCATCTCCAGGGAGTATTTAGTTTAAGCAGTTTAGTCAATGGTTGAGTGATTTCTGCATAATTCTCAATGAACTTTCTGTTATAGCCTGTCATCCCTAATAAACGTTTTACTCCTTTCACATTTTTAGGATCTTTTAATCTTTGTATGGCCTCTATTTTCTTCCTTTGTGGATTTAGCCCATGTAAAATTCATTTTGTGCTCCACTCACTATCCATACATTATGGTAAATTGTTTTCTGCCCAATGCTAATTTTAAGCATGCATCTGCCTGCAATTCGGTTTTCAAAGTCTGGACTGTCCAACCCAGAAACATATTGGTTTTTAATCCTAAATTTCGGGATTTCTTCCCTCTCCATAATTTTTTGCAACAATTTCTCATTAATGAAACTCCTTTCATGTCCAAGCGCTAAAGTGGCTTTTATTGTTTTAAGATAATCATTTATACCAACATGAACCCATGGTTGCTCATCTTCCATGTGTATTTCTGCCAGAGTGGTAATGTGTTTTTCTGAATCTGTTTTAGGAATAATATTCTGTTTGCATGTTTTCTCTTTTAAATAGAAACGTAATGTGTGCTCATCTATGGCAGTCTGCCAATCTTTCCTTGGGTCCAAGTATATTTGTACAGGTAGTTTTTCATTGTCGCTCTGCATTTTGTCTTGACACATTAATATAACAGTGACACTAGGTATGCAGCTATTCTGGAGATATACCTCCACAGCATCATTTGTTTTGGCAACGGTGTGACATTCATTTATATTGCTGTTTTGTGATTTTAGTTTCTTAGGCCTCAATGTTTTTTTGGTTAAGGACCACAGCACTCCATTCACCCCATCTATGAGAGGAGACAATCTTTTCAGGCAATCTGTCCCCATCAGAAATGGAATTTCACAAATAGATGTGATCAATACCTCTTGTTTCATTCTGTGCTTTCCTATTTTTATGTCAACCTCAGTTACACCTATGATGGGCACCTCCTCCCCATTAAAGTTATGCACTGGGCCTTGATTTGCCTTCACTGTGATCTGACTCTGTGGAGGCCTCCCTTCATTGATACTCTTTACCAGCTCCTTGGACATAATTGTGGCCTGTGCGCCAGTGTCAATCATAGCGAAGGTGTGGCATTTTTCTTCTACAGTGATGGGTGCATAATATCTGTCCTCAACTTCCTCTAATACACATAAGAAATGTGAATTCTTACTGATTTCAGGGCTCACCTTTCTCAGATCTTTTTCACTTTTGGCTAAGCACATTGGTAAATGAAAAGACATTTTTCCCTCCTTTTTACCCATTTCTGTGCGAGATATTTTATTCATTTCTCCATGTTCAGAGGTTTTTTGGAGTGTGGCCACTGTTCGCCCATCCATCTGGGTAACATCAGAGACTACATTACAACCTTCCAACTGAACATGTGTAACAACATCATTCAGCAATGTGTCATTTTTTAATTCTGTGCATTTGTGATCATTTAGTGTAATACCAGCCCTTTCAGCCTCTTCAAAAATATGTGGCTCAAAGAATTCTTCAGGTGATTGACTTGTACCCTCCTTGTGAGTATTTCCTTTTTCTGTCTGTGTTTGGTCATTGTTTTGCTTGCCCAGGGAAGGAGCTATGGCATCCCCACTTACTCCCTGTTCACTGGTATTCCCCATGCATGAGTCATTTTTCTTAAATCTGTTCCTTTGTTCTTTTGGAATTCCTAATGTTTCTTTTTCATTTGTGCAAATCTTTACTGTTTTATTTAGCTCTAAGTTAAACCGTACCTCTTTTTTAGAAGTATTTGCACTTTCTATCCCAATTTCATTTACTGGTACTTTCATTTTTAATCCATTAGGCATCTCAGAGTCGTTATGCAAAATTATATCAGAGCAATCTGTCATTTTGGCACTGCAGTTATCATGAGTACTTAGTCACTTTTCGGAAGCCCCCCGGTCATTGCTATGGCCATCAGCCCCCTCTTTGGAAGGTTGTTTTTGCGCTGTATAGAGCTTTCCTATTTGCTCAGCTAACATTTTCACTTGGGCCTCAAGGCACTGGAACCTTTCCATCTCTCTAGGATCCTCTTTCTGTGGCCTAGGTCGATATTGGTTGTTTTCCCCCTGATTGGATCTATTCTGATACCTCTCAGGTGATTGATGTCGGTTGGGATGGTTTCTGAACTCTTGATTCATTTGTGGAGGGGAGCGGGTTGCACCCATCCTTTGATTATAGTCCCCTGGTGGGGAATCATTGTACTGGCGTGGACTGTAGTTCACGTTTTGCCTCATGTCCTGTCTCTCAGATTGTGGGTACTGGCCCCTATGTTGATTTCCATTATCAGTAAATCGATCCACATATCGGGGCCTATCCTGATTACCATATATCATGGTGTTGGGATCAAACCTACTCTGTGTCCCCAATGACTGGTAGGGACCATCATTTCTTTGATCTTGATTTTGTCTCTGGTTATTGTTCATACCTGCCATATCAGGCCGATATCCTACCCGGGGTCTATCCCCTAAATATCTAGGGCTGATGTAGCTCTCTCTATTACTAGGATCATGTGTTTGGAACATTGGTACAGGAAATGGCGATCTTTGTTGATTACCCCTTTGTTCAGGTGTCACATTATTTTTACCTTGGCTTTGAGCAGACTCAAGGGACATTTTGGCTGACCTGATTTCCATTACTGTGGCTGAGGGTTCTTTAGATTTAGGCCTGGTATCTTTCATTTTATCACTTTCTCTACCCTGACAATAGAGTACCTCATATAGCTTTGTGCTTTGATGTACAATCCATTCAAGGGACTTGTCACGGTCAAATTCACGGACCAATTGGGATATGATGTCTTTCTGTAGCCCATAGAAGTATGCGGTTTTAAACTCATTGGAATTTGAGTCAAAAGATACATCAAAGCGAGAGAATGCTCTTTTTAAGTCTTGTAAAAATTGGCGAGGGGATGTATTAGGTCCAGCAGTAATTGTGTACGCGACTTTCTTTGCCTCCTGCAATGACTGAAAAGGAGAAAAATGACGCCTAATTTCTTTTTCAAACTCCAGCCATGTCATATTCTGCTGTTCATTTAATCCCCTTATGATGCTGGCCGTCGGGGCATCTAAAGTTAAATGAAAATATTGTCTGTACTGTTCCCTAGGTATCTGGAGTGCTTTAAAAATGTCATGTACCGCTTCTAAGTGATCCTCAATGCAGCATTCACCTCCCTTTTTAAATGGTTTGATCAGGGCTTTAATGGATTTCATTATTTTTATGGGGCTACTTGTTGCAATGCATGGAATTGCACTATTTTGTGATTCAATCCTGTTTTCAGGTGTATGAGATTGGTGGCTGCCCCCAATGGGAGTATCAAATCCCCCAAGGGCGCTGCAACCAAGTTCAGTCACCGGCCCAGTCACTGGGGCACTAGCTCTTTGGGCAGAGCTAGAATTCACCTCCACTCCATTGAATGTGGTACCCTGCCGCCTCTCCTGGGACCTGGGAATGCACATTTGCTGTTCTAAGTCCTTACACTTTTTAAGGAGTCTGGTTGCTTCATTTTGCAAATAATTATTTTCATCATTCATTTTATTAATCACCTCCTGCATATCGCACATTTGCATTTGGCATTCATTGAACTCTTTATTTCTCTTGTCTCTTTCTTGAATCATTTTAATCATTTCTTGTTCTGCACTCTGGAGATCACCTTCTTTTTCGCAATGTTCTTTTTGTAAAATCTGCATTTCTGAAACAACCTCATCTTTATCCTGCCTAATGTGATCCACTAAGGCTTTTAAGTGTGCCAATTCTTGCTCACTATCTTCAAATTGTTTCTTGCTTTTGGATAACTGAGTATCAAAGTATCTGCATTTTAATTGCATGTCTTTTTGGCATACATCCAATTCTGCTCTCAACATTTCCTGATTTTTACTTGCCCCCTCTAATTCAGTCTTTAACCTGTTAATTAGCTGAGTATCATTCTCTTGCATTCGCAGGGATTTGTTTAAAATAAACCATATTTTGCCGCATAGCCGTATTAAACAGTCTTTCTCTGCACTTTTATCGGCTGCATTCAATAATCTTGTAAGACAGACCTGAATTATGCTGCCTTCTGCAAAAATATTGTCTAGTTTTTCTTTCTGCACCTCACCCTGAATGCGGTTACTCCATTCTAACGTGCTATTCGAAGACCAATTCCCATGTGCAAATAACTTTGCCTCTAAATATTGCACTAGATCTGAGAATGTGGTTTCCCTTTGTGACATTCTGAAATTCGTTTTTAGTGGCACACTGCTATTATAAAATGGGTTCCCTTTAGTGTGCAAATGGCAGTGTGAGACACGCTTGCCACGCCCAGTAGGTACTCTAGGATCACTTTCCCGGCCTGCAACGCACCATAAATATGTAGGGTATTTTGTGGAGATTTGGGGCCTGACGGTATTTTATTACCGCCGAAAAATAACTTAGCAATAATCACTCTTTGTATTCAGATTTGGCCATGTGCAACAATAATACAATGGACATGCATTATTTCAGCACCCAGACCTGCATATTTGGTATACGTGGTTGGTGGTATTTTGGTGAGCATAATTCCCTTGTTTTATTTGTGGCCCCAATGTCCAGAATCCCTTATCTTTGCTTAGATTTTTCGTGTGATCACTAGAGAGACCCCAGACCTACATTTTAGGAATACCACATTTTTCAGTGATAGTGTTGGTGTGCCACCATGGGCGAACTCACTGACTTATTTACGACAGAGAGCTATATATGGTAGTCTTGTGGTAATTTCCACTACCTTATATACGGTAGGGAGCTATGTTCAGAGAGTCTCTCTTCCCGTTGGCTCATGTACCTCCAACGAGCTATGCTACAGTCACTCACAATTATTCATACTGATTCTGACATGCACACATCTGTCTTAAAATGACCATTGGACTGTTTAAAAATCTCCCCACATCATCGGCATTGTAATGGTAAATAGTAAATACACCACCCGTCTGTTTTCAACTATTTTTCTGTATTATACAAGTTGCATTTAAACACGATCTCATTCTTTACAGAAATAAATAAAATGGTACAGTAAAAGCATTGTCTATGACACACTGCAAAGAGAGTGGCGGAGAACAGAACTCAAATTGCAACATTGGTATTTGATTAAGACACGCACAGGAATCCCCTTTCCTACACTGACTGCATATTTTCGTGCACACACGGCTCCCACGCTCATGTAATTACCTTATCTGTTCAGAGTTTTCTTTAGCTGTTCTCCTTCGGAATGTGGTTCCCTTGAAGATTAACTCCAGCAAAAAGGAACGCTTGCCTTCTCAAACCGGGGTCATTGCCTGGAATTCTCAGCTTTTGCAGATAGGAACGCCTCGGCCAGTGGAAAGGTCCTTCTTTCAGCTCTCCCCAATCTCGACTGCAGCAGGACGCAGGAATCTGCATTCAGTCAGGAGTCCCACAGCCAGGTCTTCTCCCCAGTAGTGCAGAAAAATGTGTGCCTGTCTTTTTCCCCGATACTGCCCACTAAAACTTTCATCTCAGCCCTCTGTATGACGTGTCCCAATGAAATCCATCATCTCTCATCCTCCTACTCTCAACAATAGCTTCGCTTATACATTTGCAATTGTTGCAAATCTGACTTCCTTCTTCCTGCAGTTACTGTGCACAAAAACACGGAGAAGCAGGCAAAGAAGAGAAGAAAAAAAAATCTGCACACACATTTAAATGGCTTTCAGAGTATGCCTAATTCTGCAGTGGAGAACACATTTTATTAGTGGGTTATGTTAAATAAGGTTTTATTAGTCAGGTTAATGGTTAATAGGTTAGCTGTTAATTTTCAAATGTGTCTCTCGCACCATAGGCATTTCAGGTGAAAAATAGTGTGCATTTTTAAATGAGCATGTGTGCTTTTAACTGTAAAAATAGATTTGCATCTTATATGTTAAAATCGTTTTTGACTGAATAGCCTGTCTTTCCTTGTTAATCTGGTAACCCATATAGCAATGCACCGCACCCTTGTGGTGGTGCTGCGAAAAAAAATTGCTACCTGTGCAGTAGTGCTGTACTCTGTGCTGTTTGCTACCTGTGTAGTAGTGCTGTACTCTGTGCTGTTTGCTACCTGTGCAGTAGTGCTGTACTCTGTACTGTAACACGCCAAATATCCTTACAGTCCTCACATCCCGTCAGTTGCTTCTTTGGCCTTCATCGACGTGTTCCTTCACACGCAATCTCCTGTAGCTGCCTTCAGCAGATTTTGTGAGCGTGTCTTCTCACACGCGGGTTCCTGTTTCATGTGTATGCTGTTTTCCTGTCCGCGTGTAAGTTTCCGCTTTCATTCCCACGCGGATGCTGAAACTCTTCAAGCGCGGCTGTCCTGGCTGCGTGTACTTGGTTCGTGTGTAAAATCACACGCGGACACTGGAACTCTTCAAGCGCGGCTGTCCTGGCTGTCTGTACTTGGTTCGCGTATAAAATCACACGCGGACGATGGAATTCTTCAAGCACGGCTGTGTGTACTTGATTTGCGTGTAAAATCCTACGCGGACGCTGGAACTCTTCAAGCGCGGCTGTCCTGGCTGCGTGTACTTGGTTCGCGTGTAAAATCCCACGCGGACGCTGGAACTCTTCAAGCGCGGCTGTCCTGGCTGCGTGTACTTGGTTTGCATGTAAAATCACACGCGGACGCTGGAACTCTTCAAGCGCGGCTGTCCTGGCTGCGTGTACTTGGTCTGCGTGTATCCAGCACACGGTTGCTTGGATCCTGTGAGGAAATAACAGGTGGACTCATTTCAATTTGTTTTGTTCCTGGTGGGAAAGGAAGGTGTATCTACAACTTTTATTTGAAGGTGTCTGTGCACAGAACTATGGACGCTATCCTGTGGTGCACCAACCCGGTATCTAGCGAGAGCCTTGTGCCGTTCGGGATAAGTCTCCTTTACTAACCTTCCCTCCTTTGTCGTTGGTTTTCTTTCCTGGATTTCTTCATTGACTTTGGTGGATACTCCAGTTCTAAGCCTACAGGTTAGTGTTGGAATTTGCATTATTGCCATTCTATCAGAGAGGTTAGTTGATATAGTTTCTCATGATGCTTTATTGTTCCTAGGCTGCCTTCCTATTACTCTCCCACGCCCTTTCCAGTGATCCTTCTCTCTGCCTGTTTTACCAGTCAGAGAGCTGTATCATTTGGAAGGTCTAAATTGACATCACTTCTATCAAATCGTGTGAATTCAAGGATCCGTAAGACCCCTATCAATTGTATCCTTTTTGGTTACTGTATCCTTTTCATAAGATACTTTGGGGATTTATGACATCCTCTGCCATTTCCATGATCTTTGCAGTGGACCAATCACGTCCAGCATTTAGTTCTGGCAAGAGCGCCAGGACCTGGCTAAACCTTTTTTAATGTCTTTAACATATCTCCCCATAAATGTAACCATGCGGTCGTCAATATCTGGGGTCCCTGCTATGCCTTCCGGCAGATGTGGCCTAGGGCATTCCGCCCTCAATTTACTTCTGGCCTCCTTCTCCAATGGTGTTCTGAGTCTTCTCTTTATGTATGCTGCTATTTTAGTCAGCGGTTCCCATTCTGAGGAACGTGGATGGACCAGGGCATCCGGGACGAACTCGTCCCCGGCTTCTTCCTCCTTGTCCTCACCTCTCCTTTTCTTAGAAGCTCTAGTACTTTCTTCTTCATCTGAGGATATAACCTAGACTTCCTCATCTGACGATTGGCTCCCCCAATCATCCTCTTCATAATCTTCTGAGCTTGCATCTCGCCATCTGTGCTCTTTATTTTTAAGGCTTCCTGCCTTTCTTTTGCCCTTTCCTTTGTGCGGCAAGCCCGTGGGGGTATTGGCCTTTTTTGCCTTACAGGCTTTCTTTCTTCCCCCTTTTTCAGTTCCTTGTCCACTCGCCCCTCTGAGTTCTTCCATACCCTTGGAGAACTTTAGCCATTCCTCCATAATTGCCAGCAGTTGTGAGCTGTGTCCAAGACTCTGTCCCAGAACTTGATGGAGTACTGACCCATACTGGGTTCTAATCTTTTTTGACTCACTTGAGCACATCCCTCTTCACTGGAGCTGGAAATCGCAGGGCTTATAATAGGACAAAGGTACCACTGTTTTAATAATCAACCAGGTGTCTCGGGCCTGTGCCCATCAAATGTATGATAATAGAGCAGAAAAAACTTGTAGCACTTTATTTGTTAACAGTTTTTAGATTGCCAACCTCTGCCTCACGATCCAATCTCTCTGGCCACCAGGTGGCGCCGATCACTGCATTGATAGACATCTGAATAGTCTCTACATGCGTAACGCTCCGTGTATTCTGAGACTACTAATACATCTATATCGTTGGTGCCTCTCCGGGGGGCTGTACACTGAGATACCGGTCACAGAATTTAGAATGAGGAGCACCAGAAATATGAGAGGTCCCGTCTCTCGCTCATCTCACTTCTGTGACTGCAGTGCCCCCTTTGTTGTCAATTACCTATTGCAGCCGCCGGAGCTTTCCTTCCCGTAGCGGGCCGCTAGATGTATCGTTAAAATACTTCCTAATCTTGCGGATATGCTCCGCCACACCTGACTAACGCTGCACTCTCGCACTAGTGACGATATCTGACAAAATTAGTATTCCCAATATCATAACGATTAACATTCTGCACAAACAATGAAGTGACCAAGGATTTATAGAGATGGACAGGGGCTATTGGTTTATTAAGATCACATGTTTGGAAGACAAATAACACTACCGACAACAAAAAACTCTGAATTTATGGGGTTTGTAGTTTTCGCATTTTTTATATGTTACTGTTATTGTTTGATGATGCTGCTCGAACAGTAAATTTGAGAGAAAAAGCATAATCTGAGCCTCTGGGTCTTGACATAGAATTAATTTCTCTGGATTTCTGTAAAGAAATGCCCCAGGTGCTTCTGAATGTTGCTATGTATGTGATATGCAAAATAATATTTCTCCTTAGGGAAAGGTACAGTGAGCTAAAATGTGGTTGCAGACCCTCCTGAGTGGAAACCTACCCATACTTACTCTGTGTTCTCTCCTCCTCTCCCTTTCTCCCTTTTCCTATCTCCTCCCCTCCTCCCCTTACTTCTTCTATGCACTTACTCTATCAGAATTGTCCCTGGACCTAGTATGATAGCAACCTCGTCTTATATAATTGTGTATCTATGGCTTATGTGATGACATGATCCACCATCAACCCACCCACAAAAACACTCCCAACGGACAAGCACTCCAGGTAAGCCAGCAGCTTTAGCTGTGGCACACTCGCAACACTCAAAACACTCTTTTTTGGGGGGGGGTTTAAACTTCGATTTTTATTGGCATTCTGTTTAAACAAAAACGTTTACATTAATTATAGCCACATAACTGCAATTGTCCCCCCCCCCCATCCCTCCCCTCGGATGAGACTTTCTACTTGGGCCCGGCCTTGGCCATCACTGTGCTGTGGTCCGTTGACTAGGAGTCATATTACATGCGTTATTATCACTGCTGGCGCTTGGGTACTTTCCCGGATGGCATATTTTCCATTGTTGCTTTTAGACTTTAGCTTCGTGCTTGGCTGAGGCTCCTTCTCTCTGGGCATATCCCTCTCGTACCTTTCCCCTTTGCTCAATCTTCATTGTCAATATCTTCCTCTGATCCTACCCCTCCAACGGAGGGTCGATTTCAGTACACCTCCCAGCTACACCTCCCAGCCCCAGGACTGTTTCACCCCATCCCAATTTGTTCGGAAGGTCTCCTGGTCATCATTGACCATCGCTGTCAGTTTGTTCATGAGGAACATTTGTTTTAATTTAGACTGCCATTCTTTTTTACTGGGGGCGTGCTCACTTTTCCATTTTTGTGCTAAGGCCACCCTCCCTGCTCGTAGCATTGTTTCCCACATCTTTGGGTACCTATATATGTCTGAATCCTTCTGCAGGTGGCCCAGTAACATGGTCAGTGGTTCTTGTGGTAGCCGTGCCCCAGAAACCTTCTCCATCCACCCCGCTAAGTCTTCCCAGTACCTCTGTATCACTGGGCAGGACCACCACATATGTTCACTAGTCCCCGTCTGGCCACATCCCCTTGGGGACTTCGGCGAGGCCCCTCCAAACATCATTGACAGTCTCTGTGGGTCTCTGTGCCATCCTTGTAGGACTTTGAAATTATGCTCCATGTAAGCCGTGAACAGATTTCTGTGGAAGGCTATCTGGGACACTTTCTTCCACGCCTCCTCAAAACACTCTTAACCTGCATCGCTCACTCAAGGAAGCTCTCAACACTAGCAACTTCCCACTACTAAGGTATTCCCAAATATAGGTACAACAAACCATCAATTTCTGTACTATAGGCTGAAGCCTACAGCACTGTGAAGCCTAGATGCCCCCCCACGCCCACCATGCAGGATTCTCAAATCTAGGTGTATCCTCCTCCCTGTTTATTATATGATGAGACCTACTGCATTTTGAGACCTAGGGTTCCTGCACACTATACAGGATTCACAATTATAGGTGTAGGCTCCATCTCTGTTTACTTTAAGATTAAACATGCTGCATTGTAATACCTGGGCCTCTCTTCCCACTGTACAGGATTCTCAGATCTAGGCGTAGCCTCCGTCCTTGTTTACCATATGCCTAAACCTACTGCACTGTGAAACATAGGCCTTTCTCCCACTATACAAGATTCTCAAATATAGGTGTAGCCTCCAGCTCTCTTTAATATATGCGGATACCTGCTACAGTATGAAAGCTAGCCCCCTTGGTATAGGACTCTCACTTCTAGACCTGGACATATATTGCCCCAGCCGAACAACCTTGCAGCCTACGATAGGTATATCTTCACTCCACTAGTGTGGACACAGGCCGCAGGCACAGCCAAGCATCCATGCACGATAGAATACACCTATGTCCAAAGACATCCGGTCTAGTGAACACATAGCCATCCAGACTGAAACACCTGACGTACCTCAACACTTCTGCCACTAGCATACAGCGACCACCACCCAAAAGGAAACCGGTATAGCTGGCCACACATAGACTCTCTCAACAATAGCAATCTATCTTTAACCCTCAACAGCACCCACCCATGTGTCTGACCTCTCTTGGGCTGCTTAGTCGAGCCTTGCCAGCCACCCAAGTCCTAGAACAGCAACATGCACACATGCATCTTCTAAGCTAAACTCTGTAGAATTTCCAACCACATCGACTACGGTCACTAAGGGCGTTCAACCGAGGAAAAAAGAGTATTGAGGCCACACAAGTGGGGAAAGAGTACTATATAAATAGCCAAATACAATACAATACAATACAGATCTCATGTATCTAATGTAATTATTTCATTGTAGTCTTCCATAGCTCCCAACACACCCGCTTTTGTCGGGTGTCACCCTCCTTGAAAGCAGATGAATCACCGCCAAGTCCCTCATACGCCCATTCACTTCTATGGGCCTCTCACCCGCCAAAAAGAAAATCGGGTGTTTTCACCCGCCTTGGTGACAAAAAAGGTTGGGAGCTATGAGTCTTCATACACACGCCTTAGTTTAGCTCATTGAAATATTGCTTTTGCAGTTATGATTAATATATTTATAGTCTATTATTCATTACTTCCACGTCCACTCTTCTTCGTCCCAGTACTTACCTCATGAGGCCCCTGCCTCCGACACAGGACCTTCTTTTATTTCTTTTTATTTCTATAACTCCTCCCCCACACCCACGTTACTTAGTTTAATTTTTCCTGCCTCTGGCAGGTTGGGCTTGTTTTTTCTTCCCGGCGCTGGTTCTTGGGGAGCTCCGGATGCTGGCCCCTGGTGGGGCTGTGTGGCGGGGCCTTCGGCTCCCTCAGGTGCGGCGGGACTCCTGGGTTCCCTGCGGGGCTCGCGACCCAGTCGATTCAGGCTGCCTTGCCTGGTTTCTGCTGGGCTTTGGCCGGTGCAGGGCATCGTGGCCCGGGTCCTTGGAATACGGACCCGGGTCGAGACATCTGCCGCTGAAGACTGCCTTTGTGATTGCCATAACTTCTGCCCGTAGGCTTGGGGAGATTGGGGCTCTGTTATGTCACCCCCCTTTCCTGAGGGTTCTGCCGGACTCGGTGGTGCTGAGGTGTGATCCAAAGTTTCTCCCTAAAGTTGTTTCTCGTTTTCACACCTCTCAGGATCTGGTTCTCCCTGCCTTTTTCCAAAATCCGCAAACGCCAGAGGAAGTGGCTTGGCATAACATTGATGTGCGGCGGGCGGTGTTGGAGTATTTGGCTAGAACTGCCCCTTTCCGCCACTCTGACAGTCTTCTGATTACTTTTGGCCCGGCTGGGGCTGGGCGTAAGGCTTCTGTAGTGTCCATTAGCCGATGGATCTGTGTTGTGGTCTCCATGGCCTATGTGGCTTCTGGCCTGCCTGTGCCTGCGCACGTTCAGGGGCGGTCCACCAGAGGTTTGGCGGCCTCATGGGCCGATGCAAGGGGGGTTTCTCTACAGGAGATATGTAGAGCTGCCACTTGCGCTGATCAGAGCACCTTCATCAACCACTATAGGTTGAATGTCTCCCACTCAGGGGTTGGTTCCTTCAGGGTTGGAGTTTTGTCTGTGGGGATGTAAATTTGGAGTTATTAAAGGTGTGTGTTTCTGCACTGTTTTGACTCTGTGTCTCATTGGGACCTTTTCCCTGTTTGTTGCTTTGGTATACCTCATGAGGTAAGTACTGGGACGAGGAAGAGTGGACATGGAGGTAATGCTCTGATTACTTACCAATGATCTTCTTTACTCCTAGACCTACTCTTCCTCATCACAGTACTGACGACCCTCCTCACCCTCCCTGCGGGGAAGGTCCCATGCTATGGCTTGGTAATATGAAACTAAGTAACGTGGGTGTGGGGGAAGAGTTATAGAAATAAAAAGAAATAAAAGAAGGTCCTGTGTCGGAGGCAGGGGCCTCATGAGGTAAGTACTGTGACGAGGAACAGTAGGACTGGGAGTAATGAAGATTACCAGCAAGCATACATGCCAGCATTCAGACACAGCTGGGAGGGAGATTTCCAAAGGGAAATCGGGAGACCAACATTTCCCGATAGGAATGCATTGGGCTACAGCTATTTCAGGCGGGAAACAGTGAAAAAGAGCACGATTTTTCGCTAAAAAATCGGGAGTCTCCCGCCTAAATCGGGAGGGTTGGCATGTATGCCAGTAAGTAATCCGAGCATTACTAGTGACAAAGGGTTGGAGCTTGTGGGAACTGTGGATCTCTGTGCTTTATTGATTGCTCTGTTGTTTGTATGTACTTCCTTCTTTGGTCTGCTGCCTGTAAGGGGATCTCAGAGAGACACAGCTCCTGCTGCCCCAGTGTTTCCTTGGTAATTGCTATGGTACCTGAGATCCAACAATCCTACTCATGCCTACAAAGTTTGGAAAATAAACGTATTAACACCAAGCACCACTTGGCCAGAGCCAAAGTAGTATTGTTGGATCTCAGATACCATAGCTATTATTCATCACTGTTTGTGATACTTTATTTCTATCGCGCTCTGAAACACTTGTGTACAAGCGCGATCGAAATAAAATATCAATTCAATTCAGTATTTCTTTTATCGTTTGTATTGTACTAGTTCATAATTAAGCACTCGAAGGTGTTTTTATAAATGCGGCTAGTTTGTAAAAATATAGGATGTATTTATACGATAGGAACTGCTTTTAAAATATTATTGTAGGATTTCTTATCTAGAGGTATGTCAGATGACTCATTGTAACATGGCCGCCAGATTGATCACCAAAAGCAGGCACGAGCGGAGGTATCGGCTACTTGTAAAATTGAGCGGCCATCTTGAAATCTATTTGTAATATATCTCATTTGTTGGCCTCAGCTTCAACTATAAATTCGTATATTATTCAATTAGATTTGAAATATTCTCACGAATATACTGTTTTATAGGTTGTGCGCTACAATATTTAAATAGTTCACATTGTATCTTAATTATATAACACATTAATTTAATTTTACTCATTTGTGACAACTGATTTTTTTTTATTTGATCATCATTTCATTATCGACTTCGAGCTGCGTTATCGCTAGCCGGGTTAGAAGCCTGACATTATGGATGAACAAGGGAGGCAGGAGGACGTTAAAATATATAGTGTTGTCCCTTTTCTGTCTCCAGTGTGAAGTTGCATCATAGTGCGTTAAGTTGCACTATTCGCTACGGTTTGGTTTGCATCTGCTGTGCCGAGTCCGCTCTATGGTTCAGCGGGCTTCCTTTGCTGCACCGGTTTTCTGACAACCTTTTTCAGCCCTCAAGATGGCATCAGTTAGCGAGGTAGGCTCGGGGGCTCACACGTAGGGTGTGAAGGGGCAGCAGGGGAAACTGTCCAGGTGACACTACAGCACATGTGGTGTCATCTGCTGTCACCGTGGGCTTCAGAGAAATAAATAGCCAGTGTAATGAATGACACGTGTTCTCACAGCTTAGTATGTTGGGCAAATTGTACTGCTATATTATGTATTACTATCGTAGCAGCAGTGGGAGAGCATCCATAGCTATTTGAGAAGGGCTAATTCACGCCGCATGGTGCCAGGACACTACGCCCCACCCCTTGTCAATTGTCGGCTGAAGTGGACTTTTACAACCACACCACTGTATTGGATGTATTCTTGCACCGCAGCGCGCAGAAATAATTGTCTTAATAATGTACCATGAAACATGTGTATTGAGTTTCTGGGACTAGGCGTGATACTACACCGGGCGTTAGTAATACAGGTACATCTTGCCACTACAATATCTCACGTTTACCCTTACTGTAATTCCCCATTACCTCCACGTCCTACTCTTCCTCACTTCCCACTCCGCCTCAGTTGCTCTGTCCCGTCTACGGTTGTGGGAAGATGCTGTTTTGCACTGCCCACTCTTTCTGCAGGTATCAATGGACACTAGTATACCGCATTCCTAAACTATAGATGAGTGAGGAGTGCCACCGCTCGTCCAACATGCAGAGAGAACCCTCTCGGAGGGATGTGACACTACCCGCAATTTTAATAGCGGGTACAATGCGGCATATGTTGTAGGTACACTTGTAACATCCACAATATTTTCACAGCTGACTGCGCTTTTTATCGGGTGTGCTAAGAAAATCCTTCTTAGTGCGTGGGGGCATCGTATAGCTTAATATTTTTGTTTTCTTAATCATTTGTGATACAGCCTAATAGTCTTTTCATACAATCACAAAACCGGCACACATCCTCATCAACAACATCTTGGATTTCCTCTCATTATCTCACACTCAACACTGCTAAAACTGAAGAACTCCTCTTCTCTTTTTTTTTCTTTTTTCTTATGCTACTATTCCTTTCCCCTTCTTAACCCCAGCATCTATACACTTTCCACCCTCTAACCTCCCCATTACATCAACTGTTTGTAATCTGGGACTTCACTTTGAGTCTGCTCTATCTTTCAAACATCAAATTTCAAGCTCTTGTTGTGCCTGCTGCTTTCACTTATTCAATATTCTTAAAGTTCACTCCTTCCTAACTTTCAATGCTACCAAAATAGTGATGTGATATCTATAATTTGTTCACGTCTCTTCTATTGTTCCACTACGCTTTTTGGTCTTCCAGTTTCTCATCTTGTCCCTCTGAAACCTGTCTTCAATGCCTCGATTCGTGTACTTTTTGTTTGACTTCACATGATTCTATTTCCCCATCTCTTCTCACTCTTGGTTGCCTTCCTTTCCAGGCTCAATTTTAATTCAATTTCTTATGTCTTGTCTTCAAATCACTCTATGGTCTTGCCCCGAATTATTCATCCTTACTTGTCTCATTTTATACCCCTTCACTTCGTTCTGCTCTCAATTTCGTCTTATAGTACCAGCCCCTCTTTGTGCCCAGTCACGATTCCGTACATTCTCTTCTCACTCCCCTACATTGGAATGCTCTTACTCTTTCACTACAGTCTATCTCTGTCTACTCTTTCTTTCGTAAATCATTGAAAATCCATCTTATCCAGCAGGGTTGATATTGGCTTTTTATGTAATTCCTCACACTATTGTACTTATGTAAAGCGCCTTGGATTAGGGCGCTATATAAATCATAAATAAATACAAAAATACAAATAGCTTGAAATGTTGCATTTTTTACAAAGCTAACAATTTTGCTTTGCATATGAGAACAAACCAATTTCTGGTCCACCCATTGCCCCCTCTCCTCGTACCAGGCAGTCCATTGAAGCTGTTCAGTGTGTCCATTCGTTTGCAAAGAGTAGTTGGTGAGTGGAGAATTAAGTTAGGGTGCTGGGATATTTACAGTGAGCCATGAGGTAATTGATGATGCACAAACCAGCTGCTGATTGAAATGTTGAGACGTGATGAAAGAGACCTACAGTTTATTTATTATTGTGGATTTGTTAGGCGCTTATACATCAAGACAGTTGTCCTGATTCATGGATTATTTGCGCCGAAAAAAACGGGATTTGTGCGCCATTCTGCCCGCAAATCCCCATTTAACAAATGGGGATTTGCGGGCAGAATGGCGCACAAATCCCGTTTTTTTCGGCGCAAATAATCCATGAATTACCCCCAGTGTTTCAAAGCATTGTAGATATGTACATAGTATCTAAATAGCATGCTTTTGAATACTGCAAAGTCCTGTGCAAAATAGTGGACAACTTGGGCGTTACAAAGCACACCTTTAATGTACTGAATTAAACGCGTAGTTGCTTTATGGTATGGCTGCCAATGTGGTGGCAGTGGCTCCGTAGAGGGGGGAAGGCTTGGAGGCTCAACGCCCATTTAAACTGAAGTGCATGAAAGGGGTGTTGATCCATGGATGGGTTTAAAGACTAAGAGGACGTTTGAACAATGTGTAGTGGTTACAGAGGGTCATGGAAAAGTGTGACTTTTGAAGGCAAGTCCTTTTTTATGCACACCCCACAATAAATACATCCCTCTAGGGAAATAGGCCAGGAGATAGCGTTGCAAGGATAACACGGTTTAATTGTACAGATTACAAATATCAGCAAAGGACTCTGCTGCTCGAGAGAAATTTGGTTAATCTAACGACAAGCAGAAACTTAAAAGGCTTTGTGGCATCATCACATATAGTAGAAACTGGCGCTACTGATTGGCAGAACCCTATAGATGGGCCAGCTCCATAGGGGATGCCAGGCTACAATTGGTTGGTTCTGTTACCTTCGATCAGTATTTACGTGGGTCAGCTGGGCTCATCTCAGACTTGGAAGAAGGTCAGGGTGCTCGTATAATACTTTTACAGCTAAATTAACTGGGCGGCACAGTAACTGGTGCCAGGGGGGAAGGGAGGATAACATAGTCCTGCTGACCCACACATTCAGGGCTTCGTTGATACTGCATTTCCCGCACTCAAGGTCTCCACCCTGTGTTTGATCTTTAATTTATCCCTCCCTGTACCTCGTGTTCCAAAGGTTGTGTTTTTTGCTGGAAGAAATACAGTTGCGCATGCTTGGATCTTATATGGCCATTTGATTTGTGTTATGACGGGAGGGTTGCTTGCTTATCAGAGAATGCAGAGGTGTGGGGGTCGAGTCAGTGGTGTGGGCCTTGCTTTGGGCTCGCTGGGTGGGAGGTAGGGGCCTATTGGCAGTTTTGTGGAGAAGAATGGATGCTTCACGGAGCCTGGTGATGTCTCGCGCTCTTGCAGGGTGCATTCCTTTGAAAGATACTAAATGTTTGCAACGGTGGAGGGACAAGGGGGAAGTGAACTTTGTGAGAACTGGTTGTCTGAATTCATGTTGTCTTACTGAGGTTGGGTCTACTGAACTGGGTTCATGGAGTTTGGCGGATGCAGCGCGATCATGCAAGCATACGCTTCATGGCCTACTACAAAATGGAGTTTTATTCTATGTGTTTTATAGTGCCTCTCATCTACTGTTGACGCTACGTTACTTCTTCAGTGTATTTAATATTACAGCTTTCTCCTCCTTAAACACTACATCACTTCATATGGTTCGCCTCACCTGAAAGCGCCTGGGGGGGTGGGATATACTAATTTCCATCCCAACAGTCCCCCCTTTCAGTACCTCTACAGTAACAAATCCTCCTGCCCCGTATTTACGCTCATTTGCGTGCCTTTCTGCTTCGTCCCATGCTGGTGTTCCCTTAATTGGCATCCACGCTCTACACACATGTTGTAATCTTTCCCCTCGTGCATATTGTTCAGGTGTACATGTCGGGTAGATGCACCCTCCACCACCTGCCAGATCCTCCCATACTTCCTTATAGTTTCTGGGGTCAAGAGGAGGAACAATGGTTGTGTGATATGAATTATCAACTATATCTCCAATAGGAATAGGGACTATCTGGTGAACAGGGCGGTCATTTTGCTCAGTTTGGATCTCTACTTCTTTTTATCACGAGGTACCTTTTAGTATTCCCGATATTAACCATCCTCATCGTGCTATTTGGCACAACTATGGCACAAAAACAGAGACCCAATTGGCACGTGCAGAAGATCACTAGAATAACCACGATGATGAGGACCAACATCTTCACCAATGTTCCAAGCCATGATGAGACCCAGCTGAAGGCCAGGTTCAACCAGTCTTCTTCTTGGACTCCAGCTTTTTTTTTCATTATCACCCCTAGTTCATGTACTATTGCAATGACGTGTAACAATGACCAATTTTCAGCGTCTTCAGAAGGTACGAATGGGAAAAATTAACCCCCGATCTTTTTGTAAACACCTCCTTCCATGGTTGTCAGCAGATCAGCACATAGTGGTTCTGCATTGTCATTAGTCTAAGGGCCCTTACTTCCACTTTTATGACATTGAACCCTTGCTCAGTATCATTAGCCAGCTGGATCAGCTCCCATCGCACTATTTGGAGCCATTTTGCATTGGCCTGTGTCTGGATGCTCAGTACTAGAGATGAAAAAAGTCTTTGCTGAATTATAGAGCTTATATTCGTCAGGTATTTTGCGAAAGCAGTTCAGACGAGTCGTTGGATATGTAATTTGAGGCTCTCTTCGCAGCGGGTCATTGGCTCTTTCTTAGGGAGGATGCGAAAGGTTGGTGGTGGCATTGTGTGTCGTGCTTCTACTGTCGAGGGCATGGTGGGAGTTTAGGATAGGAGTCCCCCCTTCAGGTACTACCAACAGGGCAGAGGGTACCTTTGCTAGCAAATAGTAGCCCCTCCAAGAAGGCGGGATGTGCAAGTATGCTTGCTGGCCGCAGATCCAATAATATCACAGCAGCACGTTTCTTGAGGTTGGATACTATGACAGTTCAGTTACATTGTTCGTTTGACCCGATAGAAATGTTTCACTGAAAAAACACAGTTCATCTATGATTTTTGGTTGGTGCGCCTTTACTGGTCTCTCGAGGGCTGCAATCCATGTTAGTTTGGTGATGTGCTCTGCCCAAGCTTGTGCACATGTCTGCAAATTGGAGATACTTATGCAAACATTTTCGACAATTTCACCGGGTCCCTGTGCCATGCCATTAATTGTTATGTTCTATTGTAGAGGTGAACAACCTTCTCTGGAAGACCACTCTATATATTTTTGCCCATTCCTCCTCTGGGATCTCTTCACCCACTAACTCCACCCAATATCTCTGGAAAGTTTGCCTCCCCTGTAGGCTGGTCTCGTTCATCGCCTTGTATAATTTGGACAGTATACCCTTCCTTGACACTGACTGGTCCAGGACCTTTTCCACTGGCGTTAATACTCTATCCACCCTTCCCCCATTTTGGGTCTGTCAGGATACCCTTAATACAGAGATATTCAAATATTATAATTGAGTCCCCTCCCAGTATGTCCCGCACCTTACCCCATTCCTGGAAGCTCCCTCCCTCAAAGAATTGTCCCACCGTCTCAAGTCCTGCATCCGACCACATCTGCGAGTGCTTGAATCTGAAACGGTGGCCCCCTTATTGAGGACATAGGGGAGGGCCACGATGTATATCCCTGTGCATCTCTAGAGTCCTGCCAGACTGATCCAAAAACTCCCAAAGTAGGGTAGGACCGCATGCGTTCCGGTATTGATCTGGGCGGGGACCAAAAGTAGTCCCTAACCTTCAGAGGATGTGCAGCCAGATCCTTCAAGTAGGTCCAGTACGTCCTCAGAATTCCTCTGATCTGTGCCACCTTGTAATATAGGCGGATGTCCGGAAAGCCAAACCCCTCCACCCCCACTTTGTCCCTTGGAAGAGTAAGGGTTGCCATTTACACCCTTGGGGTCGTATTTTCCCCATATAAACCTACAGAGCTCTCTTGTAACGTCCAGGAAAATCTTTTCTAGGCGCTCACTCGGGATGGCTGCACACAGGTATTACAGTCTGGGGAAGACATTCATTTTTATAGAAGTCATCCTTCCGTACCAGGTCAGTATCAAAGGGAGCCACCACTTCAAGTCCGCCGTGAGCTGGGTGCGGAAGGGATTATAATTAGCCACCACCATTTCTCCCAGATTCCTCATTACCGAGGTATCGAATGCTTCTCTGATTAACTGTCATATCCAGGTAACTCTTTTTCGTGTCTAGGAAGGGGCTTTGTGCCAGTAGCGGCAGGATAGCAGATTTTCCCTCATTAATTTTGAGTCCCGAGAGGCAGCCTTATTCAACAATCTGGGCCATCAGGGCTGGAAGGGAGACCGGAACGTAGGCCAATATATCGTCCGTGTTAGGGAGAATTCTCTCTTTAGGCTGAATTTCCTAACCTAGTGAGTCCCCCAGCAGCTTTGCTGGATTTCTGGAGTTTGTTTTTTTCTCCTGCCAAGAGTGAGACTCTTTTTCTCCCACTCTTGGACATGATTTATGGTGTTCCTTTGACTGTTGTGTTTTATGGGCTATGGGGTCCTTTACTCCATAGGGTCTCATGTGTTTTTCTTATGTGTGTTACACAGCACCCTCCGTGCAGTAACACAGGGGTGTCATAGTGACACCCCACCATAGACTCCATACCCTGGGACTGACTACTGTCTCCCAGGGCATGTAAAGTCACCATTGCCTTTACTAGTCCCAAATTATTAACAGAAACCAGTATGAACCATCATATTGTGGACATACTGGTTGGGGCAATTCAATTGCCCCGGGGTCTGTTAGTCGAGGGGGCACGTCTCCGTCCCCCCTGATCGAGTTTTGGCTGGTGGCAGTGGATACTACTTTTTATATTCGACCGCGAATATATCCCTATGGGATTTTCCCATTGTTCGAGACTACCAACTTTAATGATTTAATTCTGATAGCCTCGAACATACCGCCGGTTTATTTATTTAATATTAATTCGCCGGTTGCTATTTTTTGCCAGGACTCTATTCTAAAATGGCGTTTGTGTTCTCTTCTGTGACTCCAACCCAAGCCGAGCCCTTTGTTCCACTTTTTGGCGGGCTTCTCCACAGAAGCCTCCAAAAGTGGTGCCACTCTGTCTGGGTACCACAGGGGGGTGTGGGAGGGGTTTTAGGCACCCTGGACTTAGTTACCTTGGTAACTCAAGTCGCACTCTTGTGTGATTGGCCCAACCACTTAGCATGTTTGATTGACAGCTAGGCTGAGTAAATGCGGGTGTGCTGCATAAAAGCAGGGCTTTGGGGACTGGAACTTCAGAAGTCGCCACAGGACCTGAGAATCCAACGAGGGAGAAGCTGAGCCGACCTACCACGACGACCGGTGGAGCCCTGCGGAACCGACTCACCACTTCCCGACGACAGAGAAGATCTCCCGGCTGGAGAGCCTTCTTCCCCTGACTGGTGGGCACAACCAGTCTACCTTCTTCTCTTCGCATCCCAGGCCGTCTTGTGGTCGAATTGCCCGTGCCAAGCACCCCGGCAACCGGATAGCCACTTGCCACTGGACCGCGAATAAAGGGACCGCTCCTTTTACCTGAGAACTCCACGGCTGGTTTCTTCCCTGGCAGTGCAACGGACTCCTGTCTTCCTCCCCGACGAGATCCTCTCTTCCCCCGGACGAAGCACCGACTTGCATCCGCTGCCAGGAACAACTGCCCCCGCTGGAGTATTCTCACCACTTTAAGGTACCGTGTCCGCCAGGCCTCCCTTTCTAAAGATTGCTACAAGGTAATAATAATCTCTTAACCTTCTGGACTGGGCTGGCCGCCTTGACCTTCTAACAGGTCCCTTTCTTTGGTCCAACTCTTTTTGAACCTTTTCAAGACTTTTGTGCACTGCAACCGTGTGATCTTGGACACATTTCGTTTTGATCCACTTAAAGTGGATCCGGCCTACTGAACTCTAAACTCACGGTTTTACTTTGCCTTCCTCTCTTGTTGTGTTCTTGCAAAAGTGTTGGGATCTGTTTCAATTTATACTCTGCCTTTAGTGCCATCTGCGCTAAGCGCTCACCGCTGTCTGAAAATAAGTGGGGCTTTACTAAAGAATTGTCTAATATTCTCTTAAGGAGTGTATATCTTTTAGTGACCGTGTTTTTGAATTGCTTACTATTAGTGCCTGTGTGTTTTTCTAGATGTGGTTTTAAATAAATAATTATATCTCTTTTACACCAAGCTCTGGTCAGTGTTTACTTGTTCTACTGAGTTCTTTTGACCTATTGTGGATACTCGGTATGCTGCCTAACTCTTCTTGAGGGAGGTCTGACTGCTCAGCCACAGCTACCAAGTGAATCTGTGTGGTCCAAGTGGGTTTACTGCCAAACACCTGTAGTCTTAAATCTTTTGCAGTGGTCCCAGAGGGAACTGCACAGGTTTCTGCCTAACAGTCCGCAAACAGTGAGATTTTACATTCTAGTTCTTCCCCACGATACCCTTGATCTGGTCATTCATTTGGATTGCAATTGCCAACGGTTCCATAGCGAGGGCTTACAGTAGCGGTGAGAGTGGACATCCTGCCTGATCTCTCTCGTGAGCTCAAAGGTCTCTCTAAGCCCCCATTTATCCGAGCCCTCGCCCTGGGCATGTTGTATAGTTGTGTCACCCATTTCAGGAAGTTTGCTCCCAGCCCCATCCTCCCCAGGACCTCATGAATAGCCACTCAACCCTATCTCCAGCGTCACTAAACCTGCATCCAGGCCTCCCATCTGTGCCCCATGAATCAGGTTGAGTGTCTTCCTAATGTTGTCTGATCCTTGCCTTCCCCTAATAAATCCCACCTGATTCCCCCATGCACTAGTAGTGGCTCACCCTCCTCCAGTCTTGTTCCTAGGACTTTTGCCAATATCTTCACATCACCATTAAGGAGGGAAATGGGCCTATAGGAGGAGCATCTGGTAGGGTCCTTCCCTTCCTTTGGAATCGCAACAATTACTGCTGCAATCTTCGTGGAGGGGCGGGTTCGCCCTCCAAGCATGTGTTGAATACCTTAACTAGCATTTCGGTGCTGGACTGCCACACCCTAAGTTACCAGGGGACTCCAGACGTGGACCCCTTGCTCACTGCTCTAAGAGAGACACAGCTTCAAGGTTGAAACACGTGTATGGGATTGCTGTGGTACTCTTGTTCGGAGGAGAATTGCCTAGCATTTCGGTGCTGGACTGCCCCTGGGCAGGACAAAGACTGATATGTGGGGAAATTTCCTCTCTGTGAAAAGAACAGTGAGCTAAAGACTTGGTTGAGACTCTCCCAGGGGCCATCCACCCAAGAACAAGTCAATGGGTTGTGTTCGTGTTGGTATTGAGTTTCCCAGACGCCCCCCTGTTTTGAATACCTTAACTAAACATAGAGCGAGTAAGGATCTAAATAGTTTATAAAATGTTATAGTAAATCCATCCTCCCCCCGGGGCATACCCCCATTTCTTTCCCACGATGGCCTGCATGATTTCCTCTCCGGTTATAGGGTTCTCTAGGTTTTCGCTATTTCTTTGGGGAGCCCTGGAATTGGTAGCATATTCAAGAAATCATCTTATTTGGGTCTCGTCCCCCGCCCATTCCACCCAATAGAGGGTTCTGTAATACTCTACAAATTCACTTCCTATACTCTGGACGTCATGTAGGCACCTATTATCCTCCGTCCTAATAACCCCAATTGTCCTCCTCCTTTTTCTCTTCCCTCAATCTCCATTCCAGGATCCTGTCTGCTCGGTCCTCCCTCTCGTGATATTTCTGTTTCAGGAACAGGATTTTTTTTTTCCCATATCCTGCGTCAATATAGCTTTCACTTGAGTCTTATAAAGTCAGAGCTCTGGGCACCTCCCAGTTGTATCTCCTCTATTTTCTTACAGAGCTTAACCTCCTTCTCCTCTTTCTCTCAGAGCCTATTCTCATCAGGGTCCCTACTATGGTTGCCTTGGAACTATCCCAGACAGATTGAATCCCCACATCCCCCGTGTCGTTGAAACAATTACTCCTTGATTCCCCTAAGCAATTCCTGTTGCACCGCTTTACCCTTTAGCAGGAAATCTTTGCATCTCCAATTCCCCTAGGGAATTTTCAGTCCACCCCCCCTTCATCCCCCCCCGTGTCAACCGAAATTGTGAACATATCATGATCCGATCACAGAATCGGTGTTACTTGGGATTATAAGACCTGATCTGTGTCATCTGTAAGATCGAGTCTATACGCGAGAAGGAATCGTGGACCGCAGAGTAGAAAGTGAATGGCATGTCCCCTTCTGGCGCCGGGTGGAGGGAGTCACATAACCCTAATACCTCATTAACCGTTTTAAAACGCTCTGAATCATTTACGTTGGTTCTGCTAGTTTTTTTCCCACACCCCATCCTCTTACGATCCCTCAGCGGGTCCAACACCATGTTAAAGTCCACACCCACCACCAGTTGACCTTCAACAAATTGAATTCATTTATCTCGGACTTTCTTCCAGTGCTCACATTGCTGCATATTCGAGGCATATACTGAACTAATCGTAAACTTTTTTTTTAAACAAACAACCATACAAACTTTTAGGACATTCACAATCAAGATTAATGCGTTCTGTTATTAAATACACTTTACTGTCCTCCCCCCGTTAACTCGAGCCGTTCCATCTGTGTCATCCACCTGAGCCTTTCCCTGTGGCTCTGCCCTCATCCCATCCATGTTATCTGTTTCACAGTCAGCCTGGTGCGGGTTCACCATTGAAGCCACCATTTGCCTCCAGGCCATCAGTGGACCCACCTCCTCGTCGCCACCTCTAGTGGCTGCTTCATACCAGGCCACCGATTCTGCCTCTGCCCATTTCAGGAGGTCCGCCCACCACATCTCTACTCTGGGCCGGTGAGCTGCCTTCCAGCCCATAGCAATTCTGTGCTTGGCCAAGATATAAGCCAGATCCTTCATCTTGCTAATATGCCTTAGGTTACGTGGCCTGGGGAAAATCCCTAGCATGCATGCCCATGCAGATCCCACTTCAAGCAACACCCCACTGCCAGCCAGTCTTGTTTTCAGTTCTATCCAGAATCTGCCTACCTCTGGCCAGGCCCAGAACCTATGCAGCAGCCCAGCCTCCGCCTCCCCACACCTGGGGCATAGCTGTGCAACCGAGCCCCCAAATCTGGCTATTCTGCCGGGGGTCAAGTACGCCCTATGGGTGACATATAGTTGGATCTGCTGGAGTCTTGCATTCCGGGAGACCTTCATATGGTACCTTTTGGGCCCTGTCCCATTGGCCGTTGGTCATGGGCTCTCCCACCTCCTCCTCCCAATCATGCCTCAGTTGGAGCAGTTCCCTTCCCGCCTTCGTGCTCATTAGCTCATATATCCGGGATATTTCGTGCCCACCCTCCGAGACATCGTACATCATTTCTATGGTAGCATCGGGTTGTTCTGCCAATTTTGTCTCTGGCCACCTGTCTCTCACCCGTTTCATAATTATGGAGTACGTTATGTGTTGGCCTTTGTGCACCCCGGTCTCCTCCATCAGCCTCTGGAACCCTATCGCCTCCCCCTCCTGCCACACGTCACCCAAGGTGGCCAGGCCCACCAGTGCCCACCGGTTCCCAGTATCTGCGAACTCAGCTGGGAGTCTCCCCCACACAGCGCCACTAGCGGGACCTGTTGGGAAAGCGGGTCCGGGTCACCCACGGTTCGCCATGCTATACGCCAGACCAGCCCAGCCCCAGCAGCCTTCCCTTCCCCGCCACTTTCGTTTTAGGCAACCACACTGTCTCTCTAAGAAAATACGGAGCCAAGTCAAAAAGCGTTTGGGGATCAAGTACGGGATATTCACGAAGAAGTGCAGCAATCTGTGCAACACAACCATCTTAAGCAGCGCTGCTCTTCCCATCATGGCTAGGGGTAGTCTAGACCAAAACACCATGCTGTTTCTAATGCCTTCATTGCCCTCTCCGTGTTGCCTTTATTCTCTGCCTCAATACTATGATATACATTTATGCCCAGGTATCGGAACGTCTCGGTCTGCCAGGGTATCTGCAAAATGGGTAATGTATCTGGTGGAATGCCCCTATATCTCCCCAAGGGGAACACACTGGACTTCCCTGGATTTACCGATACGCCCGAGAGGGTGGCGTAGCGCTCCATCACCTCCAGGACATACTGCAGGTTCTCTTCTGGGAAGCGCAGGTAAAGGAGAATGTCATTGGCGTATAACGATATCAAATGTGTGCCTCCTGCCGTTTGAATACCTACCTCCCCGTATTGTTGCCTAAGGCAGATTGCCAGCGGCTCCAGCGCGAGAATATATAACATGGGCAACCATGGGCATCCCTGTCTGGTCCCTCTACTAAGCTGCCATTTGTCTGAAATTATGGCGCCTGTCTTGACCCTGGCGATTGGGGAGCTATAGAACATCTTGACCCATCTCATATACCCCGGCCCCATCCCAAACCCACTTAGGGTCGCTATAAGCCAAGGCCACCTAACTTGAGTCGAAGGCCTTGACTGCGTCCAATAACACAATGGCCAGGTCACTCGGGTCCCTCTCTGTTTGGTCTATAATATGATGTAGCCTCCTATGGTTGTCAGTAATATTTCTGCCGGGGACGTAACCCGTTTGATCTGGATGTATCAACCTGCCAATTACTCTCTTAAGTCTGTTAGCAAGCACCGCTGTGAGTATTTTGCTATCCTGGTTGAGCATCGATAAGGGCCTATATGACCCACAGTCTGCCTCCGGTTTGCCTGGTTTCAAGAGCTGAATAATCACAGCTTCTCGCAAGGTCTCTGGCAGCTCCCCCCTTTCATAGGCCTTGTTAAACGTGGCCAGCAGCGGCTGGAGCAGCTCCTGCCTATACGCCTTGTAAAATTCGCTGGGTAGCCCATCTGACCCTGGCGCCTTACATGTAGGCAGATGCTGGATCACTGTGTCCAGTTCGCCCGCGGTGATTGGGGCCTCCTAGGTCTGCTCGCTCCAGGTCGTCCAGAGTAGGCAGGCCCATATACTCTAGTGTTTCTGCTATTTCTTGGCCCATGTCTCTGCCTGTGCCCTCGTACAGGTGTTTGTAGTACCTAAGGAACTCTTCATTCACACCGTCTTGGGTATCATGAATCTGGTCATCCCCCCCCTTAATTACTCTAATCACTGATCGGGGTGTCTCTAATCACTGATCGGGGTGTCTCATTTTTATATAACCAGGCCAGCAGTCTGCCTGGCTTGTCCCCGCCCGCATGCTGCCTTTCCACGTATTTCCTGTAATTCAACTTGCATAGCCTGTTCCATAGCTCAACGCTAGCGCCCTGCAACTCCCCTATCCTTGCCAAGTCTTCTCGGGTGGTCCCCCCCCCCCTTTCCGCATCAAATCCTCTAGCTCCTTCTCCGTGGCCCGCAACTCCCGTTCTATGCCCCCTTGGAGCCCCTTGGACTTGGATATGGCAACCCTTCGCACCACAACTTTGAATGCCTCCCATACCGTTCCCATTGATTGCACGCTACCAGTATTTATGTCAAAGTATTCCGTGATGGCCTCTCTCAGTCCTCTCGGAATCCTGAGTCCTGTAGGGCCTCAGCTCTAAGTCTTCACGTCGGGATACGCATTCTGAAGGGGTGGTATCGCCACTCTAGTACCAGCGGAGAGTGGTCGGAAAGCACCCTGGCCTTATATTCTGCTCCCACCATTTCTCCTGCTACCTCTTCAGGGGCGAACATATAATCCAGCCTAGTATGCAGGTCGTGTGGCGCTGCGTAATGTGAATAATGCCTATATGTTGGGTGCAACCTTCTCCATACGTCAACCAGTTTGAAGTCCGACAACAGTGCCCCGAGCGCCCTAGCCGCTGGGGTCGGTTTATCCAGCTTACTGTCTGACCTATCCATCTTGGGGTTCAGGGTGCAGTTGAAATCGCCTCCCCACAGTATCACCCCACCTACCACGGGGCTAATTTTACCATATAAAGACCTAAAGTAAGCCGCTGTGTCTTGGTTGGGGGCATACAGGTTTATGATGTTCACTTCTCGATTCTTCAGGAGCCCCTCCACCACCACCATTCTATCTTCCGGGTCTATAGTGGACCTAAGCAGCTGAAACGGCACTTGCGGCGCCACCCATATAACAACTCCCCTTGCGTACGCTGAGTATGTGGTTCCTGTGACACTTCCCTTCCATTTTCTCTTAACCATCTCCAGTTTCTC
Source organism: Ambystoma mexicanum (assembly GCF_040938575.1). Taxonomy (NCBI): domain Eukaryota; kingdom Metazoa; phylum Chordata; class Amphibia; order Caudata; family Ambystomatidae; genus Ambystoma; species Ambystoma mexicanum. The sequence goes on from NC_090926.1 coordinate 462,664,616, forward strand.
TTTGGTGAGGTGGGTTTCCTGTAGTAATGCAATGTCGACCCTCATTCTTCTTTTTTATTTTTTTAAACATTTGAATTATTTCCGAACAAACAATACAAACCAAACTTGCAGTGCATACGTGACATTTCAATTATACGTCACTTTATCATGTCCACTGCAGCCCTTAACCCACCCCCCGTACGATCCTACTTCTATACACCTTCTGCTCCTGCATCTTGTGTTAGGGTATCTCCTTCTATGAGTTCCGTTGGGTCTTGCCTTGATCCAAATAACTCTGCTATTAACAATTTCCAGGCCATCAGGGTCTCTGTCTCTTCCTCCCCCCCTGTACTGCTTGATCCTTGCCATACCATAGTTTCTGCCTCAGCCCATTTCTGCAAATCTTTCCACCATACCTCTAGCCGTGGTCTGTGGCATGTCTTCCATCCCATGGCAATTCTCCTCTTTGCAAGCACGTATGACAGGTCTTTTAATTTACTCACATGTTTAAGTTTTGGTGATCTAGGGAACCCCCCCCCCCACCCCAACAAGCAGGCCAACACTGTATCAACCACAATCTTAATGCCTGTTTCTGCTAGCTTGTGTGCCACCTCGCTCCAAAAACGCTGGATAACCGGACATGACCAAAACCTGTGCACCATGCCAGCATTCTCTTCGTCACATTTGGGGCATGCTTGCCGTCCTACATTTTTAAACCTGGCTATTCTCTGGGGTGTCGTGTACGCCCTATGCGTGATACACAGTTAAATCTGTTTCAATCTTGCATTTCTCGACACCTTCTTATGATACCCTTGGGCTCGTTCCCACATCCCATCATCCATCGGGGCACCCACTTCCGCCTCCCAGTCTTGTCTCAATTGTACTACTTCCTTCCCCACTTTAGACATCATCATCTCGTATGTTCTAGATATCTCATGTCCCCCCTCAGCTATATCATATATCGTGTCTATGGAAACATCCGGTTCTCCCTCCAATACCACTTCAGGCCATGTTAAAATCTATTATAGCCCCCTCTTGCCAAATATCCCCCATCGTTGCTATCCCAACATATTTCCAGTGGTTTCTGATTATCATCCTAAGTTGCTTATCTCCCCCCGCCAGTGCCACTAATGGCACCCGCGGGGAGCACGGGGAGCACGGGGTGGGATTTTGTATCATTTGACATGCCCTACGCCACATCTTCATCCGACTACCATCATCCTAGGACGCCTCTCCATTTCTGCCTTGGGCAACCACATAAACTCTTTTAAATAAAATGGGGCACAATCTTGTCGAAACAGCCTGGACTCGGAGGTTGTCTCCTCTGAGAGCCATTTGGCCACATATTGCAGCTGGCTCGCCACATAGTAAGCTTTGTAATTAGGCAGTTTTATACCCCCTTTCTCATAGAAATTCTGCAGCTTTCAGAGGGCCACTCTATTTGGTGTGCCATGCCAAAGGAAGTCTCTACACATACTGTGCAATCTAACGAAGAACTTCTTAGGTATCAAGTACGGTATATTCCCAAAGTAGTGCAGGAGCCTAGGCAGGACCACCATCTTCAACATCGCCCCACGTCCCATCATTGCTAAAGGCAGTTTCACCCAAAACCTCATACAGTTTCCGATTTTCTTAATGGCTACCTCTGTATTGCCTTCGTGCTCCTTCTACCGTGTAGTACATATCTATCCCTAAGTAGCGAAATGTGCTAACCTCCCATGGTATCTGCAGCACCGGTAACTGTGTCAGTGGGATCCCCTTATAACCACCCAATGGGAACATACTAGATTTCTGAGGATTCACCGCTTTGCCAGACATCCCTGCGTATCTTCCCATCACTTCCAAAATATATTGGAGGTTTTCCTCCGGATATCGCAAATACAACATGTCATCCGCATTTAATGAAACTAGATGGCGTTCCCCTCCCACAGCAATGCCTATCGTGTCATATTGTTGCCTCAAGTATATCGCTAAGGGTTCTAGGACCAATATATAAAGCATGGGAGACCATGGACATCCTTGTCTGGTGCCCCAACGGAGTTGCCATCTTTCAGATATCCCTGCTCCTGTTTTGACTCTCGCCAGCGGTTCGCTATATAACATTTTTGCCCACTGCAGATACCCAGGCCCCATGCCATACCCAGCCAATGCCGCCAGCAGCCATGGCCACTTGACCGAATCAAAGGCCTTTATTGCGTCCAGTGATACAATTGCCATTTCACTTTCATCCCCATTCCCATGCTCAATAACCCGATGGAGTCGCCTAAGGTTATTGGATATGTTCCTATTTGGCACATAGCCCGTCTGATCTGGATGTATTAATTTGCTAATAACCCTCCTCAGCCTATTTGCCAGAACAGCCGTCAGTATTTTGCTGTCTTGATTCAACATTGATAGAGGTCTGTATGAACCACAGCTATGCCCAGGCTTGTTGGGTTTGGGCAGCGGTATTATAACCGCTTCTCTAAGTGACTCTGGCAGTCTGCCCAGCTCATATGCCTCATTCAACATTTCCAAAAGCGGGGGGAGCACTTCTCCCCTAAATGTTTTATAGAATTCGCTTGGGAGTCCATCAGCCCCTAGAGTCTTGCAGATGGGTGACTGCCTCACCACTTCTTCCAATTCTTCCAAAGTAATTGGTGCATCTAGCTCCTCTCTTTCCTCTGCACTGATCTGCGGCAATCATATGTCCTCCAATGTTTCTACTATCTCTGTGTGATTGCTCACCCCGTCATCCTCATATAATAACTTCTAGTAGTCAGCGAATTCTTGGTTAACTCCCTCCTGGGTATCAACTACACTTCCATCTTCCTTTGTTATCGTTCTAATCATGGGTCTGGGGGTTTCACTCTTGTATAGCCATGCCAAAATCCTTCCTGTTTTATCCCTTCCCGCATGCTGTCTTTCTATATATTTTTTATAGTTTAGGTTACACAGCCTTTCCGACCCTCATTCTTCTTAGATACATCATCACTTTATTCCGTTTAAGGTAACTATTGAGGCCCCGCACATTCCAGGTCACCACCCTGAGATTACCCAGCGCCATTGACATGGTGTCCTGCCTCTCCTCTTAGCTTCCCGTTTCGCTCCTGATAACACTGAGTCTGGCTCTTCACCCTCCCAGCCCCAACAGCCTCCCCGTCCCCCACTATCCCAACTACCCCCCCACTGCACACAACCCTCCCCCGTCCCCTCCCAAATGCCCAGCTCCATCCCTGGATCTCAGGCCCACCCGCGTTTGGCCCCTCCTCGGAATAGCCGAGGACAAGAACCCAGCAGGGTGTCACTGCACTACCGGCGACCTAACTTAAGCTTAATGCTATGGGGGTATAAGGGTTGGTTCCCAGGAGCTAATATATAATTAGGATTATTCAGATCAACCAGATCTTATGTGCATGTACATCCTCCATCAACGCCTTCCCTGACTATATTCCAGTCCCAGTGTCTTGCATAATGCCACCCTAGGTGCCACTGTTATATGTTACTTCTCTCCTTCGCCAAAAAATAGGGTTTTGTTCTTGTGGAACACCTTCAGTTTGGCTGGGTAAAGCAGCATGTATTTGTGGCCTGTTTCTCGCAGTCTTCTTTTCACTGTCCCAAAGTTCATCCTGCTGCGCTGCACTTGCAAGGTGTAGTCTGGGTATGCTGTTATCTTTGCTGCCCCCTTTTCGATTGTTCCGCCCTTCCGGAAGAATTCGAGGATCTTTTCCCGATAATTTAGGATCTTCGCAATCATTGGCCTGTGGGGGATCCCCGGTGGCGGTTTCCTCATCAGGGCGCCTTCTCAACAGCAAACCCTTGGGACACAACCCCTCCAGTTATTTCCTGCAGTAACATAGTTTCAACGTATTCCGTTGGGTCGGGCCCTTCGGTTCCCTCAGGCAAGCCGACAATGCGGATGTTTTTCCGTCGGGCCCGTCCTTCTTCCTCCTCAGCCCTGCATTCCAGGTTGCCCACTTGCTGCACCAGGGCATGAAGCTCCGATTTGTGAGTGGTGCAATCCACTGTATTCGGGGCCATCTCCTTTTCCAGGTCCCCCGGTGTGCTCTTCCAGTGTCCTAACATCTTGCCTAAGGAGGTTTTTCTTCCTGGACCGCCCCTACCTTAAGGTCCAGGGCCACCTTGAGCTCGTTCATGGCCAGTCCCAATTTAGTTTCCCAGGCAACTTTCAGGTCCGCAATCGCTGCAAGCACCTCCTGGATCGTGCCTGGCGCCTCTGCGTTCCCTGCGGCCTGTTTATCTTTACTCCTGGCCACCTCTGCCCCTGGCGATGTCTTGGCGTAGTCATCTAGTGTGGGCTGCTTGCTCTTTGGTCTGACGGGCTTGTTAGACATCGTGCTGTGCCGACCAGGTGTGGGCTGACATGACAGCCTTTTATCTTGCAATCTTGCTCCGTGTTGAGCGGTTCCCAGTGTTTAAGGCCTATCCGGCCGTACCAGGGGTATGTCCTGATTGCCTGTGGCCCACACAGGGTGGGCTGTGACCACACGCGTGTTAGTGCAGGCTTGGTTAGTTCACTTGGGCTATGATCCCGGTTCCTCCAGTCTCTTGTGCCCAGACACCTAAATGGCCCCTCTTGCGGCAGCTCAGGGCCCCGACTAGGCCCTCCAGCTACTCAGCCGGCCGTGATGCTCGTGGCAATTTCTCCGCACTTCTTGCAGGTGCAGGCTGCTACGGGCGTGCCTCCGAATATGTGGGGGCCCGTTACGCAGTGTTGGCAATATCCGTGTCCCCTGTGTGGGGTTGGGCTCTCAAGTATGCCCCGGCATACAATTTGTAGCGTTGCTGGCCCTGGGACCTCTGTTTCGTTCTCAGTCCCTGCACCCATTCTCCCCTTCCAGCCAATGTCCCCGACCATTTTCACTTGATTGCTGCCGAAATAATATTGTATGGGTCTATGCCCTCAGGGGCCCACTCCGTGCAATGATTAGGGCTGCGCCGCGTATCACAAAATCCCTCACCGTTTGGTAGGGCACTACCATCGGGACCTAGCGGCACAGCTCTGGGTGTCTCAGATCATGGCCCGGCTCGCTCCTGCACTCGCCGGGCTCCGGCGTGTCCGCCACTGTCACAGCAGTGCGGCGCCACCCGCTCCGTCCAGCCCGCTCGGAGGCTGTGGGGGCCCCCTCTCTTCCTCGAATCTTAGGGTCCGTGTGCGGGGCACTGGGCGTTTATTATTTTAATGCGCTCCGGCGATCCTTCCCGGCTCTGCGCGTCGCCACACGGCCGCCCAGGCTGAACTTCCCGTCACTCCGCCTCGCGCCACGGGCCGCGGTCTTCACCCCCTCTTCAGCGGGGCCCCCCTCCGCTCGGGTACACCGGGTGGCTCCCGAGCTGGACGCGCAATGTGCTGGGCATTCACTGCTGGCGTGATTTCCACCTTGCTGGCCTGCCCTATCCACTGAAGGGTTGCTGCTATTTTATGGCCCTTTGTCCGTCTCCGGCCATCTTGTGGACTCTCAAGTCCCAAGCTCTTCGTTTCTTCCAGCAGCTACAGCTTTGCCATCACGCCGTCGATCGGGCTGTAGTTACTCTCGATCCATGCCCTCAACATTCATATGTCCTCATGTGTGCTGTGGGCATGCACATTTTTCATAAAACCATAGTTTTCCCCAAATATCAATGACGGATCCTCGGGAGCTCCGCCAAGGCACGTCTCTTCAGGCAGCCATCAAGCCACGCCCCCACCCGTTCCGAACACATACCTCCCGTTGTGGTTAGTCAGAACCGCCTCTATCGTGAAGCTCAGCCGGTTTGATACCATTACAGCAACCCCCTGCCTCTTTTTTGCATCAGAGGCCATAATCACCTCCCCCCACCTCCCGGGAGCGCAGTCTGGGTTCCCTTCCCTTCTTCCAGTGTGTTTCCTGTAAACACATCCAACCAAGAATGGACCTCTTGAGCTCACGTAACACCATAGATCTTTTGGAGGGTGAGTTGAGGCCCGGATATTTAGGGAGCCGATCTGCAGATCACCCTTACCAGACGCCACCTTTTTCCTAGTGGAATACTCTATTCCCCTCTCTCCTGAGACAAGACACCATTTGGCACACTATTAACCGGATCTCAACACCACACCATTAATTTAGAACATGCACATCTTGAACATAAGCCCCTCTCCCCCCACCCCCTCACTCTCTCCCACCGCCCCCTCACTCTCTCCTCCCATCCCTCCCTCTCTGTATCCAATCCCACCCAGAACCATCTCCCCTGACGAGATTGAATTACCAGTGGTCCCCCCCCCCTTCTCGGATGGGCCCAACCAAGCTCTATAGTTCGAGCCCCAACACTGCTCTTTCTACTATCTACGTCTACTTCACCCAATGATCTTACCCCCCGTCCCCCTTCTTAATCATTGAAACACTATGCAATAATCCCCAACCGGTCGCACGGCTCGGGAGGGGCCCGCCTGGGGTGATCCATGCTTCCTGAATTTCCTGTATCCCGGGACTTTACGTCTATTCGGACCCTGTATGCGCCAGCGTCCGTCTTCCTGGCCTTTGTATTTGTCAGCCTGTTCTGGCCCGTCTCCTCCCAGTAGCTCTTCCGTTACCCTTCTAATATCTTCCTCAGTCACCAGTTTATAATTGTAGCCCTCAACTTCAAAGGATATGGAAAAACCCCCATCAATATCTCTTCCCCCCCCTTCTAGTTAAGCTACTTCGTGAGGGGGGCACAAAGGTGCCTCTCCGCCAGGGTAAGTGTCAATAAATCTTGATAGATTGCCACCTTCCTGGTGCTCAGGGTCAAAGAGCTCACCCCCCCCCTTACCTTCTCAAGAATTTCTTTTCTATCTGGGAACCGTGCAAGCACTGAGCGCGGGCTCCACCCAGTCGCTCCTGCTCTATGGACCCTCTCATGTTTTCCATCGCCAAACGGCGTTTTCACCACCTTGTGAATGGTTCTCTGCAGGTCTCCTTTCGTTTCACCTTTTTTTTCCTGAAATCCCAAAAAATATCGGGTTGTTCCTTCTCTCTCGATTTTCGAAATCGTCCATCTTTCAGGCTACCTCGCCCTCCTTCCTCTCAATTTCCGCTAACCTCATGTCCATCTGTGTTTCCAAAGTTTTGAGGGATGTCTTATTGTGTTCGACCGCCTGTAACCTCTCCATGTTGTCAAGTCTCACATTTATTCTGTCTACTTTTCCGCCAATGTCTGCCCTCATTCCTCTAATCTCCTCCAGGAGGGAGGTGATATCTCTCTTGGTGGACATGGCGTCGCTCCCTGCCTCCGACATGCTGGGGTTGGATTTTGCACTCCCCACCTCTGATTCTTGGTGCTCAGTGTTCCAGTTTTGCCCTCCAGTCCATGAGCGGGTCAAGGGACTGAGTTATTCTAGTGGGTCGTGTCACAGTCCCAGTTTCCTCGTGATTAGTCTTGCTTGTTATTGAGGACCAGCTCGCCCTCCTCCGAGGGTCCACTCGCTGTCGTCTGTCTCAGTCGCTGTCTTTCGATCTTACAGTCCGGGTTACATGGGTGCTCGTAGTATGTGAGGGGGATTGGGTGCTGCGGCCACCTTTTTCCTTCCTCAGTTTTAGGTGTGCAGGTTATCGTCTGTTCCCGTACTCTTCCCCTAGATGTAGGACACCAGGCAACTGACTTCTCAATAGGGCGGGCACACGCTCCACGAGTGAGTCCTGGGACCCTCACTGTACCTGGTTCCATTTGGCCCCACCAGGGCCCCACAGGTTGTGCAGAGGGGGGGGTGCACTCCGATCCTTCTCTCGTGGCGTCCTCTCTCTTTCTCCACCATGTGACTGTGGCTGTTTCTCTCAGAGGGTAGAAGCCACCTGCAGATGCTCCCTAGAAGAATTGGGCTCTCAAGGTTCCCCACTTCATTTCCCGGCTTACTTTGGATTTATTTCCCCTAATCGAGCGCTTTCTCTGGGCCTCACTCTTCTCCCCCTAGGCCTTCCTTTTTTCACCATATAGGGGGGAAAAAGGTGTCCCCTGGCCTGCCTAGCTAGGGCCCCAGCAGGGCGGATGTTGCGGGCACCTCTTGTGGGTCGCTTCTAACTATGTGGGATTTGGGACCTCCCCTATGGCCACCCAATGGGGTCCTCCCACTGGCAAGTGGAGTGTCTTCTTTACTGCTGGGGGGGGCACATCGCTGTGTACTAGGGCCCCCGTGGGGGTGGGGGGACCTCCTCTTTCTAAATGCCCCTGGGTCTTTTCTTTATCCCCCTCTTTGTCCTGCTGGCATTCCTGGCAGTGTCCCTTCCTCCTTCGTATAGGGCTTTGTATCAGGCTGTGTTAGTGCCCGCTTATCAAGGTCTGTGCTTCACCCAGGGCGGGGGCCCCCTTGTGCGGTGCCAGGTACAGGCTCCACAATCCCTGGGTCCTGCCCAGAGGAACCCCCTGCCTCGGAATTGTTTGCAGGGCCTCATGCCTGCTTTACTATGCAATGGGGGGGGCCCTTACAGGGCTTTTGTGGTCTCAGCCCTGCTCCGCTAACCCCGCTGGCTCCTTCCTTGCTCGTTTCTGCAGGAATCCTGTGGTCTTCCTTAGGTGCCCTTGGTGGCGCAGAGCGGGCCTCCGCACTCGCTGCTGCTTTGATGGAGGAAACTCCTCCCCCAGGTGACAGATTTTGGGGGGGGGGGGAGAGCCTCTCCGCCCCAACTCCTGTCTCCTCGGGCCCCTCCAGTCTCGACGGCTCCTCCATCCCTCACGCTCCGGACTCCCACGGTCCTCCGCAGGTGTCTTTAGCGGCGTGGAGCAGGCCTCCGCTCCCGCCGCTGGTTTGATGGAGGAAACCCCTCCCCCTGGCGGCCCTCACCGCCTCAACTTCTCTCTCAGGCCAGCCCACCGAGTGGGGGGCAAGGTGTTTCCTCCCCTCCAGTCTCAACGGCTCCTCTGTCCCTCACGCGTCGGCTCCTCTCTTCTCTGTGTGTGTATCCTGAAGCGCCAGCAACACTGTGTGGACTGCCTTCATTTCTGCTTGTGGCCTTCTCGCTTGAATCTCCACAGAATCGGGCCAATTTCGCCCTCTTTCGCCCACAGTTGCCACCAGTGTCTATCTTGCTGGGGGTAAAATCTGTGAGATGGGGGTGGGGGCCTCTAAGTGAGGGCTCAATCTACTTTTCCGGGCCCTGATGCGGGAGAGCTACGCTGCTGCTGCTTCCATCAGCGCACCCGCTGGTGGCCTCCCCTTTCCCACCCTTAATTGCACATCCCTTTTTGCGTGCCAATGCTATTCTGCTGAACCTTTCCCTTAATCTTCCATCTCATAGGCTCTCTAATCTCGGTGTGGTCTGAGGCGCCTGCTCGGCCCTCCCTCTGTGTCATCAAAGTCACTCCAATATTCCTCGTCCCCTCTTCGGGACCCTACATTCTCATATCCCAAGCTGTCTGTTTCCCCAACCTGCTCTACATGCACTGTTCTTATGGGTGCACTGTCTATTCTGAACAGGAAGTCGCCTGAATTCCATTCATCCCCGGGTGGCTGTTGCGGCGATCCTCTGCCACCTTTGTTGCCTCACATGCCGCCCGTAATCTTGCCAGTTTTGTGCCCGTTGAGGCTAATGCTACCTCCAGGTCTCTTGCGCTCACCCCGGTGTGGGCCGATACCTCTGGGGGTGAGACGTATGGTGGGGAAGGTGCCGTACCTGGTGTGGCCAACATTGCGCCCGCCAACACATATGTCGGGCGCGTTGCTAGCGTGTATATTCCCTTTTTCATCTCCCCATTTTTCCCAGTCTCCTCTGTACTCTTCTTCTTATCACTGTCGGACGTTGCCCCCTCCCCTTTGGGACCTCTGTTTCTTCGAACACTCTCCAGAGGTCTAACATTTCCCATCTATTCTGCAATGGTGTCCCCTTATACCTTGCGGTCAAGTAAGTGGACATATGGTCCAGGGCGCATCGGTCAAAAGACCAGTGATCTGGCCAGGAGTAGGGCATTCCTTCCCCTTTTGTCGCAGTTACCCACTGATTTTGGTACTTTTTAATTTTCTCACAGTGTAGGGGCAAGGCCCTACATATATGGTCTAGGGCCGTGTCCGTTCCCATGATCGTGTCCGGAGAGTGTCTTGTGTCGGGGCTATGCTTTTACTGCTGGGCCACAGTTAAAGGAATGGTTCGGTCAAAAAATGTTATTGGCCCTACGGGTCGGCCATGTGTTTTTAAGCCTAAATCGCACGATTTTAGAGAAATGTCCTATGGACCATACCCGGGTTTTTGTCCATTAAACGCATGCGAAAACAGGCACCAGGGCGCTGCCATTTTGTGATAATCCTATCACTTGCCCCATCGCCCTGACTGACCTGCTTTTGCTGCACTAAATCATATCCCCCACCCCTGAGCCTGACATTATCAAAACATTCTTATTCCCCGCCTCTCTCCGTGACGTTACTGTGCTGCGTAGGCAAACGCGCCCAGTCGTCTTCTACAGGACTTCACACAGAACCCGAAAACCAACACAGATCAACTCGCAACACAGCATGCCACAATTCGGAATATGAAACTGTACTTTAAAATCAAACAGCAACACGGTACATTTGGTAAAGTACATTTATTTGACATTAAATGTTTATAGAATATTCAGCAATTGGCATATTAAATCGGAATGTGATTCTTTTTTTTTTTCTGTTCTCTATCCGCAAATGCTGTTCCGTTTTATCGTGAGTCACGCGCTGTTCCTTTATGGTACACAGGGTGTTGGTTTTCGTTGAAAAAAGCACTTTGGTCGCACGGTGAACCGCAAGGCTGTTCCATCAACTAGGAACTAGGCCAGCGTAAAGGTTGATATGTTGTTTATAGCCGCTAGTACCGCGTAAGAGCTTATGGGCCCTTGGCGATCGTCCCATAAGATTGTCAAAGTGGATGTTTACGAGAAGCTGCAGCTGGCGGTTGAAAAAACCATCTGCCGGGGTCTGAAACTGTAGCAGTAGGGTAGGATATACCTGTTTTGAAAACATAAAAATTATAAATAGTCTTGCCAGCCGATCTTTATTACTATTATTTATTTTATTTATTATGGCCGATCAGAAACTATTTGCTTGCAAGGATAGTGCAATGGCGTATGTTCGGCTCTAAAATCAATACGAAAACTAACGAAATAAATCGAGGTTAACACACAATGAGAAACGACTGTTTGTCTACATGCTTGTGGAATGTGGACCTGCATGCCCATGTGCCCGGTACAAAGACGATCCCACAAACGTTTTACTTGCTATTCATTCATTCATCCATTAATTAATTCTTCATTCCGGTATAATAGTGTCTAAAGAGTTACTTTCATTATATTTGCAATTTCCATTGTGTCTCTGCTTAATGCAGTCTGTAAATCCCACTGTGCTCGTGACAACGATTTTTCATATACTGAACTAACATGAAACTCGGTCTAGTTTCCGAATTTTCTGCCTTATCGTCTCTTACGTTATTGCACCCCTCCTTCAAATGATGTCCTTTCGGCATGATCTCTGTCTCTCAAGGTCAAAAAACAATAGAACCTTATAATGCCAGTGCGAGTTGAGGGCCTCTTCAGGCCGTGAGCTGAAAATCAAAGCCGCTGACCTTCACTCGAAATGAGCATACATTCTTACTTTGCAACATCCCGTAGTAAAGCCATCTGTGAGAACTTGAAATTTCGAATCCATCTATGTACTGGGCCTCAATGTGCAAATGCGAACTGGCTTCTCTCCCATCTGCAACGGCTCGCTTGGCGCGTTCTAAGGCCCCCAATTTTGTCCTCGTTGTCCGCGAGCTTTGCAGCCCTAGAGAACCATACCTATGGGGATATTGACTTTTTGGGGGAAGGTCAGGGAAAGTATAAAGTACCCGAGGAGTTGAGTTGAAAGTGAGATTTATTGTTTGTTTGTTTTATTATTTGCAATACGCAAGCCTCCCCTCGGTTAACCGTGCGCAGCATTTAAATGAGATTGCGAAACTTAGTTACATCAACAAAAATATATACATACACATATTGACAAGGTCAGCGATATGAGGTGAATAGAGAGAGAAGTCAAAGATGACACCCAGGTTGTTCGCCACCCAGGATGGTGAAGGTAGGGGTTAGGGTTTGCATACTTTGTATGTACACTGTACAATAACATTTTTTTACAAAAAGACAATCGGATTATAATGATTTAAACCGGGATTGGTACTTCTCAACGAGTTCTTCTTTGGGTGGACATGGCACAGTGGCAATGTTTGGTGGCAATGCATCAGTGCTCTGCACAGAAATGCTCAAAATTCCATATCTGTGCTTCTCGAGTACAGCAACAATAAGGCCTTTAACAAAGTCGAACTCCATTTCCTCATAGACTGGTTTGATCACCCATTGCTTAATTCTTTTTGCAAAGGCCGTAGTGTAGCGAAGCATCCCTACATTACCTGTAGTTCTAGATTGTTCACGGCACACATTCTCGTCATGGGCCAAGACCGCAAGTAGAGTCCTATGTTTCATGCCCTGGATGCTGAAATGCAAGCGCTTTGGCCTGTACTTTAGGCACATATTGTGGAACACTTCCAAAGCTCCTGTGTGACAGAATTCTGTCAGCCCCCTCAAATCTCTTGATAGAGTTTTATCGAAAACAATCTTCTCAATGGCTTTGTGTGTGGGTGAAGATGGAACCAACCACTTCTTCTTCCGTGCCTCCTCTGGGGACAAAGGGCCATGGTCACATTGGTGGAAATGTAGGTTTTCTGTCCAGCGGTGAACGTTGGCACAGTGGTGCATCAGTGACTGCCATTTTTCAAGTAGGATTTCCACTGACCCTTCACAAGTTTTGGAGCTCCACCAAAGATGGTTGCTGATAGACTGGGACCACTGTGAAATACTTTCCAAACCTTTTATTTTCCCTGCAGCCGAGATTTTCTTATTGATTGATTTAGCAAGATGCCATACATCAAATTGATGTTTAATATGTGGGAACTGCTCTCTCATTGTCTTGGCAATTGAAACGTGTCTGTCCGTGGCTATGAGGTCGTTGTGCATTCCCCTCGATTGAAGATATTCCACTGATTTTATAAATCCTAGTTTCTCCATGGCCACTGAGGATTTACATTGGGACACCTGCACGACCACCAAACTCACAATTTTCTTACTATCCATGTCCTGAAAGTGGTAGGTGCAGTACTTGGCAGAAAATCCAGGGCTGTCGCACTGCCCATCACCGGCTAGCCTGAATTGTTTGCCTTCGAATGTACTTGCTAGAGACAATTGTTCAATTTTCCATGCATCACTAATGGCTGGAAATGGATAATCATGTTGGAATTTGTAGTACTGTGTTTTAGAAATGAAATGGAGTCCCACAAACTGAAAGACTCTAACTTTCTAAAACTGGACCCACTAAAAAGTGAGGCAGCTGCACACAGTAGATTGCCTGCTGGCAGCTTCCCCAGCATCGGTTGTGCAGACCATGAGAACGCATGATTTAATCTACAGGCGGCATGTATTTTGACGTTACTGCCTTGTTTGTGATGAGTCACATGAATCAATGGCTCCCCTCCAACTGAATGCCCACATTCCAGCATACTTATAATATCCATCAAACAACTGTCCAATACTATGTATTTGCCCTCTTTCATTAGACTGTCATCCGGCGTGAAAGTTGTTTCGGACTGTGCCGTTGAGGACATATCAACACATTTGAAAGAAATATCGCCGATATCAGGCCCTGATGCGTCGGTGAATGCTGCTGCTGGTTCATTCTCTGTTATTTCAACATCTGTTAATTCAACATTGATGGGAGAACACAACAATGTGGACAGCTTTTTTGGTGGCATTTTTTTGGCGGGTGTAGTTTGTGTGAATTGATCTGCGACTACTTCAGAGCTATCTTCAATGCATTCAGTATCATCTGCTTGTGGTGTTGCAGTCGCACTGTAGCAATGGTCCTTTACAACTTTACTGGATTCTCCGGACACATTCATTTCATGTTCTGGCCATTGGACATGAGCATCTCTAGTCTCAACATGCGGCGTCTGAATTAATAGTTCCTCCATAGTGTAAATGGTCTGGCAAGCAACATCTCTCATTCGCTTCACTGTCTGTGTATGTATAGTTCGTACACCCACGGGTAACTAGAGGACATATTGGAAAAGGATTGTTCAGTTTAAACACAAGACAAAGTGTAGTACAATTGACTGGAAAAAAACATAAAATAGTCCCCAGCACAAAAACATTTCTAAAGTTATAACCTGTTTGTAACTAACCTTATTTTTGTTTCTTTTCTTTGCAACTTATTTGACTCGACCTTCAACATCTGCACGCTGTAGCTCCGATTCGTTTCTGCATCTCTTCCCTTCCTGTTGCGCTGACTATATTTTCTGTATCCGCATAGACAGCACGGAATGAGGCTCCATCGACTCCCTGAAACACAGTACTTTCATTACTATGTATCACAATATTGTTAGCATAAAATACACGTGAGGACGAACACACAGGTACATCTCAATAGCTAAACACGATTTAAACATTGTGTAGAACAATCAAACAACAAGTATTCGAGCTCTGATGACCTGGTTCGATGGAACTGTCAGTATCCATACCTCTGGCTCTGCATGGACTGCCATGAATGATTGTATTGGAGAGGATGCATCAGCAACTCCCTGAAACACAGTACTTGCGTTAGTGTGGTTTTCAATATTGTAAACATAACACACTCTTGGGGTCGACGGCACAGGTACATATAAAGAGATGACCACAAATGATGCTTTGTCTAAAGGAGTCAAGGAATATTTAAATATGATCAGATTTAATCGACTTATTTCTCCGATTTCTTTACATCTGCATCATCTAAATTGGATGTTGTTATTGTAGTGGAAGCTCCATCGTCTCCCTGAAACACAGTACTTGCGTTAATAGGGAAGAAAGTATAGCAAATGGAATCACGTTATATGATCACGGTCGATGGAGCTGTCAGTATCCATACCTCGTGCTGCTGAAGAACATCTAGGGCTGTTGTCAATGTGGTGGACACTTCAGCATCTCCCTGAAAGATAGTACTTGCATTAGTATGGCTAACACTAATTATAACTGAAAACAAACACCAGGGGACGACAACTAAGGTGTATATCAATTGGAAAGCACTAACCAAACAATTGGTAAAATAATCACACGATACATAAAAACTATTACTTGACATGCATAAAACAAGTCTGTAGCGGAATAGCCAAGTAAGATTACCTGATACGCGCTAGAAGTGGTTGATGACTGCGAGCACGTCACGGAAGTAGAATGTTCTTGCTTCAGATTCAAGGGATAGTCAAGCAGTTGTAAAGGTAAATTATTGTTTGATAATGAAATGCCAATATTTAAAATTGCCATGTAAGGAGACAGAATACTTGAGTAATGCTATTGAAAATGGGCAATATAGCACAGTTCCCTGTGCCCATATATAGATTTCGTTTGTGGGTTATGAAATCTAAAAATAATATATTGATGAATGTCATTATTCAAAAAGCTATACACTCATATCAATGTCGAAAGTATTGGAAACAACACCTAAAATATCAATTAATCCGTTCGGCTACCTACACACTACCGCAAGGCCTAAAGCTAAAAACGGACACTTGAGTCACCAGTGGCGGAATGTGGACGAATAGAGTGGGAATAGCGTTTGTGAGCAATTTTCGTCTCATTTGCCGTTTATTCTTCTTTATTACCCAAGATGTGGCGTACATGTTCGAGGGAACGTGCCGGCTGCAGATGCGGCATCGATCACCCCTCTTGTCCTCAAAGACTTGTTGGACTCTACTTTCAAGCTCATGCAGTGGATATCCGCAATGTCTGACCCATTCTCTTATTCGATCAACAGTTTTCAGGAATACATGCATTGTAGTGCCTTCAGATTTAGCATGGGTCTTCGAAGGGCAACCGCTAATCGAACAGGCAGGCATTGTTGAAAATTCTGAAAAGTAAATATCGACATTATTAAACAATCTTGATGAATAAAAATGTGATACAAAAGTAAATGAACCATACAATGTTCAATGCAAAGTTTGTTTTACTCGCCGGAACTATACCAGTTCATCATGTGCGGCTTAGTGTTTGCATAAATTGCAGAAATTTGTAAATGATGTGACTAAACTCTGAACATGTGACTCGTCCCTTGGATGTTCTGTCTTGCACGAGAAGGAAACATGCTTACATTATAGACTGGACCCTCGAAGGATGCAATTTGATGACAATTGACACACATGAAAATAAATAGATCTATCGATGGCATAACAATTGAAACTCAAGTCAATAGCAATGAGCCAAATGAACATAGCACTATTGGGTACTCTAATCGCAAATAGATAGAAATTTAAAAATGACCGAAATATGACTAGGATACATGGCCTTACCTTGACCAACAAACAGTTGGATTCAGCAGGCCGAGCAGTATGTTGCAGGAGAACAGGTAGATGGCCATAGGTAGCACACTGACGAGTTTGCTCGAAGCGGTCACAGATAGCACGACAACGAGCAGATTAGCATAGATCTCAGTGCTTCTCAGGTAGAACGTTCAGGAGTTGACTTGCAAAGCACAAAGATGTTCTCATGAGACATATCAAGTGGTTTATAAAGTATTAGAAACAGGGGTTTGTTAGTGAATGAATGACGTGTGTATGTCGTTGTATTATGTGGTTTGCAGGAGGGCGGCCAGCGGCAGGCGTGGCCTGCCTGGAGACACGGGGTCTGATGAGGCCATGTGAGCGATTGCCCCTGGGCGTGGGATACCTTTTGAAGTGTACATGGTGTTTGGCACCTTGGCCGTTATCGCCCCTGACAGAACACCATGGCAGCGCTCATCCACAGGTGCGAAATGCCTTTGATAAGGGAGGGGGGGTGGATGGATGGGCCGGTGGGCGTGCAGGCAAGTGTGTGGCAGCGAGGGGCCATCAGGCCCCTCTCATCCTTTACTTCTCAGTAGAAACTCGGACCAAGTGCCTCCAGTAGTGGGTTCGCCCCTTGCCCTTATGTGATGTTAACTTTGGTTGACATTCGCGTAGATGGGACCACTGAGCAGGACACGGGGCATCCATTTTTGTACCCCCTTTCGACTCCATCTTGGTGACCAGGCCTCACTGCGATAGTACAGTGCGCAGAGCACATGGCCCCACCCTCGGCCCCACTCTGACTGGAAAACTCCAGAGGTATTTACAACAGCTAATAAATGTAACGCATCACTCTTCCTCTGAGATCACTGTCCTGCATGTGAACCAGCCTGAACTAAGCACATAGCTCGTTCATCTCCACAAACGTGTCCTTGCCCACGCACCCTCGCCAGTGGAAACTTACATTCTGACCCTGTGTCCCTGCAAGGTATTCTCTTCATGTGCCAGACCACTGACCACGCCATGATGCCCACCTAGCAGATCCCCAACTAACATTAGACCCCTACCACAGTATATCGTTGCCCATCAATAACAAATGACACATACCGGAGATTCTTGTGAGCACAGACCCACACTTCAACCAGTGTATTATAGTGGTCAAGACCCTTCACCTAAGGCCTGTATAATCCAATGTTAATTGATAGTATAGATATATGTGTGACTTTTATAGAAACATAACCTAGTGAAAGACTTTGAACAAGTGTTATTTAGTGCATGCATTATTGAGAATATATTATGTTAGCTTAGATAGTGACCACCCCGCTTCACAGCGACCTGACCTTCACCCATTCAGAGCACAGATGTCTGACGTCCATCCTTGAATGGAGACACACTTCATTCATTTAAAAAAATCGAAACAACCGTTGTTGAAATATGTGGTGTTTTATTTTGTATCTTATTTTGATGGCACAAAAATTCAAGACTTTATGCATTGTACAGGTCAGGTTGCAGCACAGCGAGGGGAAAATTCCCCTGTACTGACCGCTGTCACTCGGGAAAGTTTCTCTTATGGCACGAACGGCACAGGCGGGTATTACTCTTCGAACACGGTGTCCAAGCCTCCCGTGAAGTCACCATGTAAAGGAACGATAGGCCACCAGCCGGTACCACCTGTGAAAAAGAATGATACAAACTGTTTTTAAATGAACAAGATAAGTTTATTAAACGTTTGTTGTCAATGACAATTCTTGTAACTAATGGCATTCTGCTTGGACAAATGCTATCTAGAGACTGCACACTATTGAACGACTTTCATGCGTTAACATAAGTATATGTCATTTTGGATATAGTAGAAGACCATGAAATAGGAGTGGCATCACAAGCAGAGTATACTTATTTGTTACTCGGATTATGAGGACGAACAGTTGCGCGAAGTTCGTGCATAAGCACCATTATCCTCAACACGGACCGTGTGAGGCAGGCTGCCCTGAAGTCTGGCAGCTTGGTGATGCATTGCAGCCGTGGCTCGACTTTCGAAATGTAGGCCACGTATCCTGAGTTTTCACAGCAGCAGCAGTTCTCGTCCTCGGTTGGCATTAGCTCGCACCGATTGCATGTGCACCAGGTGGAAACACCGTCCATGCGACTAGGTCCAGTGTCTTCATCCGTTGATTCGTCCTGCCACCTGCCGTCCAAAGCCCCATCGTTTTCGCATGTTTCCCTTTCCAGTAGTTCCTCCTCGGTATACTCGGGCTCGTACATGTAGGGCATTATTGTAGCCATTGTGTGGTAAACCAACGAAAATAATTTATAGCGGTGGTACTGGTATCTGTTCACACGGGCTACAAGCAACGAAGGTAGCTGACCAGAGCACAGAAACGAGTCTCAGAATACTCAAAGTAACACAGAGAGAGGAATGGAATCGAAAATCTGCTGCTGTGTTGTGAAACGGTCTGTTTATACTTATTGAGTAAAGAGGCTTCCTGCCGTTTCCATGGCGACACGTCATTAGCTGAAGCGCAGCGATTGTTGACACTTGACGTGCTTTGGCGTTGTGAAATGGGCGGTACCTGTCTGGTGATGACAGGCTCAGGGGCGGGGATATGATTTAGTGCCGCAAAAGCAGGTCAGCCAGGGCGATGGGGCAAGTGATGGGCACCACGGCGCTGCCATTTTGTGATAATCCTGTTTTCGCGTGCGTTTAATGGACGAAAACTCGGGTAAGGTCCATAGGAAATTTTTCTAAAATCGTGCGACTTGGGCTTAAAAACACATGGCCGACCTGTAGGGACAATAACATTTTTTGACCGAACCATTCCTTTAAAACAGAACTTCGCCCAATACTAGTCAAAGCATATACACCTTAATCGTGTCTTTGGTACAAGTCAGTACAGTCAATAATTTCACAGAAAAATAATCCCTTCCCTTTTCCCCCTCCCAAGTTTCCCACTAGAGCTTCTTCATACCCTCCCTCCACGCTTCCCTGATGTGCTCACACACACCCCTCCTGGGCCTCCTCCATGCATGTTAAAATACACAAACAAAACAAACTAAAATAATAAGCTAAAATAATAACCACTACTTTTCCTGAGCTCTCTAATTATATGAAGCTCTTATATTTATCTCCCACACTGGTCAAGACCGTGCACGTGGCTTTCCCTCTGAATCCCCCCTTGTTCGGGGGGATTTGGAGGGGTGTGCCGTATTATATTTTCCTTATCCTTTAAAAAAGTAAATTAAAAAATGGCCATAAAAAATCACCACAATTTACAAACCAAAATGCACTCACTTTCATCAACAAGGTTGCGTACAGTATTAATAGAGATTGAATAAAAGTTTTTTTGAGCACATGCTAAAACCATCTTCTGTGTATCTTGATTCGCCCACAAAGCATGAGCTACCTCTTGGAATGAGGAGACAGTGCATAGTGTGCTGCAGATCTCACTTGCACATTAGATGCAAAACTATCACTTTTGTCAATTATTTGTGAGCCAATATGTGTTTAAACGTATTTTCCTACGTAATGCCCTTTTTATACACGTTCCCAAGCACACGGAGCGAATGCCACAGAGGTCAGTTTGTAAAGCACCAATTTGTCTGGGGAGTTTAAAGTACCTCCTGTTAACTGTTGATTTTGAGGTAATTGGGCTCTTCTGAGCTATTTATTTTATTCTTTAAAGTGCGGAGCTAGCTCCAGAGCAGCGGAGCACTGGTTTAAGCGGGAACTTAACATCTCACAGCAATATCGATTTATGACATTACATTACACAACCTTTCCTTTAATACTGACACCAGTGAACTGTGACATTTCACACCTGTGGTTATTGCTACCCGGGGAGGCCAGTGGGTTTCCAGCACGTACTTTGAGACGTTCCAGTGAATTCCGATTTTCAACACATTCCTTAAACAAAGTCATAATTCTATTAAAGACATAGAGGCGAAGTATTATGCTTCTCTTATACTTTACTTAACTCGAGCAGCATAACAAAAATAAACAATTTGAACAATAAAGCGAGGAAAAACGACATGCTCCATGAAAATTGATTCTTTAGTAGTTCTCATGCGGGCTGTCTGTCTTTTGTCCCGTCTATATACGCTTGTAAACACTGTACCAGACATAACTTTGGTTGACCCGTGAATGATGCAAAATCTATTGTTCTCAGAGTTGTTTTAGTTCTCCTAGATATATAGAAAGTCACTGCTGTGGGTGTAAATGTTTTCCTATCGACCTCTAGTGCTCTTACGTCAGATACTCGTTTGCATGATAGTAAACATAATAGCATTGTCACCGTGGCTGATAACGCCTTCCTGGATAGCTCACCGTTGTCCAGCCGTGTCGTGAACAACTTTAATACTATCTACATCCCATTACTGGTTGTATTTTGCGTTGGGAGGTCTAATCAGTCTGACATATTTCAGTAGTCTGCATGTCCGTGGCTGCCCCCCCTCCACTGCACGCCCTTCTAACTATATGTGCCCCGCTGAAATCTATCAGCGGGCAGTATTAATCGTCCTATATGCCCTGCCGTGTGCTGCCATCTGCGCCAAAAAATCTTTACATGCACTATATGATATATTTTATTTGTATCGCGCCCATACATGTTTCAGAGCACGACGAAGCGAGGAAGGGGAAACAAGGGAGGACAAAACAACTATTTTACTAGGCCCAGTGACAATGAGAAAGTGCAGGGGAGAAGAAAGGGGGGTGTGAGGCACGTGATGGAATAAAAAAGGTAGCGCAGCTAGCAGGTGATAAGTGCAAGAAAAAGGTGTAGACAACGGGTGTCTGATGGGCTGTAGGGTAGCAGATATAGACCCAAGTGCAAGGGTTGCCAGGAGGCAGTGCGGGTGTGTGGCTGGGTGGGCAGGCATCTGGGCCCAGGCTCACAGGGTAACCAGGTGCCTGATGCCAAAAGCAGACAGATTAGCAGGGGAGAGGAAGAGCGAAGGCAGAAGCAAAGAGGAAGGTCTCGAGGTGTTTCTGGAACTGAAGATGGTTCTCCTCAATTTTCAGAGAGGCTGTTCCAGAGGGAGGCCCCAGGCGAGGAAAGGGATCTACCCCCAACTTGTTGCTTGGAGAAGCGACTGACCCTGAGGGAGTTGGAGGTGAAGGAAGAGCTTGAGTAGGAATGTATCTATGGAGGGAGAGTTGAAGGTATTGTGGACCCAGGCCCCAGAAAGGGACAATGCAAAGGGTCTTGAATTTAATCGTTGCAGCCACTGGGAGTCAATGGAGAGATTTCAGGGCTGGAGAGCTACAATTCCAGGGCTTGAAGCCCAAGGACAAGTGTCGCAGTCCTGTTCTGGATGAGCTGCAGGGGGCAGAGAGTGGTTGCAGGCAGATTTAGAAGAGGCTGTTGCAATAGTCCAGCCTGGAGAGAACCAGAGGTCTGGAGACAGCAAGCTTCTGGGGGGAGGAGAGGAGAGGAGAGGAGAGGAAGAATACCTCTTAGGAGAAGTTGGTAGTTAGACTTTTTTGAGACATCAGAGATGTGTGGAGAAAAGGAAGTTGTGGAATCGAAGATCACCCCAAGGTTCTTAGCCCTGCAAGTGGGAGCAGGGAGAGGGCCAAGGGAGGCCGGCCAGACAGTGACAGGAAAGGAAGGTGCAGGTGTGCTGATGAGGAGGATCTCTGTCTTACTGGCATTAAGGCAGAAGTCGTTGGCGCTGCACCACTCCTGGATTGCAGACCGACAGTCGGAGATGAGGGTGAGAAGAGGCAGCAAAGGGGAGCCTGAAAACAAGTTGGGTGTCATCTGCATAGCACTGAAAGTTTGAGCAGAGAGCAGTAATGCAGTGGGCGAGCAGTGCCAGGTATTGGTTGAAAAGCCAGGGAGAGAGGTTAGACCCCTGGGGAACACCAAAGGTAGAAAGTGAGATCGAAGAAAGGAAGGACCGAAGTTGGACCTCAGAGGGTCGATCAGAGAGCAAAGAGGCCAGCCAGGCCAGGGCCTGATCAGTGATACCCAGGTTATCACAGAGGTGATTGAGCAGGATGACCTTGTTGACCGTGTCTAAGGCAGAAGAAAGATCGAGAAGGATGAGGAGGGATGGGATATTAGAATCAAGGCTGGAGAGCAGGTCTTCACAGATGTTCAGGAGAACAGTTTCCGTGCTTCTGGCAGCTCTAAAGCCAGACTGATGGTCATGGAGACAACCAACAGAATCGATGTGAAGATTAAGCTGGGAGATGGCTAGCTTTTCCAGCAGTTTGCCCAGGAAATGGGTGATGGAGATCGGTCGATAGCCGGGCAAGAGGGGTCGGCTGTGGGCTTCTTGAGAAGAGGGTGCACAAGAGACTGCTTCAGAGGGGAGGGGAAGGCTCCAGAGGAGAAGGAGCGGTTGCAGAATTCGGCCAGAGCAGGAGCAAGGGTGACGATGTGGTCCTTGATGGTTTTAGATGAACAGGGAATAACCTGTTTTGATGGGACTTTCTTAGATCAGACTTGCCTGGAAAGCTTGTCAGGGGAGAACGGAGGAAAAGATGAGAAAGAGGGAGGAAAGGCGGCTGCAGGGGGGCCAGAGGTAGCGGAGAGAGAAGAGGCAGGAGGAGGAGAGGACGAGGGGGTGGACAAGATGTCCTGGGTTTTCTAGACGACATGAGGCAAGATCCGTGCCGAGGGCCTGGGAGGTGACAGCAGAGGTGGAGACTGCAGCAGGGCTGGCCAGCTCCTTTTTAGATTTTAAAGAGTTCGGCCGAGTTGTTAGATGCTGCAGAGACGCAGGCTTGGATATGGGCTCTCTTCTTAGTGCGGACAAGGAGCCGGTATTGCCTTTGGAGCAGGCGACAGGCCAGTTTGTTAGAGGATGCACAAGAAGCCCGCCATTTCCTCTCAGCCACTTGTGTTTAAGGGTAACTAGGTCAGAGTCGTACGAAGAGTTGCACTTGGCTTTGGGCTTCAAGCGGATCCTCATGACAGGGGCAAGAACATCAAGAGTATCGGCGATAGAAGAGTAGAGAAGGCCGGGTCAGAATGTGAGTCAGGCAGGGGAAGAGAAAGTGGTAGTGAAAGCCTCAACTGGTTCACGCTTCATGGGCTGGATGACCGAGAAGGTAGGTGGCAATGCTGTAGTTGGCTTGGCATAAAGGGTAGAGCGGGAGAGATGGGAGGAAAGGAGAGAGCAAACACTCCAAGAGAGAATAGTGGTCAGGGGCATAGATGGGGCGAGGTCTGAAGAGATCAGAACATCGAGTGTGCCCAGCAAAGTGAGTCGGGCCAGAGGGGAGAATAGAAGGAGAGTTGCAGAGGTCGCAAAAGAGTCCAGTTGAGGGACAGGAACCATCCGGGTGGATGTTGAAATCTACAAGGAGGAGTTGAGTGGTCGAGGACAGGAGGGAGGAGGAGAAGAAGTCCGCCTACTCAGATGGGAAGGAGGTGATCTGACCAGGTGGCCGATAGATAGTAGCCACGGTAAGAGAGTGGCAAGGAGAGAGCGAGAGCCTGCAGACAAGGCATTTAAAAGAGGAGTAGGCCTGCATAGGAATGACAGAGGCAGGAATGCACTCCGGGAAGATCAAGGCTACACCCCCTCCAGAGCGGTTGGATCTGGGCGAGGAGAGGATCTTGTAGCCATCAGGGAGGAGAGTGTCAAAGCTTGTGACAGAGCTGGCCGTGAACCATGTCTCGGTGAGATCGAGGACATCTAGGTCAAGTTCTTCCAGGAGGCGGCAGGAGTGTTTAACAGCTGAGCGAGAGTAGAGATTGGCAATATGGAGAAGGTTGCCATCCTTGAAGGACTTCCGCGGAGGGGTACAAATCGGAGGTACACCCTGCAGAGGTGTAGAAGGAGCCCGAGGGGAGGGGAGGGCAGAAGGAGGCAAGGGCAAGGTAGCCAAGTAGGAGGTAGCGGGGTGAGGCAAGGAAGCTGAAGTAGAGAGACGGGACAGCAGGAGAAGGAAGGAAGTTGATGAGGCGCAGTAAGTGTATCAATGATATGGCATTTGTAACGCGCCTATACACAAGTGTTTCAGAAGGAGGAGGTTGGCCCGAGGGCCTTGGACCATGACAGTGCCATTAAAGTAGACATTAATGATGACCTTAGAGGAGTAGAAGAGGTCAGGAGTGCCTCCCACCGGGTGCCACCATTAATGGGTGAAGAAGAGCAGGGAGAGATCAGAGACCATATGAGGAGTCCAAAGGTCTGGCGAAGGAATGACCGAGGATGTCGGTGAGGGTCTGTCTGGAGGAAGCGCTGGAGTAGGTGTCGGCGATAGGGAGACCAGGGTTCGCGGCCAAGCTATCCTTTTTGTACTACTTCCTACCGGACCTAGTGAGGATAGGATAGTCAATGGAGAAACAGTTAGAAAAAGTAGGAGAGACGGAGCATGCCATAGGTGTCGTGGAGGTGGGGGAAGAAAAGAGCGAGTAATGAAGAGGGAGTGGGGAAAAGGCAGTCACTGGGGACAGCCAAGGTAAAAAAAAAAGCAGAAGATGGTACAAATACTGGCAAACGGCTAACTACAAACAAAGCCGAAAAATGCAGCAGATGGTACTAACATAACTTTTTTTTAAATGGCAGCGAATTATACAAAATGCAGACCAGTCACAGGCAATAAGCGTGAGAGCAAGGGTGAGATGGGGTGAAGGTGGAAAGTAAGGAGTGTAGAATGTCAAGATAGGGTGACTAACGCTTGGTTGCAGAAGTGATCCTGGCACAATAGTTTGGGTTCTGGGAAATTGTGAGGGATGCCACCTTCAAGGTGCTCGAGAGGGAGACCTCCAAGGAGACCTCGGGCCCCAAACTGGCAGCAGACAGGGGCCTTAGGTAGTGGGCCTCTGGTGAGGGGGGCTGGCTAAAGCCTGTCGGTCCTCAATAGGCCACTTCAACAGTGTCCAATGGTATGCGAGGAGGCAGGAAGAGAAACACACGGCCAGCCTTCCGAGCAAGGCAGATAACTCGGCCATTTTGAAAGTTGCCACGAGGATGGCAATGCAAAGTACAAAATGTTGCAGCCTCAAAGCAGCAAGGCCCCGGAGAAATGAGGGCATCAGAAAAAATGAATTCGGAGCAGCGCAGCGAAAACGTGCATCGTTTCAAAGTGGTTTGCAAATTTAAAAGTGAAAAAGTACAATGTGGTGCTATGTCTCCAGGCTCCACAGATCCTCCTACCTCTTTGTAGGGTGGTTGGCGGCAGGCACATTCTCCATGCATACTACCAGCCGGTCCAGATGGAGGGAGCCGACATCCTCGAGCTGCAGCAGGTGGGAATCAAACATGTCACTTGATTGTCTCTGTCTTGACACATTATGCAAATGTCATCTAAATAGATAATCATGCGGACCTATATGCCTATTCTAGCTGGAAGAATGTTCCTCTCCATACACTAGCTGTGCAATTTCAACCATGCTGACCTATATGCCTTTCTGGTCCCCGGAGCCCAGGATTCCTCAATGATGTGTTCAGCCTTGCTCGATAGTCCCGGCCTAGCCCAGGCTCCCCTGAGATCGCCCACGCAAATAAGGCTGAGGATGGTTGTCCTCTCCACCCCCCCCCAGACTCCCCTTGGTTCCGAATGATCGTTGTGATCATCAGCAGTGCAAACAGAATGTCGTAGGCCATCCCCAGTAGGTCTGGGAACCATGCTTGACCCATCCATGCCGGCGTCCACAATATTATTGATACCCGTTGCCTCCTCACCTGCGCCAGAGTTCTTGCTATCATCTAGAATGGTGGGAACGCGTATTCCAGACTTTGGCCCCGTATTCACAGAAATGCATCCATTGCCTCTGGGTCTGGTCTCCAGCTGAAAAATGAGGCATTTGTCTGTTCAGCCTTGATGCAAATAGGTCCCTCTGAAATGGGCCCCACTTCGACCACAGTCCTAGGGACACTGTCTCGTCTAGCTTCCAATTGCTGGCATCTCTTAGGAACCAGGGGTTAAAGTCTGCTACTTCGTTCAGACTGCATGGCAGGTATTCTGCCATCACTGATATCCTTCTATGGAGACATAAATGTCAGAACGCCTTTGCTAGATCCGCTAGCATTTTGGATCTTGTGCCGCCTAACATGTTTATGTATCTCACTGCAGACACGTCCATTATTGGGAGAATGCTACATTGAGCTCTCCTGTGTCCAACATCTAACTGCAAAACAAGCCTGTCGGAAGCTCTAGGCAGTCGATATGTAGATCTAATTCTTTCTCCGACCATCTCCCTCCAGTTGTGAAATTTCCGCACCGGAGTCCCCAGCCCCATCTGCTAGCATCAGACTCTGTTATCAGGTCTGGGATGAGCCAAATATTGCCCTCCCGTTGCCTCCATATGCTGTAACCGCCACTCCATCTCGTCTCTGACCTCCTGAGACAGGGATACATTTTGCTTGCAAGACGCGCCCCTCCTGAGATGTTGTATTCTTTTTTCTTTTTTCATAATTTTTATTAATTTCATAACCAACAAACAAAACTTGCAGTACATGTCACAATATTTCAACATTTTAGTTATGCCAATCAATGACTACTGCCTACCCCATTCCCACCCTCCAACTCGATCCTACTACATTCCGTCCATCTCTGTAACATTCAATTTGAGTTCTCTTCCGCCGAGTCCTGGTCTATAGACCAGTCCCGGGCGGGCTCATACAGGGTGGCTATCAGACATTTCCAGGCCATCAGGGATTCTGCTTCCTCTTCCCCTCCTTTGTCACCCGCCTCCTGCCATACTGCTGTTTCAGCCTCAATCCATTTCTGCAGATCTCCCCACCAGACTTCTACCCTTGGTCTGTTACATGCCTTCCACCCCAGAGCTATTCTGCGCTTGGCAAGTATATGATATGATATGATATGATAT
The DNA here is from genome assembly GCF_040938575.1 of Ambystoma mexicanum. Lineage (NCBI taxonomy): Eukaryota > Metazoa > Chordata > Amphibia > Caudata > Ambystomatidae > Ambystoma > Ambystoma mexicanum. Next base: position 462,691,647 of record NC_090926.1, read on the forward strand.
TTGTAACGCGCCTATACACAGGTGTTTCAAGGCGCGACGAGGCAGGGAGGGGAGGGACAAGGGGAGAACAGACAACGATCCTACTAGGCCAAGTGTCATTCAGATCGCGCAAGTGCAGGGGTGGGGGAGGGGGAAAAGTGCAAGGGGAAGGGGAGGGGGGGGGGGAAGTGCAGTACAAGGTAAGTGGCGTAAAGTAATAAATAAATAGGGCCAGCTGGTGGCAAGTGCGAGGTAAGTGCAGAGCAAGTGCTGGGGAAGGGGGGGGGCTGTAGGGATACAGAGACAGTCCCGCAGTGCAAAGGGGTTCCAGGGCATCAGTGCAAGTGGAGAGTGGCTGGGCCCAGGACCGAGGCCGTTTAGAGTGGTCCAGTTGCAGGATCAGTGCAGTTTCAGTGAAGAATTAATTAGCTGTTCAGCAGGGGAGAGGGAGAGAGAAAGCAGAAGCAAAGAGGAAGGTTTTGAGGTGCTTCCGGAACCGGAGATGGTTCTCCTCAAGTTTCAGGGAGGCAGGAAGGCTGTTCCAGAGGGAGGCCCCTGCCGCGGAGAGAGATCTACCCCCAGCTCGTTGCTTCGAGAAGCGGCTAACCATGAGGGAATTGGAGGCGGATGAGCGAAGGGCTTGGGAAGGAAGATATTTGGGAAGAGAGAGTTGAAGGTATTTAGGACCCAGGCCCCAGAAGGCCTTGTGGACAATGCAGAGGGTTTTGAACTTTATCCTCGCAGCCACTGGGAGCCAGTGTAGAGATTTCAGTCCTGGAGAGATACGGTCCCTGGGCTTGAGGCCAAGGACAAGTCTCGCAGTTCTGTTCTGGATGAGTTGCAGAGGGCGGAGAGTGGAGGCAGGCAGGTTAAGATAGAGGCTGTTACAGTAGTCCAGCTTCGAGAGAACCAGGGCTCGGGAGACAGTGAACTTCTGGGGGAAGGAGAGGAAGGGAAGAATACCTCTGAGGAGGTGCAGCTGGTAGTGTGACCTCTTGGCGACGTCAGAAATATGAGGAGAGAAGGAGAGTGTGGAGTCGAAGATGACCCCAAGGTTTTTTGCCTTGCAGGTAGGAGCAGGGAGGGGGCCAAGGGAGGCAGGCCAGAGAGCTGCAGGGAAGGAGGGAGTGGGAGTACCGATGAGTAGAATCTCAGTCTTACTGGCATTAAGGCAGAGGTCATTGGCGGCACACCATTCTTGGATAGCAGACAGACAGTCAGAGATGAGGGAAGGAGAGGGGGAGGCTGAGGGTAGCCTGAAAATGAGCTGGGTATCGTCCGCATAGCACTGGAAATTAGGGCAGAGAGCGGCGATGCGGTGGGCAAGGAGTGCCAGATACTGGTTGAACAGCCAGGGAGAGAGATTAGATCCCTGGGGGACACCACAGGTGGAGAAAAAGATGTCGGAGAGGAAGGACCCCAGTTGGACCTGGGAGGGTCGATTTGAAAGGAAGGAGGTCAGCCAAGTCCTTCAATTTGCTTACGTGCTTCATTTGGCGAGGTCTGTGGAACCCTCCCATCATGCATGCCCACACTGATTCCACATTTAACTTGACCCCTTTCTCGTCTAGCCGTTGTGCTATTTCTGCCCAGAACTTACCAATTTCCAGGCATGCCCAAAACATGTGCGTCATCCCAGCATTTTCCTCTCCACATTTGGGGCATGTTTGTTGTTCTGCGTTTTTAAATTTGGCTATTCTTTGGGGCGTCATATATGCTCTGTGGGTTACATATAATTGTATTTGCTGTAGTCTTGCATTTCTGCACACTTTCTTATGATAGCCCTGCGCTCGTTCCCACATCCCATCACTAATGGGTTCCCCTATTTCTTCTTCTCAATCGTGTCTTAATTGGACCATTTCCTTCCCCACCCTGGACATCAAAAGCTCATGTAGTCTGGAAATCTCATGCCCTCCTTCCGCTATGTCATATATTGTTTCAATGGCTATATCGGGTTCCTCCCCAAGTCTTATTTCGGACCATGTCTCTTTGATCCGCTGTGTTATTCGATTATATGTGATATATTGTCCTGCCTGTAGCCCAGTTTCCTCCACCAGTGTCCCAAATTCCTTTATTTCTCCTTCTTGCCATATGTCCCCCATTGTTGTTATCCCCACTGGTTCCCAGTACCTTTGGGTCATTTGCATTAATTGCCCATCTCCTCCCATCAGCGCCACTAACGGCACCTGCGGGGAACACAGGGTTGGGTTCTCCATCACCTGACATGCTTTCCGCCATATTTTCCATCCCAATATCATCATCTCTGAGCGATCTTTCAATTGTGGTTTAGGGAGCCATATTATTTCCTTAAGGAAGAACGGGGCACTCTCTCTTCTCAGCAATCTCGATTCTGAGGTCGGGTCCTCCGACAGCCACCTCGCTACATATTGCATTTGGCTGGCCAGATAGTAGACCTCATAATTGGGTAACTTAATGCCCCCTTTATCATACATATTTTGCAGCTTCCAAAGGGCAATTCTGTTCCTAGTTCCATGCCATAAGAATTCCCTGCATATACTCTGTAGTTTAGTAAAATAAACGCTTTGATATCAGGTATGGTATGTTCCCAAAGAAATGTAATAGCCTCGGCAGTACCACCATCTTCAACAGTGCCCTCCCTCCCCATCATTGCCAAGTGGAGCTTGGCCCAGAACATGCGATTGCTAATGTTTACTACCGCCTTTTCCGTATTGTGTTGATGTTCTGCCTCCACCGTGTGATAAATGTCTATTCCTAGATATCTAAACGAGTCTGTCTCCCATGTTATTGGCAGGACTGGCAGTCGTTCACTGGGGACCCTCACGTACCTACCCAAAGGGAATAAATATACATGTTTTTTGGGATTCGCTGCAATGCTGGATAGTGCCGCAAAGCGTTCCATCACTTCTAGTATATATTGGTTTTCCTCCGGGTATCTTAAGTATAGTAGCATATCATCTGCGTACAGTGAATTAGATGCCGTTCCCCTTTCACGTTGATCCCTATTTCCTCATATTTCCATCTCAGGTATATTGCTAGCGGTTCAAGTGCTTATATGTATAGCATCAGTGACCAAGGGCATCCCTGTCTGCTGCTCCTGCCTATTTGCCATCTCTCCGAAATGATCGCTCCTGTCTTGACTCTGGCTAGCGGCGCACTATACAGTAATTTGACCCATTTGCGGTACCCCGTCCTATCCCTTAGCTAGTCAAAGCTGCACTTAGCCAAGGCCACTTGAGCGAGTCAAAAGCTTTTATGGCATCAAGTGATACAATTGCAATCTCGCTCGAGTCTCCCTTTGTGTGCTCTATAACCTGGTGTAGTCTTCTAAGGTTGTCAGAGATATTCCTGCACGGGACATATCCGGTCTGGTCCGGGTGTATCAGTTTGCTTATGACCCGTTTCATTCTGTTCGTCGGCACCGCCGTGAGTATTTTGCTGTCTTGGTTCAGCATCGATAGCGGTCTGTATGATCTGCAATCCTCGCCAGGCTTATTGGGTTTGGGGAGTGGGATAAGAATTGCTTCTCTAAGAGATTCTGGTAGTCTCCCTATTTCGAATGCCTCGTTTAACATTGCTAGCAGCGGGGGGAGCACCTCATTTCTATACATTTTATAAAACTCACTGGGGAGTCAATCAGCCCCCGGGGTCTTACTGGTGGGCAGTTGCACTACCACTGCTTCCAACTCTTCTAGTGTGATTGGGGCCTCTAGGTCTTCCCGTTCCTCCGCGCTTATTTGTGGCATGCCTATATCCTCCAGTGTGTCAATCATCTCCCCGTTGTCGCTCCCTCCCTTATCCTCATACAAGTGTTTATAATATTCCAGGAATTACTCCCTCTTGAGTGTCCACTGTTTGCCCGTTCTTCCCCATTATTGCTCTGATCGGTGATCTGGGGGGTCTCGCTCTTATACAGCCAGGCCAGCATCGTCCCTGGTTTGTCTCCTCCCGCATGCTGTCTCTCTACGTATTTTTTATAGTTTAAGTTGCATAGTCTTTCCCAGTGTCTTGCGCATTCCTGTTGCAGTTGGTTTATGGCTTCTGCTTCTTCCATGGTGCTGCCCCTATCATTGTCTCTAACTCACTCTCCGCCTTTTGCAGTTCTCTAATTATCCCTCCCTGCCGCCCCTTTGAATTGGCTATAGCTATTCCTCTCACCACCACCTTGAATGCTTCCCATAATGTACTGGCCGAGTCCACACTTCCAGTATTGTCTTCAAAGTAGTGTGTTATCTTTTCTCTTCAGTCCTCCCTAAACATTGTCTTTTAGTGCTTCTGCTCTAAGCCGCCCCGTTGGGATCCTAGCTCTTGGGGGCCGGTATTGCCATGTTACAACCAGAGGCGAGTGGTCCGACAGAACCCTTGCTTTGTATTCGGTTTGCGTTATGTCTGCCAAGATGTCTTGTGTGGCAAACATATAGTCTATCCTAGTATACAAGTTCTGAGAGGCGGAATAGTGCGAGTACCGTCTATCTTGTGGGTGTTGTACCCTCCATGTGTCCTCTAGCCGGAAGTCTGTCAGCAAAATCCTCTTTGCCCTGGTCGCAGGGGCAGGCTTATCTATTTTCTTATCCGACCTGTCTAGTGTGCAGTTGAAATCGCCTCCCCAGATCATCGCTTCCCCCAGGTACGAGCTCGGTTTGTTATATAGGGTCTTGAAGTATGTCACTGTATCTTGATTCGGGACGTATGCGTTTACGATACATAGTTCTTTATTTTCCACCAGCCCTCGTATTTGCCACCATCCTCTCCCACTGTGGATTGCAATAACTGGAATGGGGCATGCAGTGCCACCCATGTAATCCTCCCTCTGGCATAGGCCGAATACGTTTTCACCATAAACCGTCCCCTTCCACTTCTTCTGTATTACCCCAAGCTTTTCCTTTGTAAAACGAGTTTCTTGTATTGGGGTTGTATCTATTTTGTGCTGCCTTAAATACATCATTACCGTGTTCCTTTTTAAGTAGCTATTGAGCCCTCTGACATTCCAGGAAATGACCTTAAGGTCCCCCATCGTTCAGCCTTGTCCCGCCTCCTCCATGGTGTTCCTTCTCTTGCTGCTTAAAGTGCCACTTTCCATACACGTAGGCTCGTTCCCCACCCCTAACTACTCCAGACCCCCAACACTGCAACTTTCCTAACTTTCATCCCTCTCTACCCAACCCCAACTTCCCTTCCCCAACAGTTGCCCAGCTCCATCCCTGGATCTCAGGCTATCCCGCATTTAGCCCTGCCTCGGCTAGCCCGGTGCCAGGACACAGCAGAGGGTTGCCACTCTAATGGCAATCTACCTAATCTATCTACTGGGGTATTAGGTGGGTACACTGCATCTCCTGCATCAATGCTTATATATGCTTGCCTGCCTTCTACATTGCCCTCATGCTGACTGTCCAGCACAAGTCTATATTCCAGTCCCAGTGTCATTGTTAATACAGCACCTCAATCTTGATGACCGCCGCCTCGTTTGCTCTTTCCGCCATCTTGGTGGTCGCTCGTTTCCAGCGGGCCATTCTGTGCATCCAACCATTCCATGGCTTCCTCCGGGGTTTCAAAAAATAAAGCTTTGTTTTTGTGAAATATTTTCAGTTTCGCTGGATACAACAGCATGTATTTATAGTTTGTCTCTCGCAGTCTTCTTTTCACCACTCCGAAGTTCAGTCGGCGTCTTTGCACCTGAAGCGTGTAGTCTGGGTATGCCGTTATGTCTGCTGATGCCCTCCGAATCGTACCTCCTTTCCGAAAGTGTTCTAGAATCTTTTGCTTGTCCTGGTAATTTAGTATCTTGGCGATGATCGGCCTTGGGGGGGTGGGGCTCCCGGTGCAGGTTTCCGCATCAGTGCTCGGTGGGCTCTTTCCACTGCAAATCCTAGGGTCAGTGCCCCTCGTCTATTTCTTGCAGCAGCATGTTTTCAATGTAGTCTGTGGGGCTGAGGCCCTCCTCGCCTTCCGGGAGCCCTATTATGCGCAAGTTATTTCTTCGGGCCCGTCCTTGAGATGTTGTATTCTTAATCTCTGTAGGGCTCTGTAATGGAGCGGACCTGGGAAAATCGCCTGTATCAATGACGCTAATTGTCCCACTATCCTGGCTATCTCTCGAATCAATATGGCTTCTCTTGCTAAAGCATTCTAGATCTCCTTTTTGATGTAGTTTACCTTGTGAAGCGGTAGACTCACTGTACCCCGAGGGGTGTTTATCAAGAATCCCAGAAACTCAATGGACTTTTCTGGTTTCAATATTGACTTTCCCAGTCCAGGAAACCCAGCCGTCCTAGCAGCTTCAGAGTAGTGTCCACCTGTCGCTTGATTGTCTTTCTGTCTTGACACATTGTGGAAATGTCTAAATAGATAATCATGCGTATCCCCTGTTCTTAGATACGTCTCTACTGGTTTCATCAGCCCCATTGGGCTGACGCTAGCCCAAAGGGCAAATATGTGAATTCCCATATCTCCACTTCCATCTGAATCTTAGAAATTCTGTCTGCTCTGCAGAAATCTTCACCGTCGAGTGTGCATCCCTGAGATCTATCCTTACTAGCCAATCGTCATGCTGCAATATGTCTCTCAGGAGGTGAATACCCTCCATCCTGAAGTGTCTGTACAGCACAAAGCTGTCCAGTTCCCTTAAATGTATAACTGGTCTCAGCTTTTATTTTCCTTTCACCAAAAACATATTGCTTTACAAAGCTTTCTGTTTGATCTGAAATCTGTCTTCTGGCCGCTTTTTGCACAAATGCCTTCGTTTGTGTCTAGCAGTACTGTATGCTGCATTCTGTACCAACTCGTTTGGCCATCTTGTTTGCCTCGTGTAGGAGTGAAAATCGATTCAAAACCCTTGAACTGTATTTATGAACCATGTGTCGGATGATAAATCGTGCCAGTGTTCTATGCATTGCGCCAGTCTCATGCCTACCGCTGGCACTTTCTATCACACAGGATCTCTGATTCAATGTTCTCACCTGAGTTCGGCTGTTGATGGCGTTTTGGTTGCCTCCTTCCTCAATGGGGAAAAAAGGGTTGAGTTTTTGGTCCTCTTGCATCCAGTGACTTCTGTCATTGAAGAACCTGTTGTGGATATACCGGCTGGCTGAGCGGCCGCTTCCTCTGCCATCCCATCCAAAAATGTTACCATCTTTTCATCTATTTCAGGGGTTTCAGCTTTACTCTCTGCAAGATGTGGTCTTGGAAATTCCGCCCCAAGCTTGTTCCTGGCCTCTTGTGTTAAAGGGGTTCTCGGCCGTCTCTTGAGATATGAGGCTATTTTCACCAGTGGCTCCCATTCCGCAGAACGTGGGTGTATTAGTGTATCTGGGTCAAAATTATCCCAGGTGTCTTCCTCTAGTTCTGTTTTTTCTTTTTCTTAGAAGCTCCCTCTTCACTAGATGAAGATATTCCACCTCCTCTGAGGATTGCTCTTGCCACTCGTCATCCTCTTCTGTGCTTTCAGAGAATGTGTCCCGCCACCTCTTCACTCTTCATTTGGATCTCACTGCTTTTTTCACTTCTTCTGTGGCATGCCCGGGGGCGTCTTGGTATGTTTAACCTTACAGGCTCTCTTTCCCCTTTCTCTGTCCCATGTCCACTTGCTCCTCTGAGTTCCTCCATACCTTGTGAGAGTTTTAACCAATCCTCCATAATGGCCAGTTGGTGGGGTTCGCCAACACTGGCCCCCAGAGCCTTGTGAATAATCTGACCCATACCTGGATGGCTCCTTTTCTGGCTCACTTGAGCTGTACCCTCGTCGCTGGAGCTGGTCATTGTAACCTTCACTAAATATTTGCCACAGATTAAAAATAGCTATATAATTATATAGGAACAGGTTTCTTGGGTCTGTACCTGTCACAATCCACCCACAGCAGTGTGTGCCAGTCAATTCGTTGCTTTTATGCAACTATTTCTTTCGCCACTAGCTGGCACTACTCCGCTCTGTCGAGCGTTTAAAACAACAGAAGCTCACAACTTCAGGCTTGATTGTGCGTACTGTGCGCCGCTCTCATCCCTTCCAGCAACTAACTGCTGTCGGGCTGGGGGACAATAAATCTTTCAAAAGCGTTTCACTCCCTCGTCGCTGCAGGCTATGATGTAGACACGGTTTGCTCGGAGTGGGGGCGCAGCGGAAATGCGTTTTCCCGACGCGCGTCTCCCAAATCATGTCTACTCTGCCCCGTCTCACGGAGCTGCTTGACCTGCAAATTCAACTGAAACCTCTTCTAACACTGCAGATATGCTCTGCCTCCTTCAGTAAAGTCGAAGCGCTCGCGGGAATAAACCTACACGTTTGTGCTGCTTTTAACCATATAATACCAACATTAACTTTTTACATACCTCTCAACCTTTTTTGATACCAAGGCGGGTGAAAACCCAGAAAGGCCATAAACATAAAAGTAGGACTGCCGTAAAAACATGAAACGGCAGTCCTACTTCTATGTCGCTGACCTTTTACGGGAAGGGGGTGGGGAGGAATGCTCCCAGGCACAATCCTCTCATTGGAGGAGAGCGCCAGGGAGGGGAAGGGGGAGGAAATGGGGGAGTGAAAAGCATGACACTTGCTTTTCACGCCTCCATTCGCGCAGGAAGAGTCGCGCCGGGACCCGATTTCGGGATCTCGAAATCGGGTCCCGGCAAAAATATGAATCGTAGCTCCCACCTTTGCCAAGGCGGGTGAAACAGATGAGCTGGCGGGTGGGCGGGTGTGTAGATGCTTTGGCGGGTGACACCCGCCAAAAGCGGGTGAGTTGAGAGCTATGTCAAAATATCAGTAAGCAAAAATGTCACTTAACTGGCTACCCGAGCAGCAAAGAGAGAGGAGGTTCTAAAGATGGTGGACAGATTTATGGATGCGATGGACTATTGGCGGAAGAAGGTCACATGTTTGTTTAAGGACCAATAACATGAGATCTACTAACTCGATTTTCATGCAACATGTTGTTTTTCTCACTCTATTGTTCAAATGGTTTGTTATTGTTATGTCCCTCGAGTTAAATAACATATAAGAGAAGCATAATCCGAGCCTCCTGGGTCTTGACAAAGAAATGAGCTGTGAGAGAAGGTGTTTTATTATACTGCCCACTAGCGTAATGCAGGCAGCCGTCCACAATGTAATATCACAAATATTTTCACAGTGGAGTGAGAAATATTTTCCTCCAGCTGTGCTATGATGCCCCTGCTTTGAGATGTGGTTAGCTTTGTTATTAAATACAATTGGGCTTTGCAATATCTCATGTACTCGCAGGTGCAATTATATTGGAAATTCTCTTAAGGATCTCCCACAAATCCCATTATCTGTGCTGTGAGTTAGTGCAGGTGTTTTGTATGCAGTGCACTTTTCTTGTCTTAGTGCAGTTGTAAGCAGCTAAACAAAGACCAGAGTATGGTAACTGGTGTATGGATGAATGGTACCCTCCATGCGCATTACTTGCATGTGTTGACTAGCGAGCGTGAGGTCTGGTTGGAGGGATGCTCCAAAATGGTGCAAAATTGATACTGCAGCTAGGTCGCGATGAGATTGCCTGTGAAATAAGTAGAGCGTGCAGTGTACAGTGTAATGTGGGCCAGAACTCCTTTGGCGTGGTTGATAACCTTCCAGTTTTAGTGCAGGGGTAAAGGGTGTAGTTAAGAGGCATGTGTGGTAGAGAATCTGTTATTTGGAGAGTGTCTAGTACAGAATATATGTAACCAACGGACGAAGATAAAAGCATATGATACAGATGTGCAACTGTGCGGGACTGAGCATGGTAAGCAGCTGTCGCTGCATATGTTTGTTATTGGTATAAGAGTGAAATTAGCAAAGAGCTTTATGGAATTGTGGCATGATTCACAAATCGCTCATTGAACCATCAAGAAGACCGATGATAGCAGCTGCGTGGTGCTTAATGGAACCCGTAGCACATTAGGACTAGAAGGGTTTATTCTAGAGATTCTAGTGGGAGTAGAGAGAGTAGATGCGAGTCAAGTATTGATGGGAAAGGAGAAGCTGAGTGAGTAGTGGAAAGATGGAGATTAAAGTCTACAAGTAGAACATGCAATTTAAAGCAGCTGCAAGGCAACATGTACCAATCCACATAAATAAACAATACGTGTAACGTGATCTATAGTCCATCACGATCGCCTTAATGTCCAAATGTAAAACTGCAAATGTGGAATAAAACATGGCTCCCCCAGCAGCGTAACTCAATACAAAAACTTAAAATAGCTCAAACTATGTAATACACATTGAAAAAGTGTCAACCATTTGCTTTTCGGAACTTTCAGACTTTAGCAGTACCCCATCCCTCACACAACCCCTTTGCCACGCTCACAGCTTATAGCAGAACCCACGTACTTCAAGGCAGCTCAGTCCAAGGGAAGCCACAGTTTGAAGTCCATCCTTATTTATGAGAGCCCATAGTTTCCCACTCATAGGACCCGACTGCTCATGGACTAGCGAGTAAGCAGTAGGGTACTGCCAGACTCAGCACAGTCCTTTGTCAACTAACAGATGGTTTGAAACTCATGGCACACATGATATGATAGGTTATTTATAACGCGCTTAATACCCAGGTTTCTAAGCGCAGACCATGGGATCGAACCTGTTTTGCTCTGTCGTCTTGCTTCCAAGGCGAGCACGTTGCATCTGAGCTATCCTCCGATGATATCAAGAGAGATTCCACATTTCATTTTTTGTTTCGGCCAATAACTGTCCTATCTCTAAGAGTGCCAAATTTTGCAAGCATGAAAACTGAAGCCCATCGTCCTTTATGGTTGAGGGACCAGGCCACCACCAGTAAGGGAACACTCCCGTAGGTCGTCCTTTCAAATACAAGACATAATAACCAATCAGCCGATCAGACAGCGAGTCCAGGCTCCCACCCTGACATACTTTAAGGCACACAAGTGCTGTGAAGTACCCCTGCACTCTTCTTGTAAACCCTTGGGTGAATCTTCTATGTACAGCACTCTGCTGATTCAGAGCTAGGTTTGCGTTTTATAAATCCCATACATGTAATGCTATGCAAAACACCTCAATAAACCAATAGGAACGCAAATGAATTTGCCCCGATAGCTGAGCCGACCTTTATAGACCAAATTAAGAAAATCAGTTTTGTAGAACCATACCTAAACAAGCTTACTTTCTAGCCATATTTACTCCGTAGCCAACCGTGTTTCACTACTTTGAGCTTTCTCAAGGCATAAACGGGTGTGATCTGTGCATTCTTACATTTCATTAAAGGATAGTTCCGGGACTTTTTTTTTATTGTCCCTACGGTTCGGCCATGTGTTTTTAAGCATAAATCGGTAGATCGTAGAAAACTTTCCTATGGACCTTACCCGACTTTTCGTCCATTAACGCACTCTGAATCAGCCGCCATTTTGTGATAATGCTATCACTTTCGGCATCGCCCTGGCTGACCTGCTTTTGCGGCACTAAATCAAACCCCCCGCCCCTGAGCCTGACATCAGCAGACGCGTACCGCCCATTTCCCAACGCCAAAGCACGTTTCGTGTCAACAATCGCTGCGCCTCAGCTAATGGAGTGTCGCCATGGAAATGGCAGGACGCCTCTTTCCTCAATAAGTATAAACACACCGTTTCACAACACACAGCAGCCGATTTCCGATTCCATTCCTCTCTCTGTGTTACTTTGAGTATTCTGTGACTCGTTTCTGTGCTCTGGTCAGCTACCTTCGCCGCTTCTAGGCCTTGTGAACACCTGTACCATCTCTGTAAATTATTTTACTTTCTTTACCACACAATGGCTACAATAATGCCGTATATGTACGAGCCCGAGTACACCGAGGAGGAACTACTGGAAAGACAAGCGCGCGAAAACGATGGGGATTCGGACGGCAGTTGGGAGGACCAGTCAACGGATGAAGAGCCTGGACCATGTCGCATGGGCGGCGTCTCCACCTGGTGCACGTGCAATTGGTGCGAGCTAATGCCAACTGAGGAGGAGAACTGCTGCTGCCGTGAAAATTCCGGGTGCTTGGCCTACATTTCGGAAGGCGAGCCAAGTCCGCAATGCATCACCGAGCTGCCAGAGTTCGGGGAAGCCTGCCTCTCACGGACCGTGTTGAGGATGATGATGGTGCTTATGCACAAACTTCGCGGCACTGTTCGTCCGCGTAATCCGAGTAACGAGTAAGTATACTCTGGTTGTGATGTCAGTGATGCCACTACTATTTCATGGTCGTCTCCCACATATAAAATTACATCTACATATCATTCGAACGCATGTAAATTGGTTCCATTGCATCTTTCTTTTTCACAGGTGGTACAGGCTGGTGGCCTATCGTTGCTTCACTTGGTGGCTTCACGGGAGGCTCGGACACCGCGTTCGGAGAGTAATACCTGCCTGTGCGGTACTTGCCATTAGACAACATTTCCCCAGCGACAGTGGACAATACCGCAGATTTTCCCTGGATGTGCTGCAACCGGAACTTTACAATGTGTAATGTTTATTATTTATGTTCAATTGAAATTAATATCTAAAATAAAACCCAACATATATTTTAACAATGGTAGTTTTGATTTGATTAGATCCTGCAGCCTGCCTCTTACATGCAGTTAGATGGCCTCTCCTTGGTGAGGCCCTGCGGCAAACGAGTCTTGTCTGCACGACCAGCGCCCCAATCCACCCCCCGCCCTATCAAAGGCAGTTCGCACCGGGGTACTTGCGCTGGCAAGTGGAGCTGTCAGGGAGCGATAAAGGCCAAGAGGTGCCAAAGACCATGTACACTTCAAAGTGGTCTATAGAGCATGGGTTGTTGTTCCCATGTCTACCTCCAGACCCCGTGTCTCCTGCCAAGCATCCCCTCTCACGCTGGACGCCCCCCTGCAATCCACATAAGTGTGTCTCCATTCACGAGTCTTCCTGTGTCTTGTCTGCACGACCAGCGCCCCAATCCACCCCCCGCCCTATCAAAGGCAGTTCGCACCGGGGTACTTGCGCTGGCAAGTGGAGCTGTCAGGGAGCGATAAAGGCCAAGAGGTGCCAAAGACCATGTACACTTCAAAGTGGTCTAAAGAGCATGGGTTGTTGTTCCCATGTCTACCTCCAGACCCCGTGTCTCCTGCCAAGCATCCCCCCTCACGCTGGACGCCCCCCCTGCAAACCGCATAATGCCACGACATATACACGTCATTCATTCACAAACACACCCCTGTTTCGAATTCTTTATAACCCACTTCATATTTCGAATGAGAACTTCTTTGCGCTTTGCTAGTCAACCCGTGAAGGTGCTGGTTATCTGCTCTTCGTCTCTGTGAACTTCCGTGACCACTTCGAGCAAACTCGTCAGTTTGCAACCTGTGAACTGCTCCCTATTCTACGACAAGAAACTACTCTGATCCCTGCATCTAACTGTTTGTTCGTCAAGGTAAGGCCATGTACCATAATCATTTTGTGTCCAATTTTTTAATTTATATCTATTTGCTAGTAGTCATCAAATTGCATCCATGTTTTCTTTTCGTTCAAGACAGTACATGCAAGGAACTAGTCACATGTTCTGAGTTTAGTCAAATTATTTTTCTATTTTTTTAAAGTTATTCAAATACTTATCCGCATGTGAATAACGTGTATAGTTCCAAGAACCAAAACGAACCTTGCATTGGACCTTTTATGTGTCATTTAATTTTTTAACACATTGGTATTCATTGAGAATTGTTGATCTTTACTTTTCAGAAATTTCCACAATGCCTGCCTGTTCCATTGGCGGTTGCCCTTCGAAGACCCATAATAAATCTGAAGGTACTATAATGCATGTTTTCCCTAAGACAATAGATCAGATAAGAGAATGGGTCCGATATTGCGGATATCCACCGTCTGAGCTTGAAAGTAGAGTCCTAGAAGTCTTTGCGGACAAGAGGGGTGATCGATACCGCATCTGCAGCAGGCACTTTAGCTCAGACATGTACTCCACATCATTGCTAATAAAGAATAAAACACCGCGAGCGAGGCGAAAATTGCTCTCAACCGCTATTCCCACTCTATTCGTCCACATCCCTCCACTGGTGAGTCAAGTTTACGGATCTAGCTCTCGGCCTTGCGGTAGTGTGTAGCATTAGCTAACAATAATTTCCCCATTTATGTATCCACTCAATATGAAGGCGGAAGATTCTCCATCCGTGTCGTTATTGCAGTCATCAGCCACTTCAAGCGCCTATCGGGTAATCTTACTTGGCTATTCTGCCACTGACTTGTTTTAGGCATGTAAATCAATAGTTTTAATTTATCGTGTAATTATTTTACCTAATGGTACACCCTAGTACTCGTCCTCTAGTCTTTGTTTTCAGTTATAATTATTGTTATCCAAAATAATGCAAGTACTGTCTTTCAGGGAGATGCTGAGGAGTCCAACGCATTGACGACAACCGTTGATGTCACTCAGATGCTCGAGGTACGTTTCTGGACAGGTCCATCGATGGAGATCATCAGATCTTGCATTCTTGTAGCGTGATTGTTACACACAATGTTTCTTTCGTTTTTAGCCATTGATATGTCCTTCTGTCGTCGCCCTCCTATGTGTCTTCTTTTTTCAATATTGTGTTCATTACTAATGAAAGTCCTTTGGTTCAGGGAGTCGATGGAGCATTAGTCCAAGAAGAAGGGGGAGCATGCAGTTACGGGTCGGCGCAACAGCTTGCAGAAGTGTGCACCGCAGTTACAGCGTCCCTTGATGTTCTTATGCATTTCGAGGTATGGATACTGACAGTTCGATCAAGCGAGATCATATGACGTGATTACATCCGCTATACTTCCTTCTTTATTAATGCAAGTACTATGTTTCAGGGAGATGACGGAGCTTCTTCTACAACAACATCACCCCTAGTAGTCGATGCAGATCTCTGGGTGGTGACACTTCCAACGATCGAGCAAATCGAATCATATTTAGATATCCATTATTTATTTTTGACAACTGATCATTTGTGCAGGTCTATTTAGATGAGCCGTTGACGCCTGCACAAAGTTTGTTCTTTCCATACTAATGCAATTACTGTGTTTCAGGGAGTTGCTGAAGCGTCATCTTCAATAATATCATCAATGGAAGTCTATGCGGAGCCCGAGGTATGGATCTTGACAGTTCCATCTAACTAGATCAACAATGCCTGAATAATTGTCGTTTGAATGTTCTACACAATGCGTTCATTCGTGTTTTGCTATTGAGATGTACGTGGGTATTGGTCCCCAAGTACATTTTGTGTTTTCAATATTATTATACATACTAATGAAAGTTCTATGTTTCAGGGAGTCGATGGAGCGTCAGTGAGTGATGGATGTGCTTATCGTGAAAATATAGTCGTTGCATCACTAGAGGAAGTGGAGACATGCACACACGATTCGGCGCAACAGCGTCCAGATTTTGAAGTTCGAGGCAAGAAAGTTTCAAAGAAAAGAAAGCAAAAGAAGGTTAGTGTCCCGGTCACTATATTATGTTGTTTTTCACTGTTAATAGTTCAATACTGTAAGTTGTGTTTAAACTGAACATCCCTTTTCCAATCTATCCTCTAGTTGCGAGTGGGTGTACGAACTAGAGCTACACAGACAGTGAAGCGAACGAGAGATGTTGCTTGTCAAACCTTTTGGCAGGGACTTGAGACTGGAGATGCATCGTGCCAATGGGAAGAATATGAAGTGATTGACAACGGAGCTATACCACCACCAGCCATTGATAGTGAATGTCCTCCTGGTAGTTCGGATGCAGTCGGAGATAAATTCACAGAATCCACACCCGCAAAAACTAAGACCGCGAGAAAGTTGAAGAAATTGTTTTATTCTCCCATCGCCGGAGAAGGAACAGATGTTTCAATGGAAGAGAATGTAATGGACACCAATGAAACACCATCAATATCACTGAACATAGCGGAAGACGATATCAGAGATTGTACCTTTACTGTGAGTGACATGTCGTCAACGTTACAGGCCGAACCAGCTGGGATGCAGAGTGACAGTATAAGGAAAGAGGCCAAATTCATTGTATTCGATAGTTGTTTGATTGATATTATTATTATGCTGAAATGTGGGCATTTGGTTGGTGGGGAAGTATGTGGGGAGCCATTGATTAATGTGACTCGTGCAATTCGAGGCACTAACCTTAAAATACATGCCACCTGTACACAATATCATCCGTTCTCATGGTCTGCACAACCCATGCTGGGGCAACTGCCAGCAGGCAATCTACTTTGTGCAGCGGCCGCACTTTTTAGTGGTTCAAGTTTTAAAAAGTTACAGTATTTCTTTCAGTTTGTGGGAATCCATTTCATTGCGAAAACTCAGTTCTACAAATACCAAACCGATTATCTATTTCCAGCCATTAGCGCAGCTTGGAGAATTGAAAAAATGTCTATTGAAAGTACATTCGCGGGCAAACGGTTCAGGCTAGCCGGTGATGGACAGTGCGACAGCCCAGGATTTTCAGCCAAGTACTGCAACTACCACTTTCAGGACATGGAAAGTAAGAAAATTGTGAGTTCGGTGGTCGTGCAGGTGTCACAATGTACATCCTCGGTGGCCATGGAGAAAGTTGGCTTTGTAGCATCATTGCAAGAACTACAATCGCGGGGAATGGTGATCGACCTGATAGCCACGGACAGACACGTTTCAATTGCCAAGACAATGAGAGAAGAGTACAAAAATATAAATCACCAATTTGACGTATGGCATCTTGCAAAATCAATCAATAAAAAAATGTCGGCTGCAGGTAAAAAAAAAGATATGCAAGGTATTTCACAGTGGTCCAAGTCAATCAGCAACCATCTTTGGTGGAGCTCAAAAACATGTGAAGGGTCGTTGGAAATTCTACTGGAAAAATGGCGGTCAGTAATGCTACACTGTAGCAACGTTCACCGCTGGAACACGAACCAACATTTCCACAATTGTGAACATGGCCATTTGTCCACAGAGGAGGCACGGAAGAAGAAGTGGTTGATTCCTTCATCACCCACTCACAAAGCCATTGAAAAGATTGTATTTGATAAAACTATAACAAGAGATTTGAGGGGGACTCACGGAATTCTGCCGCACAGGAGATTTGGAGGTGTTCCACAATATGTGCCTAAAGTACAGGCCAAAACTATTGCATTTTGGCATGGAGGGCATGATAAATCGGACTCTTCTAGCGGTCTTGGCACATAACCATAATGTTGGCCGACAACAAAGTAGGACGACCGGAACTTTAGGGACGCTTCGCTACAATAAGGCCTTCACTAAAAGAAGTAAACAATGGGTGATCAAACCAGTGTTTGAGGATATGCAATATGAGTTTATTGAGAGACTTATTGTCGATGTCATAGATAGGCACATACATGGAGTTGTGAACGAACCTGTGCAGGGAACAACTGCATTGCCACCCAACATTGCCTCTGTTCCATGTACACCTAAAGCAGAGCTCATTGAGAAATACACATCACGGTTTAAATGATTGTAATTTGATTGTCTGTTCTCTCGAGTCTCCTCATGTCGCAGGCCCATTGAATATGTGTATCTATGTAATATGTAAATAAAAGTGATTGCTCAGTGTACATGCAATGTGTCTCTCCACCCTTGCCCCTCCCTTCACCGTGCAGTAGTGCGAACCACCTGGGTGTCACCTGTGACTTTGCTCTCGAGTCTCCTCATGTCGCAGGCCCATTGAATATGTGTAGCTATGTATTGTGTAAATAAAAGTGATTGCTCAGTGTACATGCAATGTGTCTATTCCACCTTGTTCATTTGCGCATTAAGTTAAACCAAACAGTAATATAAATCATTTTTCAAAAAATATAGAATGTCTCCGTATTTATGGTTTTCTGGGGCTGCAAAGCACGCAGACAAAATGCAAAGATGCAGTGTAAATTTCAAGTCCTGTGAGATGGCCTTACACTGAATGTAGCTAACTAGGAATGTGTGCTCGTTCAAAGTGAAGGTCAGCTGCTTTGATTTTTTGCTCGGGTGCCGGAATGGCCCACGACTCAGTATAAAGTTCTATTGTTATTTGACCTTGACAGGCCAGGACCATCCCGAAAGACTTCTTTTTGGGGGTGTGGTGCAATAACGTAAGAAACGATAATGAATAAAATTTCAGAAACGATAGCCATTTAATGTTCGTTCATTAGAAGAAATAACGTCGGCATAGAAGGAGTGGTATTTCGGGGCTGCCCTACGCACAGACACAATGGAAAATGCAAATATAATGTAAGTAACTCTTTAGTTGAGTTTATACCGCAATTTAATTACTATACAGTAGCTTTAAAGACGGGTTAAGTTGTACTTGTTCGTTCTATGTGGCATATTGTTTTGTACCGCGCACTATCTTGAGGAGAACCATCTCCTTTTACGGAAGCACCTCAAAACCGTCCTCTTTGCTTCTGCTTTCTCTCTCCCTCTCCCGTGCTACAACTGGTCCACTGTCTGCGACCTCGGTCCTGGGCCCTTCCACTCTCCACCTGCACTGCCTCCCTGTCAACCCCTGCACTGGGGGACTGTCTCAGTATCCTACAGCCCCCCCTTCCCAGCACTTGTTCTGCACTTACCTTTCACTCGCCACCAGCTGGCCCTATATATTTATTATTTTATGCTACTTACCTTGTACTCCACTTCCCCCCTCCCCTTCCCCTTGCACTTTTACCTTCCCCCTACCACTGCACTTGCGCGATCTGAATGACACCTGGCCTAGTAGGGTCGTTGTCTGTCTTCTCCTTGTCCCCCCCCCTCCCTGCCTCGCCACGCCTTGAAACACTTGTGTATAGGCGCGTTGCAAATGCCATATTATATCATGTCAGTGACGAAGTGGTCCACTGGCGCTCAGGCGGCTCTGAAAAAGGCGGAGGAGAGGGGGTGGGTTACTGGAAATGACGTATAATACCCAGTTGCACTGTCCTAGCTATGAAATAATTTCCCGACCTAATATATAAAATGAATAATTTTAATAAAGATCTGATGGTGAGACTAATTTCATTTTTTATGTTTTTAAAACAGGTACATCCTACATTATTGTCCGTGTCACGAGTACCAGACACCGGCGGATGGCTTTTACAGCCGCCAGTTGCTTCTCCGCGTGAACAACGTTACCACCCTGACCATTTTATGGGACGATCGCCAAGTACAAGTATGCCCTTACGCGGTACTAATGGCTAGATGCAACATACATACCGTTGTGGTGGCCTAGTGCCTCGTTGTTGGAACAGCCATGCGATTATCAGTGCGACCGAAGAGCTTATTTTATCGTAAACCAACACCCTGTGTACTGCACACGAACATCGCTTGCCTCAAGACGAACTATTTTGGATAGAGAGCAACGAAAAATGCAAATGCTGAATATTCTCTAAACATTTGATGTCCAATAAATGTACTTTACCAAATGTACCGTGTTGCTGTTTGATTTTAAAGTACAGTTTCATATTCCGGATTGTGGCGCGCTGTGTTGTGAGCTGATCTGTGTTGGTTTCCGGGTTCTGTGTGGAGTCGCGTAGAAGACGCCTGGGCGCGTTTGCCTACGCAGCACAGTCACGTCACGGATAGAGGCGGGGAATATGAATGTTTTGATAAAGTCTGTTTCAGGGGCGGGGGATTTGATTTAGTGCCGCAAACGCAGGTGAGCCAGGTCGATGGGGGGAAATGATAGGATTATCACAAAATGGCGGCTGATTCCGAGTGCGTTAATGGACAAAAAGTCGGGTAAGGTCCATAGGAAAGTTTTCTACGATCTACCGATTTATTAAAAACACATGGCCGAACCATAGGGACAATAAAAAAAAAGTCCCGGAACTATCCTTTAAACTGACCATTTTTACTCTTGTAGTTCACTTTTGTGGAAACCACAGTTGAAATTTAAGTAGGCATATGTTGATATTGTTTGTTTCAGAGGTTTCTGTAATAAAGAAACACATTCTCGTTTAGACACCCTACAACACTAATGTGAACACATACACAATATTGTGCACTTGATTTGTAAAAATGGCACAACGTGGGGGCGTGGCTTGGAGCGCCAGCGATATGGTCGCTCCGCTGAAGCTGCCCGTGGATTGCCCGCTGCCGTAGCAGAATTCATGCGGTTCCCTTGGCTGAAATGACTCGCCGACATTAGCAATAAGGAGCGGAACCGCCAGAGCACAAGCGGTCTGAAGATGAAGGGCCTGCAAGGAAGCTCTGCGCCCGAATTCGTCGTCTGAAACATAGCTCCCTGCACCCCTCGGAAGAAGCAAGATGGCGGCCGCACCCGCAAGCTCAGACACAGCCAAGAAATGGAGGCGGATCCTACGCTGACCCAGGACTCGAAACGGAGAAGAGCCCGGGTGCCGCCTGCAGCCGGAAGCCGGATGCACAACACGACCCAGACCTAACATAACGGTGAGGGGGCCAGCGGAGCTTTAGCCGGAGGGAGCACCCCCGACGCCCAAGCGTGACGCGCAGCAGTGGAGCTCGCGGCGAGCCCGCACTCCATAAGCATCTTGGAGCCAGCGGGGCGAGTGCCGCCTGCCCCAGGGCACCGGGCACCGAAAAACAAAGACTCTGGACACAGAAAACCCTGGCCTCCCCCACCAGCCTACTCCGCCGGAAGACACCAGGACCCCGCTCCAGCGGGCAGTCACCCTCAGCTGCAGACCCACACGTGTGGACTGGGAGCACCCTAAAACCACGCGCCCCACATAAGGTCCCCCTGGCTGTACAACGAAACCGCCGGTGTAAGCCAACGACCTCGCCGCGACCTGCCTCCCGTGGGTTTCCTGGGGCGCCCCGGCCCACATCCCTGCCCAACTTCATTGCCTGCAGAACCTCTGCCGCAGCCGCCATGACGAAACAAACGAAAGCCGGCAAAAACTCGGACATAGCTACTATGTTCTCGACAACAGAAAAGGGTAAGAAACAGGACCCTCCCAGACTTGCCCCGCAAACACCCCGTGGAGGAGAAGAAGCCCTCGCGACCAAGGGAGACCTGGTGGCTTTTATGGCAGACATCAAGTCCGAATTACGCTCATGCCTAGCAGAACTCTCCACCAAAGTGTAACAGACCGATCAGAGGGTGACTGAGGTAGAGCAGAGGCTGGGCGAGGTCGAAGATCGCTCACTGGAACATACGACCACACTAAAGGGGGTGCAGCGCTCAATCGGAGCCCTACAAGATAAATACGAGATCCTAGAGTATAAACAAGAGGACCTCGAAAACAGGGCCCGTCGGAACAACCTCTGGATCTGAGGAATTCCGTCCTCTGTACCCGACAAAAACCTGGCGGAATACGTCGGAGACTTCCTTCGGTCCTTGCTCCCAGATCTCGATAAAACCCAACTCGTATTAGACCGCACCCATAGACTGCGCCGACCCCAGGGAATAGACTCGGATCTCCCCCCAGACGTCATCACCAGGGTCCATTTCTTCTCTACTAAGGAGGCCATCTCGGCGATTAGCCGTACCGGGGACAAACTCTCTTTCCAGGGCTCTCCACTTCAAATTTATCAAGATCTCTCAATGCTCACCCTCCAGAAAAGAAGGGCGCTCCGACCCCTGGCACTCTTTCGCCAAGACCAAAAGGTGCGTTACCAATGGCTATTTCCAACGGCCTTGCAGTTCTCATTCAAAGGCGTGGTGCGACCTATCAGTCACCTGGAAGATGCGCATAAAATCATGCACCCAACCTCACCTAGAGAATCCGCCTCACCAAACTCGGAGCCAACTGCAGGCACAGACCCAGCCCCTCTCCCCCCGAAGCCAAGGCGGCCATCATGGTCAAAGGTGCAGCGGAATCACCGGAAGAGATAACTGAAGATATAGGCACTCACCACACATTTCTCACCAACCACTTGACCCTGCCCCGCAAGGAACCATCATCTCTGGAGTAAGGAACATGCGCCATTAACTACGGCAGCGGGCAATATCCACGGCTCATGCCCGTTCCAAGAGACGTTCCAACTCTGAGTCCTTGGAAATTCACAGTACTGTATTGCTTGTTGGCCCCGTTGGCCAAGGGTGGGACCACTCACACATTGTCGGCCCACCCGCTAGTTAAAGTTACGGCCCCCCGTTGGGGGCTCGTGTTAAAATCCCAAGTGCAGGTTGACCCCTTCTTATCTCTCACAAGCGATGGCGGTTGACCCAGGCGCCATCGACCCTCCCCCCTCCACACCCCCAATCCAGTTAACGGGGGAGAATCTGGCCCCGGATCACTAAAACCTAAGACTCCTCTCCCTCAATGTCAATGGGCTGAACTCTCCCGCCAAACGGAAGAATATCCTGCAAAAACTCCGAGGAGGCTGCGGTGGCCATGCTGCAGGAGACCCACCTGCTACGAGCAGACTTTGGGCGTCTCCGCTCCCGGATGTATCCACTCCAATTCTTCGCCTCGGGAGAGTCTAAAAAAGGAGGCACTGCAATCCTCTTCAGGAGAGACCTACACCCTCAAATCCTGGACACTAAAACGTGCTCAGTAGGCCGGTTCATAGCAGTCAAATGCCTCCTCCTTGGTGACTTATATACCTTTTGTCTCCGTGTATGCGCCTAACTCTGGCCAATCCAACTTTTACGACTCTTTGAGCACGTCTCTTTCACGCTTCATAGAAGGCCAGGTGATAATAGGAGGGGACTTTAACGGAGTACCAGACCTGATAAGAGAGAAGTCACACCCTCCGACTCCGAACGACTTCACCCAGGCTCTGAGCCTCCTACACCTCTTCAGATCCCTGGAAGTAGTGGACTCATGGCGGGTCCTACACCCCACTGAAATAGACTCTTTCACTCCTACGTCCACCGAACCTTTTCGCGGATCGACCTCCTCCTGGCGTCCCCACAAACTCTCGCCTTCGTCAAAGAAGTGTCCATTGGTTCAAGAATTCTATCTGACCACGCTCCAGTGATCATGGAGATCCGGGCCCAGAACCCCATCCCTAACGCTGCCCGTAAATGGTCATTATATGACCCGATCCTCAATGACATTTCGGTGAGAGACAGAATCACGAAGGCGATCAAGAAGTTTCTTGAAGAAAATCCAGCTTCTGATACCTCCCCAGCGAATAACTGGGACGCCAAGAAGGCAGTGATCAGAGGCGTCCTGATTGTACAGGGAGTAGCCTATCATCGGAACAGGCGGCAGACCAGGACAACCTTGGAGGAAGAACTGAAAGCGGCAGAGGAGATCCACAAAGAAAAAGGCTGGTCCCCCAAAACGCAGCGAGCCCTACGCATGTCCAGAAAGAAGCTGGAAGCCCACTACGCGGAACAGACCGCACAATTAATGGCCATGGCCAAGGCCAAACAATCCTACTACGCAAAAAATAAGGCAAACAAATTCTTGGTAGCCAAACTGGCCAAAATAAAACAAACTAACACCATCTCTGGCCTGCGCGACCCCCAGGGAGTTGTCCAATATTCAGAATCTAATAAACAGCAACTGGCGGTAGCCCACTTAAGGCAGGTCATGACGGCTACTCCGCGAGACCGGCTCAAACAGAAGGAATACCTGCAGAGCGCAGCACTGCCCCAACTCTCCACCTCGGCAAGGGAATCTCTGGAGGCACGGATCACAGAAGAAGAGGTTGAGGAAACCATCAAATCGCTCCAGACACGGGCCCCAGGCCCAGATGGATTCTCGACGAGGTACTACAAATTATTCAAGCACCAGCTAACCCCCCCCCTCCTAGTAACTCTCTTCAACTCCTTCAGAGATTCTGGCTCGGTGACCCCCTGGATGCAGGAATCAACCACTGTTGTTCTACCCAAGCCAGGGAAAGACCCGAGAGACCTAGCCTCCTACAGACCGATAGCACTATTGAACATAGACGCAAACCTGTATTCCAAAGTCCTCGCGAATCGTCTGGGTCGCATCTTACCAGAGATAATCCAGCCAGACCAAGCAGGCTTCATCCTAAATCGGTCGGCAGGGGACAATATCCGGAGAACTCTAAACTTGGTGGACATTGCCGCCCGAAACGCCCAAAAACTAGTATTGATGGCACTGGATGCCACCAAGGCCTACCAAGGCATTTGACAAGGTGGACTGGCCATTCATGAAACGCACCCTGGGGGCCTTTGGCTTTGGAACAGCTTTTCAGACAATGGTCCTGGCCAACTACAAAGGACCCAGACCATTCCTGAGGACCAACGGATCCATCTCGGCCCCAATCTCGCTGTCCTGTGGTACGAGGCAGGGCTGCCCATTATCACCTCTGCTTTTTGCACTTACCATGGAGCCCTTTGCCCAGAAAATGAGACAAAACGCCCAGATCACAGGCCTGCAGGTCGGCCCCTCCCAACACAAAATCGCCTTATATGCTGATGATGTCCTGCTAACGATCTCAGAACCCGGTCCTCCCCGAGGCATGCCCTGGCAGAAATAAGCAGCTACTGTGAGGTATCCGGCTTTTCGGTTAACTTTGCTAAATCAACAGCCTTGAGCATTGGCCTCGCCCCGGAGGAGCGGGAGACACTGATCAAGATGAGCCCGATCAAGTGGGAAAGCAGAGCCATCCCCTACTTGGGGGTCTGCATCCCGGCGGACCCAAAAGAAACATACCAGACCAACTTTCCCCGGCTATTTAAAGAACTGGAGGGAGACTTGAGACGTTGGACGACCCAGGAGATCTCCTTAATGGGGCGAATAACAACCTGCAAAATGAACCTTCTCCCGAGGTTTCTCTATGCCTGCTCCTCCCTCCCAGTGGCAATCCCCGCACCAGCCCTTCTAGACCTACAGAAGAAAATGGTGAAGTTCATATGAAGGGGTAAAAAACCTAGAATTCCTTGCAAAACTCTACTGGGTGCCTCCAGATTGGGAGGGCTCAGAGTCCCGGACTTACAGGCCTACAGAGTGGCGGCCCAATTGGCACACATTCACGCAAGGCAAACACTCACAAACCGCCCCAGATGGGTAGAACTGGAACAGTCACGGCTGCCCCTAACCCTGCGATTCCTGCCACACATCCCGGCCCCCCTTAGGACACATTGGGGAGATCTCCTGCGGGCAACCAAACACACCCCGAGTGCCTGGGACTGGGCACTAAAACGGAAGGGCGTCCCGAGAGGCCTGAATCCGCAATCGCCGATTTTCCACAATCCAGCTTTTTCACCCGGATCAAACCCGCGCAATTTTCAATGCTGGATAAAGGGAGGCCTTGAGACCCTGGCGCAGATGTACGAGGGGAACGCGCCATGCACGTTCGAAAGATGCAAGGAGAAGTTCCAAATTCAGGAAAAGGACAGATTTACCTACATACAGCTGCGCCACTGGTGCTCACAGCCCCAAATCCTACAAGCGGCAACGTGCGCCCCGACTTCACTGGAACCATCGCTCAAGGACCCCCCATCTCGAGGTAGGATATCTACCTTTTACAGGCGCTTTTTGGGCAATTTCCTGGTCGAGAGAACCCGCTGCATGGCCCAGTGGGAGGCCGACCTGGGGCACCGATAGACCAAACATGGGTAGACATTTGGACCGAGCACACTCCTCGTCCTCCTGCGTCACCAATAGGGAATGTGCATATAAAATCATGCTGAGGTGGTACTACCCGCCTCTTAGGCTGCATCACATGAATCCCACGGTGGACCCCTCCTGCTGGAGAGGATGTGGCCACCCAGGCTCCTTTTTCCACATGTGGTGGACGTGCCCGAAAATCCAGCGATTTTGGAGACAATGCTTGGGGACAATTACACAAATCACGGGGGCAACGATTCCACTGGAGCCAGGACCCGTTCTGCTGGGGGTTCCAGTCCCGGCGATCTACCCACGCTTCGGGAATAAGGCGAAACTGTTGACCCAATGCCTTTTAGCCGGGAAATCGGTGCTGGCCCGCTACTGGAAGTCCCCGGACAGCCCCTGTTTAGCTCATTGGTGGACAAAACTATGGGACATACCGATAGCGGAAAAGGTGACGGCAGCAAAGGCTGGGGTCCTTCACCGGTTCCAGAAAATTTGGGGGCACGGTACTGGAATATGACCAGCGATTTCCCGCCCTGACCTATAAGCCTATCAATGCCCGATGGACCCTGGAAACCCGGGAGTAACCCGAAGGGGACACAAACTATGGGGCCGCAGAGAGAAGGGCACGGAGAGTGGAGACCTTGCAGGGGAGTGGAGGGGAGGGGGGCGGGTACAATGGGAGGGGGCTGGGGTAACACGACTTTGCTACTATTTACGATGTATGCTTGTCAACCTACCTTGACTTAAAATAAATGTTAACATTTTTTTTAAAAATGGCACAACATGTTTGGAGAACAACCTATTTATATTGTTTGACAACTCGTTATTTTAGAGTCAGAATAAGTGTTTGGTATAAAGCTGCATTGTTCATACTTCCACCAGTATGTGCGGGTAAAATTGTGGGTGTTTCGAATTTGAAAAGAAATGGGGGAGAGCTATAAGAGTATCCAACATCCTTAAGGTCTTGAATGAGCCATCACAAAACGTTTTTTCATAACCATTAAACCCACTGATGAAGGAGGAGCCATGGTCATCATGATATTCAATATTATGATAAAGAATGTTACAGACTTTTACATGATTGGACAACCTATCTTCAAATTGAAACAGATCCTACCAGTACTGTTGCTGAGTTAAGACTGTTAATTGAGCCAGAAACCAATGACTGGATTATGGAAAATACCAAGACATTTCCAACTAATTCCAATCCGATTATGCTGGTTTTTTACATCTTACTGAAGATTCACAACACCTTGTGTTCCCCTTATTCTGTCTCACCTTATTGTTAAGAAGGGTGGGCTCTCCATCCTGCGTCGGAATGTAGGGGTGTGTTGAAACTTGGGAATCCAGTTAACTTCACGGATTCCGTAATCTTATGGCAGAGTCCCAGACAACAATGACTCAGAGGTAATTCTTATGCCAATCCAAAGTAGCATGCCATGCTTTAGAGTTCAAGTTGTCTTACAGTTCACTCTTGTACCTTTTCTTTGTTTCTTCATCTTGCAGAATTGCCCAAGACAGGTGTCTCTTCTCCGAAAGAAACGAGGTAGCGCCAAGGTAAGATTCAGTATTTGCACCAAGCAAAAAAGTCTTAGCACGCGATATTGTTCATTCGTGTGATTAATCAATTGTCCTTTCTTTATTCTGCAGGTGCGGCGCTTCCCTAGAGTGAGGAACGTATGATGGTGACTTGCGAGACCTCGAGCGAGTATTGCCTCGGGTAAGTATCTTGCGGTGCGAGGTCTAATTTCTTTTAGCGAAGCGCAGCTCACCTGTTAACTTATCTTTTGCGGATGCTCCGAGCGGCGATCTCATCAGAGTGCCTCGCTGGATCGCATGGATGAATGGAGCATCGGTGAGTACCCCGTGGCGCTGCTGCTGACTGTATAGCGCGGTAACTGGTGTTCCTTTTCTTGCAGGTGCGGCGACTCCCGGATGATTGCGATGACGAATGCTAAGGCTCTTGTTCTAATCTGCTTTTCTTTTTCTTTGCAGGTTCGGATCGTGAAGAACAAGACGGGCGTAGCGGAGGACTGGATACTGGAGCTGCAGGCACAGTGAGCGTTACGCTGCAGGAGTGCAGAATAACGCGAAGCGTGTTCTGTTCTCAGGGCGTGGTTTAAATAGCCACCCAGAAGTAGTCCCCAGGTAAAGTAGTCCCAGTACCACATCCAAGGCAATAGTCCCTTGAATAAAGTAATCCCTTCAAAGGCCTCAAGGTGGCCTGTACATGATTTCTCCACTTGATGACCTAATTTGCCTGAAAAAGGCAATATGGGCCTGGCGCCAACAGCGCCAGGACTGAGTCCAGGAAGCCCTTAGGCAATCCTTTGGGGCCTTACAGGTCTCCATGGGTGCCAGTACTCTGGGCAGACTGGTCTGCTCCTGATGTCTGGGGGCAAGCATCGTGACAGCTGCAGTAGGGTTGGCTAGTTCCTTGCAGACTTTGAAAAGTTTGGCCATGTTATTGGGTGCTGTGGAGATGCGGCCTTGAATAAACACACTTTTCTTGGAGCGGATGCAGAGTCTCTACTGCTTTTGGACTAGGCGGCAGGCCAGTTTGTCAGAGGGTGCACCCGAAGAATCCCATTTCCGTTCGGCTGCCATGCACTTGGGTTTAACGGCAGCCAGTTCGGAGTCATACCAAGAGTTGCACTTTTTGGTAGACTTCAGTTGTATCCTCATGACAGTGGAAAGAATATCAGGAGTGTTGGAGATGGAGAGGTTTAAGTTAGAGAGGGCTGTGTCAGGGTGGGAGTCAGCCGCAGGAGTGGAAGGAGCAGAGTAGGTAGAGACAAAGGCAGCTACTGGCACTCTTTTCATGGGTCGGATGACCTTGTAAACGGGAGGCAGTGCAGGGCTTACTAATGCAAGAGGAGAAGAGAGCTTCAAGTGAGGAGAGAGTGATCAGTCCAGGAAAGAGAGGTAGTGAGAGGGATAGATAGAGGAATGTCAGTTGAGATGAGAGCATCCAAGGTATGGCCAACGCTGTGTGTTGGACTGGAGGGTAAGATGGAAAGAGAGTCGCAAAGAAAGGTCCTGAGGAATCTGGTGAGTCGATATGGATGTTTAGATCACCCAGTAGGAGGAGTGGGGAAGAGGAGGAAAGGAAAATGACCAGGTGGTCGATAGGTGGCCGGCAGGAGTGAAGAGCTAGCAGAGAGGGAGCGCCTGCAGTCTAGGCACTGAAAGGATGAGTAGGCCTGAGTGGGAATGACAGACACATGGATCCACTCAGTGTAGGTCAATGCTACTCCCCCACCTGGTCTGTTTGGTCAAGGAAGAGAGAGTATATTGTAGCCTTCTGGGAGGAGTGTGTCCAAAGCCATGACAGAACTATCCTTGAACCAGGTTTCATTGAGGGCAAGAACATCAAGGGCCTACAGTTAAAGGAGGTTGCAGATGTCTGATGCGTGTTTGACAGTAGAGCGAGTGTTGAGCGCGGCAATGTGTAGCAGATTACCATCAGTGAAAGACTTACGGGAGGGTGCAGGGGACCAGTGATTCCCCCCCCCCCAATAAGTGTTGAGAGTGCCAGAGGTAGAAGGGGCGGAGGAGCCAAGGCCGGCAAGGGAGCCGGGACCGTAGTGGTTGATAAGGGAGCCAGTGCGGGAGGGGCTGCAGGGGGCAAGGGAGCCCCAGGTACAGTGTTAGTGAGTGGCCGTTCGCAAAAAGAGGAGGAGGCTGTTGGGGTAGTCGGTGTGGGAGGTGGCAGCAAGGAGGCCATGGCGCATGGTAGAAGGGTGGTTAGGAGCTGGCAAGGGAGCCAAGGTGGGCACAGCCGACAAGGGAGCCAGGGATGCCGAAGGAGCAAGTGCAGAGGGGGGAGGGAGGTTGATAAAGCAGGGTAGGAGCTTTTCAAGGAGTAGAAGGCTGGGTTGAGGACCCTTACCATTATGGTAGACTTTGATGATTACCCTGGAGGTGGAGAGGGGAAGGAGGACCTCCCAGTGGGTGTCACCATTGATGGGTAAGGAAGAGTAAGGAGAGAGAAGAGCGATCATATGGAGAGTGCATAGGTCGGGTGAGGGAACGAAAAAGAGGATGTCAGTGAGAGTCTCTCTGGCAGAGGCAGTGATGTAGGTGTCTGCACTCGGGATGCCTGGGTTAAAACCCTGTATGTCCTTTGTTTGAGAAGATAGGAGAGATAGAAAGTGTGATGGCAAACTGCAGAGAGTGAGGTACACTTAACCAGGCTGAGGCCCCACAGGCACGGGCAGAGCAGTAGGTTGGGAGGGGATGGGGCACAAGACAGGGAGAGAAACACTGGGAGCTTGGAGGAGGTAATATGTACAGAAAACAGTGACCCGCAGAGGAAAGGGGGTAGCGAGTGTAGGGCTGAAGGGAATAACAGAACAGACAGTGGGAATTGAGGGAGGGTGAGGGAACAGGTAGCAGACTAAACCGGGTACAGAGGGGGTGAACTTGCCAGCACATTCTCAAGAAGCAAGTTATGCACACAGCTAAAAACGAGGGGAGGTAAGTCCATGAAGACGTGGGTGTTAGGTTTGGTGTTTTTGAAATAAGAGAGGGGAAAGGAAAAGTGTCTTCTGAGGATAGTTAATGGAGGTTATCAGGAGAGGCACGAAGTCCAGAGGATGTTGCAGGCAGCATAGACAAGGGCCACACTTGCGTGATCTCTGAGCGTGCCAGGTTAGGGCCCTCAATGTCCAAGTGCATAATGAGGGGTTGGGAAAAGTGGGGGGGGGCGCAATGCCCAGCCAGGCCTGGATAGGCACAGACATAAGCCTTACAGTGTGGGCCTTGGAGGAGAGGGCTGGCTGTCGCCTTCCCGGTGGTCCTGATTGGGTGAAGTAGCCAGGGGCTACCAATCGGAGAGGCTGCAGCCTCACTGTATGTTGGAGTCTCCCCACGAGGAGAAGGTGGCCATCTTGGGAAAGGAACCTCTGCTAATGCAAAAAGTACATTTGAATCAGGCTGCAAAGGTGTAGATTTACTGTGGTACACCCATGAAGTTGCTGTGAGGGTGGAAGGACTGCAGTTGTGATCACACCTTAAAGTAGCGGGTCGGGTGCGCTACAGCAATTTTTCCAAAATGAATTTTTAATTTTTTAGAATGAGCATGATAAAAGCCCTACAGGGCTTACTTTTCATGGGGGGTGGGCCACGTTGCTCATGTGGTGCGCATAGCAGCGCACAATGCCGGTGTATGTCCTCTGGAGCTGCAATGAGTGATAAGGCATCTACGTTTATCAGGGCTATTGGCCTATACAATGTGCATTCAGTGGGATCCTTGTTGGGCTTCAGAATTTGAGTTATTTTGGCTTCTTCCATTGATGGAGAGATCCTACTTGTCCCCCTGCCCCCGGAAGTGGTTGAATACATTTGTTAGATGGGAAACTAATACCCCAGCATAAGTTTGATAGCACGATGCTGCGAATCCATCGGGGCCCGGTGCTTTATTTGGGGGAGGCCTGCTATGATCCTCCGACCAACTTCCATTATAATTTCCTGGTCTAGTGTCTCCCGCTCAGCCCCTTCCATCCCCCTTAATAATCATGCCTTAAGCGCATTCGCCTTGTTGGCCTTCGTGTAAAACATCTGCCGGACGAATAATGGTGAACCTTCTGCTCTTTGTCCCGAGGACACCCAGTTGTACCACTGCCCGTCTATACACACTCATTGAGTTCCTAGATGAAGCCTCCTCCAGTTGTACCTCCAGGGTCCTCAGCTGCCCCTCCCTTTGTGCCTTTGCAGATATATATTCCCCCCCTTATTGTTGCCTTAAATGCACCCCAACGGATGCTCTCTCCACTGTCCGAGCTCCTTTTGAGCTACAAAAAAAGCCCTCCAAGTCCTCCCTGACAATTGGATCTTGCAGCAGCTCCCTCGGGAACCTCCACCTCCAAACCCCCATCTTGGGCCCCGGTAGGTGCATCTTCATAGACACTACCTCATGGTCTGCTATTCCCAGGGGCCTTACCTTGACCCCCTCCACTGTTCCCATCAACCGGGCAGAGACCCATATATAGTCAATATGGGATTGTGTCCTGTGAACAGTGGACAGGAATGATTATCCCTCATTGTCCCTGATCACCCCTCTCCAGACATCGCGTAGTCCCAAGGTCTCAAACCTCTCTTGTAGGGCAACTGAGTCCCCTACCGACCTCTGCACAATCTGCCACCCGAGGACCTCCGCACAATCTGCCACCCGAGGACCTATCCCGAGCCCTATCCCAGGCTAAATTGAGGTTTACCATTAGTATTGTATGTCCCCTCGCAAATCCTTCCAGTGTGATAAGTTCCCTTAGGAATGCCTCCTGCCCCCCGAGGCCATTGCGTGTCATTCCCAGAAGATCCCCTACTATTAAAATGTATATACCACCTTTATCCACCTTAGTATCTTTCACCTTAAAATCTACTCCATTCCGGATGGCCAGGGTGACTTCCGCTGTTTTGTTTGGTCCCGAGGCCTGAAAAACTTGGGAGAACCCCCTCAACCTAAGTCTTGCCTGATCCTTTTTCAGGAGGTGAGTCTCCTGAATCCCCAAGACATCCGGTTCAGAGCCTCTAACAAACTGCGCCTGTTTTTTCCTCTTCAAATGGGTGTTTAACTCCCTTGCATTATGTGTTGATCACTTGAATAGGAGCTAGTCTCATGCTCTGCCTTTTCTCGTCCCTCCTCCCTTCTCTCCCTTTGTGATCCTTGGTGCCTCTGTCCCTTTCTCCTTCCATGTAACCTTTCCCTTGTGTCCCGGACCCTAAACCCCATGAACCCATCACTCCCTCCCCTTCCCCTATTCCAACCCCCATACCATTTCCCAACTTGGGAATGTCTGCCGCCCTCCCCTCCCCTACACTGCTGAACTCTCTCTCCCCATCCCCTGGGTCACCCCACCCTTACTGAAGCCAAGATGGGGTGTCCTCCTGCACTCCCTCCGCCCAAGATCAATCCTTTGCTTCCACCGCTCCCTTGCATTTGTATATGTACCAAATCCATCGGTCAGACCCCTTATCCAACTGTCGGCCACCCCCCTTTGTCTCTTCTCCAGATTTTGCATGTGGACCTCGCACCGTGGCCCTCCTACTACCCTCTCTGCTTGCGTTGATCACTCCCAAGGCTCTGGGCCTTGGGCGGTTCTCATTTTGGGAGGGGCCTTCTCCTTGCCGGTCCAGGGTCGCGTCCAGCTGCAGGAGGTTGGCTTCGTCCTGTGCTGAAGAGATCTGCTTCTGGACCCCCTCCCATTCAAACAGCAGGCCAAAATCTGCATCTCCTTCCACGCCAGGTCAGGTCCCTGACCACCGGGCCCATCTGCCGTCTCTTGAGTAGGGTACTGGCGGCCAGATCCTGAAATGGGGAGATCTGAGTACCGTTATACTGCACTGGTTATACAGCACTGGCCCTTTTGCCCTGGCAGCGTGTATTATCGCTTCCTTTTGTCCATATCTTGAGAAGGCTGCCAGGACGTCTCTCGCTGTGTGTTGGAGCCTTTCGCCAGTCTGCCTGTTCTGTGGATCCGATCCAGTTCTATCCCTTCCGGCTCTTCCCCTTCTAACAAGCCGGCAAATCTGGGCTACTCCCTTCAAGTATCTGTCCCTCACAGTTTTTTGCAGATCTTTAATCCGTATGTTGACCCTCCTTGATCTGTTCTCCATGTCCTCCATTTGTATCTCTAAATTCTGGGCAGCCACACTGAGACGTTCTATGGCCTCTGTTCTCCGTGGCATCTCCGTCCACCTCCTGAAGGCCCCTCTCTAGGAGATCTGTCCTCTCCCCCAGCTGGCCCACCTCCTGCCTCATTTCCACCAGAGCCATCAGTTGGAACTGATCTTGAAAGGCCTAGTAAGTGTCGCTTGAGGTGTCTGGTCATTATGGAGGTCCTGCCTCATTATGGATGACCCAGTCTCTGATTCTGTGGGCTCCCTTTGGTAAGTTGGACTCGGGGGTACTCGTGCCCAGGTCTTTCGCCTCATTTGGGGCTCATATGGTAGGGGGAGTACCCGGCACACCCCCCATTGTTGGTGCTTGCTTCGAGGCCCTCAATTTGGGCTTGGACATTTGCCTTGGTGTTCCTGGGGGATGCCACCCGTCAATCGTTTCCGGTGGTGGGCTCTCCCCCACTTCTCCAACGTTTCCCGCTGTGTCCCTCCAAAGTGGAGCTGGACCCACAGTCCCTAATGCTGTACTAGGGGTCCGGGGAGTTTCTTCACCTCAATGCTACCAATTATGAGTCTGTCCTGGTTGGGGCTCAAACCTGGTGTCTGTGTGGCCGCCACTGGCAGGTTCCTCACACTGGGCCTAGATGCAGACTGTGTAGCCTGCCCCTGCCAGTCTTGTGTCACCGGCACTCCGCGTCCGGGGGCGTGTGTGCACTCTACCTGGACCCCCAACTCTCCCTACATGGGGTACCCCTCACGGTGAGTTGTTACGCAGGGGGCCCCCTCCTCCTTTCCTGCCCCCTACGAACCCCCCCCCCCACCCCCCAGGGACCTCACTGTATCTTCTTCACCTCTGGTAGTGCACCAGGAAGGACCTGCATGTTGCCCTCCCGGGGGCCATACTACTGCTTCCTCTTCTGCCCCGGTGACAGGATAGACGCCGGGTCTCCTGCAGCTGCCTCCATGCTGGCCCTCCAATGCCCCTTGGTGCCACCGGGACACGAGCCAAGAGCGTCCCTCAGGCTCCAACTGCTGCTCCAATAACCCAGTCTGTTTCCCTCCCCGCGGGGTCTGCTCCGCTCTCCGGTCTCACCTCCTTGTTCCTCCAGCCCTGCTGCTCAGTAGTGCAGGGCACTTCCAGGCCCACGGCTGGTGGCATCTCATGGGGCGCTAGTCCCCATGCATTCGGGTCGGCCCATTTCCTCTTCAAGGGGACCGCCCCCTCTCTGGCCTCCTCTCAGCTTCACTTCATCGCTCGCACTGTGGGGGACGCAAGTGTATCCTTGCATTGCCCGCGGAAGATCCTATGTCTCTGCTGTTTTTAATTTCTTTGGAGTCACCAGGGGGACTCATTCCCCCTGCTGACTCAGCTTCACCGCTCTCTGGGGGTGGTGGATCTGCCGTTCGTAATTCGGGTTCTGGAGCACCTGCCGGCATGTCTATCTGTTGTCAGCAACCATCTTGGAATCCACAGATTAAATATTAAGTGATGCTTCTATGGTTATCCCTAGTAAAGGTACAGGCAATGTTTTTGTAATATTTCTGAACAAATTGTTCGAGCAAAGAGATGCTGCACAAGATAATGAGGATATAAACTCGTATCTTGATAATCCTGCCCATTTAAAAAATAACTTATGGTATCAACACATAAAGAAGGAGGGAGATAGAACATCAGATGAAAGCTGCTACGTGTGTTCTCTCATCCCCTATGCCACGAACGCAGCCAGAAGGTTTGTTGCAAGACAAATACCTGCATATGATGCAAAGCGCCTCAGCCATCTAGCAGCTTGCACAACCTGAGGACAATTCGATGGAAGGTGGGCAACCCTATGATGGTGATCAAGGAGGACATTTCCATATGAAGATGCTTATGTGAAAACACAAAAGATGGAAAAAGAGAGAGGCTGGACGAGCAAGATGCTTATGTATTCTTCCCTGGCTGGAGAGCAAGTAAAGGTTGTTGAAGAGGCTGGATTGTTCAGACATGCTGGAAAAATGAGTACCACCAGGATGCTGGGAGAAACCTCAGCTATTGGTATATGGACGAGTTGCCACC
This sequence comes from Ambystoma mexicanum, assembly GCF_040938575.1. Classification (NCBI taxonomy): domain Eukaryota; kingdom Metazoa; phylum Chordata; class Amphibia; order Caudata; family Ambystomatidae; genus Ambystoma; species Ambystoma mexicanum. Next base: position 462,726,640 of record NC_090926.1, read on the forward strand.
AATACAGGATGGGAAGAAGGAATGTTATCTTGCACCGCACGCTTATTAAAGAAGGAACCAGTAAGCATAGAATAGTAAATGACATATGCCTAAAGTCATGGGCTAAGTATTCTAAGCTGCTAACATGGGTGTTCATAATACCTATACAGAATGCAACAACATGCTTCAGGAACAACGGCCAGGTTCTAGTTGGAGAAAATAAAGGATGCAAACAGGTACTCTAAGTGCCATGAGTGAATGGTGGAACTGCTGTACTAATGAATCGCTTTTGGTCCTGTGGATCCAGAGCTTACATGCAGCTGCCTAAAAACTGCGGAGGAATATGCTCTATAGTACTCATACATGTTCCTGCATTAGTAGTTCCCTAAAGTGATCTTCAGAGTGAAAAAATGTTTATGAAAATGGATGAACACCAGAGAAAGAAGTCACTCACCCTTCTTCGCCTGAAAAGAGAGAACAACTACTCAGCAAAATCAATACAAGCTTTTGATCGTATTCCAGATGAGCATAAACTTTTTGGCAAGACAGCAATGATACTTACATCTATAGTTATGCCAGGACTCCAGACTGCACTGAATGCAAAGTCATTACAAATCACCAGATGAGAGCTGCTACAATCAACATGACAATAAAAGGATTCAGCGCGATTTGAGAAGAACTGAGGGCCATTCGATGGATGACCCCCCAGAACAGGTATGTCCTGGACTTGATTACAGCAATGGAAGGTGGAGTGTGTGGCAAGATTGGGCCACCTTGCTGTACATTCACACCTGCCCTTGATGGAGAAAATGGAACCTTGTCCGAAGCAATAAACATGCTGACAACTCTGCATATGAAAATGGAAGAAGTAGACGAGACTGAAGGAGATGACTGGTTCTCATCCCTGGTTTCATGGATTCCGACCTGGATAGCAAATGCTTTCAAATTATTGGGAACAATACTAGTGTTGATATTGCTGGGATTCTGCGTTGTGATAATCCTCATTGGACAATGTCAAAAGACAGCACAGAAAGCTATTGGGATGAAGATAATGATCGATATAAATGCTGAAACTGTTGAGCACATGCAAAATGAGAGCAGCACCTGTGAGAACATAAAAGGAAATCTCCCTGCCAACCCCAGGAACGAAATTCTATTATCCTAAGGATCATAAGACATATGTAGGACGGTGGGTATTCTGTCTACCATCCGTGGAGTGCTGCTATATGACTTGGAGTGTGGATGAAAACGTATAAAGCATGCAGGTCACCTAAGAAGGGTGATGAGGATATGGATCCTAAAGAAGCCACAGTGTGAAGAAAAGGTGATGAAGGTTGAGGAGGTGGTCAAGGACTTGACCAGAGGGGGGAATGTAGAGGAGCATATGAGAGCATCTCTAGTGCCCACCTCCTCACATCCGTCATACTGGAAGCAAAGCAGGGAGACTCTGTGCATGGCACCAGGTATCGTCCCAATACCACACCAAAGATATGAGAGACGTTATGCACTCAGACAACTGTATCGAATGTACCCTTGCACTGAAGTGGTGGAAGCATGTCAGCATACACCATCCGACCTAGAATAGATACAAGTGCTAATGGACAAGAGTAAAGTGATGTCATAGAAAAAAAGACACAGTGACGCACAGAAACGATATAAGAATACTTAAAGAATGAAAGTGTCTAATCCAAGTAACGAAGTAATCCGTTATTAAGAGATGAAGAAATCTTCTATGCCGAGAAGACAAGTGAGATGAAGCTCATTGAATGTATATATGCAAAAACGCAAGGTAGATGAGTTACATAAAAGCTTACTGCAGTAGAAACTATAACATGAGTAAAGCGGCCGTGATGGAAAGATGGACGTCGGATTGTGTCAAAACTGCCTCAGAGACAAACCAGTGCCGCAGATCAGAAATGCTGCAGAAAACATCTTTCTGCGAGGAACAAAGAATATCTGTTTTACTAAGACTTTGGATGACACAGCAAAACATAATTGGAAAGTATAAAGGGAGTAAACCAGGATAAGCTATTACCGAAGGGCACATTTCTCTTCGATTTAAGCACAAGTGAAAACATCTTCATGGGCCAAGTATTGGACAATTAAGAGTGCAAAAAGCACGAGTATGACGGGGCAACTAGAGCCCAAGAGGAGTAATGGCACCCAGCATGATTAAATCAAATAGCAGTAAATAACAGACCGAAATGGACAAAATCGTGGTCCCCTCACAAGTCAAAAACAAGGTCTATTCATTAAGCTTCAGACAAAGTCAGTGGTGTACCCTGACTCCCTTAAAAATTTCAGAGAAGAAAACCGCCAGCAAGGTCATCTACAAAGGAGAGCCACTGGCTCATGGTCTAGCTGATGAGAGACGGTAGGCTAATGGACTAATGTGGGCAGTGGTCTGACGTTGTTCTCTGGACCTGGGTTTTGTTCTGTTCACCTGCTGCTAGCAAACCGAATGTCCAAGGCTGGGAGAGTATGCCAACTCATCATGATTGGCTAAGTAGTGACATGCTATACAATGTTGCAGAAGCCAGTCTGCTGTTTCTATTTGTATATTCAGTATTATACATATTTCGAGGCGTGCCTACCAGATAAGGGGCAGCCACTCATGTTATTAACACTTGTACATACTATTGGTATATATGTTCCCCTAACCAATCCCTCCCCTCAATAGGTTTTACTGTCTGCCACGCAGTATGACGCCATAGCTGGCGTACATCAAAGTATAAAGTCTTTGTGTAAGAGAAAAGTAACTGTGAGTGTGTGAGCAGCGACTTATGTTTGCCAGATTTCCCTACTTTATTTGAGCTGACAATAAAGTACTTTGCCATATTCTTTGAGTCTGTCCGGTTATTTGGGTCTGAGGTAATTTATTATGGTAATTCCATTCTGTGCATGCGATACGCTCCAAGGTGCAAGTGCACACTGTGCTCCAGATAAGATTTTGAAGTGAGAGTATTTTTATATTTTTGGGAGTAAAATGATTTTTTAGGGAGTAAAAATGGAAGTCCAATTCCCAATGGGAGTATTTTAAAAGCGAGTACAAATATGTTTTAACTGGGAAATGGAAATGTTTTTGTATTCATTATTTATTTGCACCTTGTTGTGCATACAGAATAAAAGATACATGTTCACTTCTTTCGATCATGCAGTAATAATAGCAATTTATTCCTGTGGTACTACGTGCACTGCTGGTCCTAAAATATCCATTGAGCTGTGCGAGTGAAAGCAGGGGCACAAGGTCATATGTGTCTGTTTCCCATTTTTTGTTTGGAGTATTTGCCTATTTTTAGGGAGTAAAAGTGGCCAATACACCCCTTATTTGCAGGGCTGGCATCTGGTTAACTGCTGGTGGTCAGTGTCGTTCCAGGACCATCCGGTCCATCGCTACGGTCACACCACCATCCGGGTCCTTCTGTCATGATGCCTACCCCCGGGCATCCGGATCGAGTCCATCAGCCCCGGGAGCAGGCATCCAGATACTCATTAAAACCCCAACAGCCGCGGCTGGGGGCTGTTTGGATTCAGTCCTGGCGCCTTAGGCGCCAGGCTCATCATAGAAATAGGTCCTGGCGCCAGGCTCATAGACTTTACTTACCTTATGCAGACCATGCTGCAAATGAGTCCAAGCCAACGTGAGGCCTGGATGGGACTATTTTATTACAGGGACTATTTTTTACTCGGGTGTGGTTCTGGGGAACTTCTTACCTGGGACTACTTTGCAGGCTATTTAAACCATGCCTGAACAGCAGCTCATGCTTCGTGTTATTCTGCATCCCGCAGCGTAACGCTCACCGTGTCTGCAAGTCAGCATCCAGTCTTCTGCCACGCCCGCCTCGAATCCAGAGCTCCTAGACAAAAGGAAAAGAAAGGAGAAGAGGTTAGGTCACGGACATTATTTGATTCCTTACCTGATTCCGGACCCAGCACATCTCCGAGCCTGGAAAGGACATTATTTCAGCACGCGTCGCTTCGCCAGCAGCAGCGCCGCGTTATATTCACCAGTCCACCGCATCTTTCAACTCGGCGCTGCCTCCATCATTTTCTTCGTCAAAACCCAGCACCTGGGGGGGAAAACAAAAGGAATAACAAGGTGAGCCGAGAACATCGACAAAGACAATCTCTTTGCCACGATAGGCTTACCTGCTTTACCACCGGAGGTATTATCCTTTAATTCGCTGCATCTTTCTATGCCGCACCTATAAAGGGAGAGAAAACAGCAAGTTAAACTCATGCAACTTTTACCGGACAGTGTTTGGTAATACAGACTCTTACCTGAACGCCATCAGCTGCCTCCAGGCAATATTCTTTTGGACCCAGCTGCAACCTAACGAGGGAATGGAACAAGAGTGAACATCGGACATATTGAACTCTTTGATCTTTATAGACACTGGAGTCAATATTTCTCCGGAATTCCTCCAGTACCTTCAAACCAGTGAAGTAACTGGTATCTACGCGCCCCTGCATGCCATGCAGGATGGAGGGCTCATCATTTAAAAACATAAGGTGAGGTTACCAAGAGGGGATATCGGAGGTGATTAGTGGGGAGAACGAGAACAGTTGGGGGGGCCATCACTAAAGTCCACGGGTGGCTAAATCCCTTTCTCCACTTGCAGGAGAATACTTCTACGAGTCCAGCAGACAAGATTAGGTGGGCCAGTCCAGACTGTCATCTCTTCACTAAGCATCATGTTGGTGGAGACCGCAGCTGTCCGGGTGCGATCGATGCCCCTGTGGGAACCAGGTGAGCTTAACACCTTCTCTGATCTCAGCATGTCTGCTCATTTCAGAAACCGTTCGACCTGCTACTTGTCTCCCTCGGTTTGCTTTTTCCCTCTCGAGGACTTGTCCGGCTTCTGCTTCAAAATGCCCAGTTCGTACTTAACGGGCTTTGCTCGGGGATTTGCGTCTTCCGCAATGGGTCTCTTTCTCTTTTATGTTGCTGACGCCTTTGTGTAGCGTCAGTCTTGTTGTGAACTGTCTCTTTGGTAATCTTCATGCCTCTTGTGGGCTACCTCATCACAATACTTTTACAGGTTTGCATACTGCTATTCCATAGGGTTGTCCTGCTCTTCCTCGTTCCAGTACATTCTCCACTAGGCACAGCCATGGTTTCACAAAAACGCATAGTTATACTATAGGACAAGTGATGACCATGAAGGAAGGGGATTATGTGATAGGGTTTGTAAGAGACTTTTCCCCAGGTGGATGTCCTTGTCCTCCCGCATACTACCACCCCTAGGTGGTATATTGGGTAGCGTCCTCACCTCTCTAGTCTCATAGGAAAGGACTTCCCCCTGGGGAGAAGTGACATCCTCCCATGATTCGTGCCCCAGTTCATTGGAACTCTCTTCCCATCCCAAACAGACATCCCGACTGGGCATCTCTTCAAAGACTGGTTAAACCTCTCCTCTTACCAACGAGGAAGCTCCCACCACTCCTCTCTTTTTACACCCGGCCCCATCACTCTTTCTCCAGTGCTGCACAATGTCGTTTTGCACATCTGGACAGTACTCCTCTTCAGTTTTCAGCACTTGACCCACTAGGTTAATATTACGTTTGTAAGTCACCTATTTATTTTTTGTTATGGTTCACCACTTGTTCTCATCTTTGTACTATCGTTCAAGAACCGTTCCTGTGAATGCCTTTGCCATCTCTAAATGTGGTATTGCAAGTCCTTTCTGATCAGAATTGACATACCAGTTCTTCACTTCACATAAAACCTTATACAAGGACACATTTGAATTTCCCAAATGTTTTGGATACAATGGAACCCTGGACCCTTCTCTGCTGTTTGTTCTTTCGAGATTTCTTCTAGAACTAGAATTTCCTGCATTGTCAATGACAAACCTCTCCTTTTCATGTTCCTCTGAGATGGGTTTTAGGACATGACCTGATTGAGATGGGGGGGTGAGAATGGAACTCCAGCTGATATCCAAACCAAGCAGTTTTGCTGCCCCACACCTCTGAGGAGAACTCGGACCAAGTCCTGAAAATAATTATGAAATCTGCCCACCCACTGGTGAAACACGGTTGTCAGGATTTCTGCAACATTTTAGGAGGCTTCCCTGTGCCTTTGTTGTGCTGGAAGATATTCTATTGTCCTGTGACCCAGATTGAACCTTGATGGAGGACACCTGAGGCTTTTCAGCTGTAAGTACACGTGTTCTTCTTTTGAAAATGTATCCATGTGTTTGGCAGCTTTGAACACCATGTGTACTTTCACCAAGATGTTCCCAATAGATCTCCTCAGATGCGCTTGTCTTCTGTGCAAGATTGCCTTTGATGCCCATCTGACTTCATCAAAACCTGGTTCCGACAACCTCTCCACCTGTTTCTGCATGTCACATAGGATCGGGGCACAGGCTGTCCCTCCTCAAAGCTTTATGAATTTTATTAAAGACACTATACTAAGGTCTGTCTCAACAATGCATGAACCATATGTGTTGGCCCTGAAGTATAGAAAAGCCTCAGCATTTGATCTATTGCAGGCTGAGTCTACTTTTCTGCCCACTTGATTCCGAACTGCTACTTCCAGCTGCCATAGCTGTTTAACCCAGCAGGCTTGATTGATAGAATCACACAGACTTCATTGAACTCCCAAAGTGAAGCGGTCTCCGCTTTCAGTGGGTGGAGCTAAGACAAATCTATGCATCACAATATGCTCCAGCTCTCTGCCGCCTTCATTATCTTGTCCTGTCCTTCAATATTTGTGATCAGTGGAAGGCCAGACTTGCGAAAGTGTTTGTACAGCCTGTTTTGTATGATCTGCTTATGGGCTGTGATCCACTCTTATCTGTTAATCCCACAAAGTTGGAGACTTGCTTCAGGACTTTATTCACCTCCTCTCTAGCCAAATATTTTCCTCATGGATCATTCTCTTCCCACGAGCCAGAGCATGGTGTAGAGGACAACGAGGTGCAGGATTTAGAGGAGGAGGTGGTTGAAGAAGATGGGCATTTTCTCTTCCTTCTACCATGCTTTTGATTCTGAAATGACCGCCTAGCAATCTCCTTTACTTCTTTTCTTGACATGTCATGCTTTAGTCTTCCACTTTTATCAGACTTATGCGTCTTAATCCTGTTCTTTTTCTGAGGTTGAACTTTAATTGAAACACCTCTTGTGCTACCTTTTCCTATACTCTAAGGCTTTTATTGTGCTATAAGTTCTGCACCAGTCAACAAATTGGTGTTCTGGTTTGGAACAAACGCACTTCTGCGTTTCAAGCAATTTTTACAGCAGGGACCACCCACCTATGCTCTGCCATCCCAATAAAACATAATGGCCACTCTCTTATCTGACAGTTGCCAGGCTGCTGGCCATTGACATAGATTCTATTCTGTAGGGCAATCTATATGGAAGAAACATATGCAAAGAAAGAAGGCACCAGTTTTGCAAACAAACATGTGATCTACGGCCGGTGCACAGCATCTATGAAAAACACTGGTGCAAGGAAATGTACATTGTTTGCTGCCCATCTACATCAGAATGTATGTCCTAAGTAACTGAAGCCAAGAAAATAAGTCCTTCCACATTACCAGAAAGAATCCAGCAAACTCCTAATAAAATGGAGAACTGTTCCATCTTAAATGAAAAGCACAGCATTTGAGGAAAAAAAGGAATGGGGCCTTGCACTGTGTTTATTTCCTTTACATGATTAAGGATGTTTTTTTTTTTTTTTTTAAATCTATGGATGTTGAAAATGTCTTTGTAAAAAGAGTTTTTTTGCAAAGAAATATATACATTGCCCGGTTTTGTGAAAATGTAAAATCAAGGGGGAAATAAAATGTAATTTTAAAGGCTATAATTGTGAATGGAGTTAGGTTTAATTTGCCAAAAGGTACGCTTTCCTTCCTCAACTCATAGCAACACCAGGACTTAAGGTGGGGGATGCAGGTTTGCCTTCACACGAGGACATGAAACGTAAGGCTTTAGAAACTGGGCCATAAAACCTTATGATGGCCTGAAGTTACTTCACATGATTCAGGCCCTGCAGTAAAAACAAATGCCACCATTTACAACTTCCATCTGTTTCTGGGCTTGGACTAAATGCCTAAAATCTAAATTGGATTAATTGTGAGCATAGGTCAGTAGTGGTCACTACTCCAATAACCACATCTCACAATCAGTCATGCTTTTCCTGAAGGAAGGAATTTAACACCTTTCAGAACTGAATGTCTCCCTCAAAGGGGCCGCCAGGTCCTGGAATCACCGAAAGAGGCAGGATTGAAGCCTGACCGCTTAACTACAGTGAACATTTGCCATGTTCACCAAGCATTCGCAGGAGTTATAAACTCCCTAACGGGATGGAACACCAGATGTTCTGTTGCTATGTAGATTAACTGGGGTTGCCATATATTATTTAGTAAATAAGAAAAGAAATGCATTTTTGAAATTACATTGGATTTACTTTATCGCTTATAACTTACAGACAAAAGGTCGTACAGACTGCATTTTGTTAAAAAGAATTCAGCTTAAAAACGCTATTAGATGGATTAAAAACTTTTTTTCCTTCAGATTATATTAATTATGTAAATTAGGCAAATGTGGATTATTTCACGCAGTGTTGGAAATATGCTGTTTTAGGAAGTTGCAAACGTTTAATGCAGAAATCTCCAAATGGCATCACATCAGGTAGGAGGTGAACTGGGTTTGGAAGTTACACCCATCAGAGTGTCCTTCATTAATATGCCCAATGTCCACAAACGGGTTGGCTTATTGTGATGTCACTTTTGGAACACTATCCAATCGCACACATTGATGATTAGACTAGAGAAATGATGCACACCTTCAAGGGGTGTAGTTTCTGCTCTATAAAAGTTAAAACCCATAGATTCTGGGTACAGACACGCTCACTTAATCAATGATGCAGAGGAAGAAGGCGAGAAAGGAGAATTGATAACAGAAAGGAGAATGGAATAGATTGTCTTCCTTTTTTCGACCAAATTTTATGGATTAGAATTAGAGCAATGTGGATTTAAAGACCCATGCCTCTTTCAGTAGAAGAGACACCAGGCGGGTGAGTCCCAGTACAGAAAGGGGAGACCAGGCTGTGGAGGGAAGCTGGTTCCATCCTGCTGACTGATGCCCACTTATTTGTAGAAGGTGAGAATTGAACCAGCGAGGTTGCCCTTCTATCTGGGATAACCGCCAAAAGAAATTCATATGCAATCATAAGATAAAGGAGAAATTATCCTGAGGGGCGTGATAGTATGTAGGGAATATTGATTAAACTCTGGCCCCTGTCATTTTTAAGTACTGAGGGGGAGATATACAAGTTGACTGTACATCCTGGGAAATTATTTCAGAAGTTAATTTGTTTCTGGAATTAAAGATTTGATTAACTAGATTTTATGTTCTGTACACTACAAGATCCCTAGACTCCTTTCTGTATTGCACAAGCACAGAAGAGTGAAGGACATCTCACTGTGTGCATGCCTAGAAAAATAAAGTAATTGAAGTCCTTTCCTGGTTTCATCACCAAGCAAGGTTCTGTTAACTGGTTCTGATCCATTCAAGAAAAGAAGAAAGGGTTATTAACCGCTACCAATTTTTCTGACTAGAAGGTGTCCATTGAAAATCAGAAATGTACATGTCATGTTTTTAGATTAATGCAATACAAACAACACAGAAGTAAATTTAGCAAACACATTTTTTTTGTCTTGTAAGTGATTCGTATGTGGGAATCATATGCAGCTTGTTTTTACTTTTTTAGCACATGGTTTGAATTTCTCATAAGTTAATTGAGTGGGGGGGGGATATTTATTTGCAATGATTAAGAAGTAGAGGGATTTGGGTAGGCAGGGATGGTTTTCTATAAAATGATAATTTTATCCGTAGTTCTCATTCACTGTTCAACACATTGTGGATGCATGCTCAGGATAATTCAAATGGACACATGGTTATGCGTGTGTTTTTAAAAGTTACTTTTATAACGCTGTTTGGATCATTTGTTAGGATTTCATGGATGCATAATTTGTGTTTACCTAAATTGATAAAATATATTGGAAAATTCCCCTGAATTACATGGCACCAGATTAATACATCCTACAATTCCAACATGTGTGCATCCTCGGCGACTGATTCAGCCTGCTATTGGCCAGAGCTACGCTCCTGGTAAGCCGATTGCATCTGAATCAGCAATGTTTGCTCCTGGCCCCCAGACTGTGACTGTGAGCATAGGGAAGCTTGCCACCATAAATCGTGCTATTGTTGCTAGCTTGCCTTATTAAGCCAGTTGACCCTCCAGCATGCCCTTACCTCATGTCTTGGCTCATAGCAATTTCCTGGCACGGATGTGCAGGCTGATGTCCCGCATCCCACCCCCAGATTATTCATCATGGCTACAGCAGACCTCCACACTTTACCAACCAGGCCTCCTTGCTCCACAGGAGTTCCAAGGGGACGTCCTTAACACCACATTGCCCCATAGGAAGGATCCAGAACCTTTCCTCTCCAAAAGCCCAGATGTAGGACTTTGCAAAGAATTTACTAACGGGCAGCCTATCTTGTTCTCTGTTTGGAGGACAGGACGTTTTTAACAGGGTCAAGAAGCAGGACTAATTTGATTTAGACTAGGTCCTGTCATGGAGGTTGATGCAGTGTAGGCAAGTGCTGGGACGAGGAAGAGGGACATGGACGTAATGTACCATGGGTGTCTCAGTAAAGGCAGAGACATGAGTTTAATCTTCCACTGTTGTTCAAATTAAAAAGTAATGTCACTTAACAATGAATTGCTTGCATAGTAATTATCTATTTGTATTCAGCCTTGCTTTTCCATTAAAATCAATTTTGAAGTGTTTTATGAAAACGTTGAAATTGTTTTTTTATTGTTTCTATTAAAATCACTCAACATGTTGACTAAGGTTGAGGCTTGTGAGAACATTTTTGCACAGCACCTCCTTCAGAAACTAGCGTTCATTCACTTTAAAGGCCATTATTCATCACTGTAACGTGTTACATAGAGAAGTCATTGGACAGGGGCATTGGCAAACACAGCACTGACCTAACCACATTACTGTATTCATCTTAAAATCTATGAATCTGTGTAAAACTCGTTTTGTCCCCCCCAGTAGTGTCTTCCTTTCAGCATGCCACACACTACGGTTATACTGTTCTATGCGGTCTGTGGCTGGCTGGTGCAATGACACTAATAAGAAAAATAGCTTCTGCTATTTTATCTTTTTTTATTTTTAAAACAGGAGGTTGTGCACCCTCCTGGGTGATGTGCAGTGAACCACCACATTAGTGGTCATAATTGTCAGCAGTGTCCCTGCTGCAATAGCACTGTGACCTACCCTGGAGCAGAAGATCCTCCTGTAAGGACCAACCTCTAATAAGAACGGTCTATTGTGTACTGCTAATTGGTAGCTGCTATATCCAATGGATCAGTTCTCCTTTTAAATAGTTTAGAAAGGTAAAAAGCTGGGACTGGCCGTATCCAGTTTCAAACTATTCCAATTTCTTGCGTCACTTTTTTAGCATACCATGCAGGGTTTGAAATTGAGATTCGATGAGCAGGAGCGAAAACTGGCTCCTGGGTGTCGGGCATCATCCTGTAGGTAGGCGCTACTGCAGGGGAACCAGGAGCCACCAGAGATTCTGCTTTAACTTTTTGTCCTTTTTGTATGAACCATTGTGTTTAAATGAGTATTAGATGTGTTCTCATTCTTCTTTATTAACATTCTCAAATACTCTGTCACATTTACATGTTTGGAAGGCACCAGTTGTGCCCTAGCAGCCAAAAGTAGCTCCTGGTGGCTGTTGGTTTCAAGCTAACCAGGCACTACTATGCTAGAAGCAGGAACTAAATAGCTTCCAGCTTCCCTCAATTTCAAACCGTGCCATGTCATTTAACCATTGTTTGAATACCAATAAGGGAGATGGGGACATTGGATGTTGTTGCACTTCTTTGCAGATTGATAAATATTGGGCACTGTAGATCGGACAATCTAACCGTCTTTGATTCTGAACCTCCATGATTTATATCCTAGCAGAGAAGTGTTTGTCTCTCTGGAGCTATGTCTCACAGCCTTGGGCACACCCCAGACTCCCTGCATAGGGAGGATCTTCTATATTTGCTGTTTTTTACATTTGAAAAGTTCATTCGTTTTCAGTTTGTGATTTCTTTATATTTGTAGAGCATAGACGACGTTGCAAAGCTTCTGGACCGAAAGGCAAGCGTGAAAGGCGATGAAGGGAAACACAAATTTGTTCTCAAAACGCCAAAGGTAAGCTGCACGTTTTGTTCAAACAGTAACACGTTGAGCTCCTTATGGAGCTTAGGTTTTGAGTTGTAATTGTCACAGAGAAAAGTGAACATAATGGTCAGCCTGATGATTGTGAATGTAGTTTATAGGCAACAATGCAGTGTTTGGTGGAATGTACCGGGTGGCAGCTGCCTTCCACTGAAGTTAATAGGCCAAAGTGTCAGATGGCTGTCGGGACAGGGAAGTGTAAAAGCGGTGCCATATGGTAGGAGGCAAACAGTGATAGCATGGAAGCTGAGGCAAGAGTCAGAGGAGCCAGCAGGGTGCTGTGACTACAGGCATGTACCATTCATTGCGTGAGGCATGTGATCTGTGCACTGATTGGCTAAACGCTCCTTATCATGTGACAACTATGCAATAATGTCATTTTTCATGAGCTGTAGCAGGTGGTAGCAGACTGAGCTTCTTTAATGTGGTTGGCTGGGCATTTCCACTCTGTACTACGTTGTACCAAGGGCCCTTTTTCTCTCACTCGCTTAAAAGGATCAGGGTGTTACTCACCAGCTCGCAGGAGGGAGTGATGAGAGAACCGACGTTCCTTGGGATTCAATCTATGAGCCAAGGTTTCCCTACACCTGGGCCTCCTCAACTTGAGGGAGCTCTTCTCTAGGATACGCCCCTCTGCTGGACTAGTCAAAACAGACAGAGGGGTAAATCAAATAAAAGAGCGGGGAACACCCGCACCGTCAGGAGACCAAGCAGAGAGAAACAGGTCAACAAAATGTGTAGTGGGGAGATACTTCCCATTTCCTGTTCTCCCCTTTTGGTAATTACCTTCTTTCTCTTATAGCTAATGCAGGGCTTGAAGGAATTCGGTTCTCCTATGGGAAATTAACAACCAGAATTAAACCCTTACACTAGGAAGAGGAGTATGATTTTACAAGGAGAGCTTACCACTGTAGAAGAAGAAAAAGAGCCACTGGATGTAGTCTGGTAACGACGACAGAAGAAAATAATAAACTTGGCGGTGCACAATTGACCTAATTATAGTGGTCCTAATTGACCTTCTGCACAATTGACCTTTTATATTATTTTAGTTCTTTTATATATGTATTGTGTTTTTTTTGGATTATAAATAATATAAGGGGATTGGGTGAGGGGTTGCAGGGGTTTTTGGATTGGGTGTAGGGTTGCGGGGGATTTTCTCCCCCGCATATATGTCCTAATTGACTTTCTGAATTAGGTCAATTCTCCTGAGGTCAATTGTGAAAAGGTCAATTAGTATACAACCTAGTAGGGTAGACACCCGGGCAGCACGAGGGTGTAGTCCAGTAGTAGTATAGATGGAAATATCCCTTTTTGTGGAGTCTGAAGTTAAGTGTAGTTGAAGGTGGGCGTGGAACAGAGGAGTGCTTGATTCTGCAGTGGAAGATGATCAGCGTGAGCTGATGGTAGGCGGTATGATGCGGAGTGCTGTACTTGGATGCGTGATAAGGTGAGGAATACGTGACCCCCAATACAGTGAAAGAATCAGGAAGTCTGAAAGCAGACTGAAGCGGTACAGACAATGTCTAACAGGTACCTGGGAGAGGCAGAGGAATCCGGAAGGCAGGCTGGAGTCGGCAATGGCGAAGACCAAGCAAACAAAACGTCAGGCAGAGGAAGTCTGAAAAGCAGTCCGGAGTCAGCAACTGCAGGTCAGAAAGGCACCAGGCGTTGGGCAAATAGGAAGTCCAATAACAAAACAAGGTTTGCACCGGAAAGCAAGGATTCAAAGGCAATAGTGAGGTAACTCTACAAACAGAAGCAGCGAGTGTTAGAAGGATGCTGTATTTAAGCACACCACCTGGGGCGGAGCCTCTGAGGCCAAGTAGCGGCCGTGGTCTCATGACGCGCCGTCCCTGTAGACGCTATGGAAATGGCTTTCCTCGCACGGACAGACGCCGTGGTTAGTTGCCATGGCAAACGCCACCGCTGCAGTAATGGAGCAGCCAAGCGACGACGTATACCATGCTTAACCGAGGAAAGTAGTGGAAATGGGGTATGCACACGGGAGCGGAGAATCCCGAGGACCCCAAGGTGTAACACAGGGCAGAGCGTGCAACCCACTTTTTTCATTAAAAGAAAATATTACAAGCTAGATGGCCACCACGTATATTGTGGTCAGGAACTCCCCATGAATCCCTTCCTCCACTCCCATGGCTGGTCAGCATGTGCGTGGCGAGTGTAGAGGATGGTGTCTGCGCAGCCGAGTCAGGTAAGTGGGTTTTTCATTGTTGGCAAATGGCATGATTGGGAGAGTTTGCCGAGGCTGGCTCGGAAACTGGGAGCTGGTCCAAGAAATTGAGTAATGCTTGTGATCTGAAAAGCCTGATTGGCTGAGCATCCTCTTCAGGGCGCTAATTGTTATAAAGATCCATATTCTTCCTTTGGATGGTACCATGTTTTAGACCCAATAGCCTGCTATCGGTAAAGAGGGAAGTTACTCCAACCAAGTTGTTTCTATCTTATTCTAACCATCAGAATGATTCGTTCTGTTAAAAGATCTTGGTGTTCTTTGTACCATGAACTCGAGCTCAGTTCCAAAGGTATGACTATAGTAAACCTCCTGGTCCAAATGATGGGACATCTTTTGGCCATGGGATATCCGTAGTCGATATTACATCTCACAAGTATTGTGCCACTGGAGCTGTGGTTGTTCTGAAGAAACCCTAATCAACAACCTCATGGTCGGGTGATACTTGGACCAATAGGAACAAACCCGTTCCAAGCCTCCTAGCTGGCCAAACAGTATTTTAAATTACAGAAAGGTGACCTCTTAAGTTCTACAAAACACAGTAAAAAATAAACTAGCTTTCCTACAGTGATCACTTTGATGTATATATGTTAAACTGCTTTTCTGAGTAAACTAAGTGGCCTTCACCGTTTGCAAAAGGGGGGTTCGATTTTTTGCATACTTAAATGCCGCAATAGTAATTAATCTCTTTTATAGTGCTTGTATGATATGATCATTTTCACCATTCTAGAATTCAGACCATCAGTCCCTCTTAACCATCCATTTTGCACAACTTTTTCCAGGCATACCGCTTTTGTGAATTCATGCGTTTTCTATATCTGATGCTTAAGGAAATTGCAATGGAGTAATACCACAGCGTGGGTGATGTGCATTTCAGCTGGTTCAAAATAGTTTTTATGCAAGATTGATGCATCTTTGCGATTTGGTGACTATTGTTTACAAATAATCTTACTGTGAGAAGCTATGGAGTTTTAGAGCCCAGACATGGATGCAGATGTTTACCTCACCTCCTTTCTCTTTAACCTTAGGCTGGAAAGGCACTATACACTCGATATACATTTTTACATACAAGTACGTAACAAGTTAAATGTGTGGTTCTTGTGCGAAACACAATCCACCTGAAGGTAATCATAAGGGCCACTGCGGGTCAATGTTGTTCTAAGAATGAAGTAGTGCAATACATTGAAATATTGACTGAGTTGCCTCATGAGGATTGCCAACCATGGCTATTTCTTAGCTGTGCTTTGACCGTATCCACTGACAGATTACACATATTGACTACATAAATATAGAGACAATGATGTCCACTTCTAAAATATAGAATACAAAATGTGGCTTATGTTTGGGTTGTGGGGGAGAAGGCTGCTGCCTTGAAAGTCTGAGGGACCCCAACTTGGTTGGCTAAGGGGGAAAAGTGGAAGGCTGGGAGACGTTTGATGACAGAGTTGGGGAATGCTTGTATTGATAGCTAGAGGGGCAAAGTAAAAACTTGATTATTGGCAAGTTTAGGCCCTCTCCTGCTGCATGCATTGCCAGTACATGCATTCAGAGGGTTTGCTTTTTTCTTAGCACTGGGAACGTGGTGTGTTAGATATCTTGGCATTTTATCCTTGACTTGATCTTTCAGGGACACCTTACCGATTTTAAGTCTTTTTGAATTGTCTGCAAGTTTTTTTTTTTTTTTAATCCACTATTGTGAGGAGGTTATTCCAAGTATTTACTGACTTTCAATGGGGTGCCAGACTGGAAAATAAGATGCCCACAAAATAGTGGCGCTTGGGTGACTGCTACAATAATCCTGACTAAATACTCTAATCTACAGCTGGTGAGAATAAAGTGCTTGCCCGACCTAAGACTAAAAATGCTAGATTGACTGCCGCAATGTCTCTGGAAAACTCAGCTGAAAAGGAATGTCACACTGGTTTTTCAGAGTCTCCTGTACGGGAGGTGCTCCCCTGAACGTCTCCGATAGATCTGCTTGCTGCTAGTACTGCCTATCTATCAGAGGAGGCATTGGGTCCTGGTGATGTATGCTGGATAAGGGCATCTTTACATCTGTTTGGGACCCACGGGTAACTGAGGGGGGAATTGGCAGAGAGATGTTAGTGAATCGACAGAAGCTGATCATAAATGGCACGTGAGCTTCAGAGCTAGATTTGGCTTACATCTTGGCTATCACTCTTGAGCTGTGTCTGGGCGCCCCCACTTCGGGACGGGATAGAGGAACCACTGGCATTTCAGCTATGGTATGAGGCGGGCCTCAGCAGGGCGGGTCAACTATGGGTGGGTGATGCTTCCATATCTCTGGGTGATTTGGAGGAGGCCCGGAGTCTGCGTGGGCTGACGCTTTTCCGCTTTCTGCAACTAAAAAGGGCCTTGTCAGAGTAGAGGTGGGGGATGAATCTCAGAATGGAACTAAAGTATTTTGAGAAATATGGCAGAGAGAAAGGGACCAAGTTGGACCTGGGAGGGGCGGGCCAAGAGGAAGGAGGTCAGCCACTCCAGTGCTTGATCCGTGATGCCCAGGTTCTCATGAAGTCGATTGATCAGGATGGCGTGGTTGACTGTGTCGAAAGCAGAGGAAACATCGAGGAGGTGAGGACCGAAGGAATGCTGGAATCAAGGTTGGCGTTTACTTTTTCTCCAACCCTTATGTTTTCTTGCTACCTCTACCTGTGTCTCGTCGTATCCCTACTGCTGACTATTTAAGTTTGAGTGTTTAAATGTGAGCACAGTAACACATTAATTGCGTACATCAACACATTACAAGTACTTGATAGAACATCATTTTAATGAACTTCATCCTCTGTGTCCTTTTCTACTGCATCACTTTTAGGGTCCATGTATTTCAATTTTACACTATTATAATCAAAGCTAGCGTCCGCTCACTGTGGATGCAAAGATAGTTCATGCGGTTGTGCTCCAGGTAGCACCAGAAGCAGAATGAGAAAGTGAAAAGAACTTTAATAGCAATGGGCTTGATTATTAGTTTGTAAGAATCTGCCGATTTAACCCATTGAATTTACTTGGCATGTCACGTCAAATGTAATGCAAAGGGGGGACCATTCGGTGAGCTATTCCAATGCCTTTTTCTATTGATTAAGCTTGACTTTTACTACATATAAACCATTTTATTTTGCATTGGGCAGTCTTTGCATCACTGATAGCAATTTAAGTTCTCCCCTTAATGGATCAGCGCAGCCCAATCAAAATGTAATTTATACTATAAATGTTTTTCGTAGTTCATTACAGCAGACCAATCCACTATCATTCTCCATCCTGGAACTTGGAGGGGTTGGGGGGGAGGGGTGACTGTGTTTTATTTCTGTTCTCCTTTTACTCTGCTCTTTCCACTTCTCCCCCTTTCCTTGCACTTTCCCCCCTCCCATACACTTGCGCGTTCTCAATGTCACTCGGCTTAGTAAGATTGTTGTGTTGTTTCTCCTCTGTTCCCCTCCCTCCCTTGCCTTGTCACGCTCTGAAACACATGTGTAGGAGTACGATAGAAATAAAATATCAATATCAAATTTGAGCTTGTCTTTGTGGTGCACGCAGCTCTCATTTAACAAACATGTTGTTGCCATTTGACATAAGTCCCAGCAGACTCTGCCTGCGACAGTCAATATGTGATCAGTCTTTTCCTTTTCCATACATTGGATTAGCAGAGGCTCTTTCGGCCACAAAGATAATTCTGTCTCTATTCTGTTCAACAAATCCAACATCCATTTCAGGTACACTCTGCATGTAGCGACTTGCATCACCTGGAACCTGCAAATGTCTTTATACAATACAATCCCATTTACAGCTAGCCCAAATTCCTAGCCACCCAATATGTCAGACACATTCTTCATCCTGGCCCCTATGCGCTGAACAATCCTCCTGTTCCCTCGATATCAGTCCCAGCTTGCAAACTACCATACATGTCTCCATGGCCACAGCGCTTATGGGACTCCTTAATCTTCCTGTGGCGCTCTCATCCGGGACTTGTGGCTGATATTGCAGATTGATCTCCGCTTTTCGTTCAGGTAATCTTGTACTTCTCCACAAGCGATATCCCATTCATTCTTCCGACTGCGTCTGTGATGTTAGAAATAAAACAATGGCACATTTTGCGTTATGCTCCGATGTTCAGTAAGGTACACTTCTCCTAAACTTGCATCCACATTGGTCAGTTGTGACCTTGTCACAAGTCTCGTTATTTATTCCAATTCTGTTTTTTCCCCCATCATATATGCTTCCCCAGTAGATCTTGAATTGGACCTGTCCCAGAGTCTATGCTTCTATGACTTTACTTTCTTTCAGACATGTCCTTTTGCAGGGCTAATCTGATTGCAACACCTGTTGCAAGTATTGTTTTAATTTTCAAAACTGTTCAAGTTCAATTCCTCTGATCAGTCCTATTGTGCACATTTGTAGACCCCTGAGGTTGTATTATGATTACATCTTCCAGGATTTGTCTCTCTAGTATGATAAAGTACTTTCTGAATAACAGTACATATGTTTGTTCTTTACAACGACCACATGTACCACTCAAATTTCCAATGTCCCTCCATCTCAATCCCCGTCAGATTGGCCTCTTCAAACTCAGTCCTATGCAAGGTTCTCTCATTTCTGTCCCTCCACCCTCAATCTTGTTTGTGCACATGTGGTCGCATCTGCAATATTTGGTCATCTGGACTATTGCAATACTCTCTCACTCAACCGGGGTTTTTGCTCCACCAGCTCTTCAGAATTCTACTGCCAGGGTGGCCTCTGCTTCCCCGTATCGTACACGTATTTCTCCCATTCTTCATGGCCTACATTGGCTCTCTGTGGCTGGCAGAATTAAATGCAAGACCCTCTGAATCATCCATTATGCCTTTTATGGTCACGTGCAGAATTCATGCAGGGCAAACTCCGTCCTTATGCATTCAGGTTCCTTGGTTCTGCCGCACTAGAGTCAGTGGGCGGGCCTTTTCAGTCACAGCATCCACCCTCTGGAAATCACTCCCATTTTCTATCTGCTCCATTGAAGACCACCTTGTGTTCCGTCGCCAAGTTCAAACATTTCCCTTCTAATTTTATTTCACTCGCTGCCTGTGTTTATCCTGCTTCAGCGCCTTGATTTGCTCGGGCGACGCCGCTCTTATCAGATTCATATAACATATGTTATGTACCGTAAGTAAAGAGACGGACACAGGTTGGCTTTCTTCAAAACGAACTAATGTGACCGTCATCAGGATGTCAAAATAGAAGTCCACAGTCCTGTGTCCCAAAACCTATTCTGACCCTTTCAAACTGCTACTACCAGGGAAAATAATATATATACTTGTCTGCTTTATGGCAGCGTTCTCTACTCCTAACTAAAAAAAGTTCCAAATAGATGAATGAACCCATAAAGTATTTCAGAAGAAAGTGCCAAGGGGGACCGTCCACTTCCCCAATGTCTTCTTAACTCTGTTCTCAGTCTCCTAAATACTGTCCTCTAATATCTTGCTTTAAACTATTTGCAAGGGGGACAATCCTCATCCCTGGTCTTTTTCCTGTTTATTTTAAATGCTATCGACTTAATACTTTTCTGTTTCTTTAACAAAAAAGGATTGGGGTTTCTTATTTTTCTCTGTGCCTGTATTATCAGCCCTTTTACTAATAGTTCCACCCAGCTTTACTCATCACTGGTCTTCCCTACAGACACGGGCTGCTTACCTGTTATCGCTCTCATCTGAGCAAGATGCTTCTTTGCTGTCTCGGTACTTCTTGGGAGCTTTAAGCTTCCCTGCGACCGCTCCGCTGCTTTTCTACATTTCTCTTCCGGAGCCTGTGGGACGAGCTCTTTCCCGGCACCACCCTCTGGAAGGTGAGGCCTTATTCTTCCTCCAAACGCTGGCTTTGCTGGCATTCACACCAGTCGGCAAAGCTGGTACTCTCACAAGGTTGTGTGTCAACCTCAGGGTAAACGGTGCTTGCTTTTAGTGATGTGGCTGTCTGAAGCCAGCGGTGCTACAGTTGCGGGAAGCCCTGGTTTCTGCCATCACTTGTGCTCCCGCAGCGGTTTTCTTCTCGGCTCAGTTTGTAAACTGGCTTACATGCTGAACAGCTGATTTTCTATAGCCGGCTCCTCTCTTTCTTGCCTCCTCGTTCCTAGGCAGACTGGAGGCTCTTCTACACCCTCCTGCATATTTACTATCCCTCCAAATGTGCCCGTGCTCCTATACCGGTGTTCACACTGGACCACGACGCCCCAACTCGTATGACTCTTTGCCACCTATGAACACTATCCACGTTCCTGCATCAGCCCTGTGCCTCTTTTACTGGTGGTGGGCTGTTCGCAAGCCTTTCGGTTTCCTTTATTTAAGCTTGTCCTTTCAAGTGTTTTTCTCCATAACTTTGCCGGCCACTCCAACAACTGTTTCTATTACGTCCATAGCGACCACTGCTGCTGCTACCACCTGGACTTCAACTACTACTTCCACTACACCTAACCCACTCTGGTCCTTCTTCTCTTGCATGGATCAGATGGTTGTGAGGCACAGAAATAGGACTATAGTGTTTATTCTGGTCCTGTGCTCTTCTCTCCTCTGTAAGTAGTTTCTTCGTCCCAGTTCCAACTACATGTAGTTGTACTTCTCCAGCATGGGGTCTGGCTTGGATTCACATGCTCATGAATATTCCCCGTCGTCAGGCTGGGAATCCTCGGTAAAGAAAAAATCAGTATCAGTTTCATTTCTGATCTGTCTTTCTTAGTAGTAACCAATCACTGATCTCTGGGTCATACTGCCCCCAGCCAATGACTGCTCTCGAGTTTTTTTACTGCGTTTTCACGCTTTTTCAGGAGAATTTCTCATTTTTTCGGTTTAATCGAGCCTCAAGCTCCACCGTTTCTACTTCCGATAACGGGGACCCGCTTCGGAAATTCTTCTACGCCCCTCAAGGGTGAAGTCTTCGTCGAGTTTACACTTCTTGGAGGATTCCGGAAGATCTGCGGCCTACTTCAACGGACATGGCCCAGGACAAGGGGAGCTCGACGCCCAGATCCAAGCTTTTCAGGAACTGCCCTGGATGCAGATTATGTAACGTTTTCAAGGAGGTCGAGCATTTGCGATGTCTCTACTGCCTCCATGGGGACAAGACGCATGTGGAGAAGGACTGTGCGTTCTCCAAGAACCTTTCGGAACGGACCAAACAAGATCGTCGTTCCCGCCTCGCCACCTGGCTGGAGAAGGGCACAGCAAGTGAGAAGACGAAGAAGTCTGAGCGGGCTTCTAAGTCCTTTGAGGGCGCCGCAGTGACGGGGGACCAACAGAAGGCCAAGCACTGTGAGTCCGCTGGCTCCGGTAGCGCCGAAAGGTTGGGGCTCTTCGGTTGCCAAGCAGGGCGCTACTTCCCTGGCACGTTCAACCACGAGTCAGTGCTCTGGTTTGGGGAAGAGGAAGTCCGAGAACCCGGGTAGGCCGCTGGAGCGGACCCGGTCGATCTCGAAGGGGGAGCGAGGCGCTGACCCCCCAAGGCGAAGGCCCAGGACGCACCCAAGCTGGTGAGGGCTTTGATCCACCCGGCTAAGGCCTCTAGCGAAGTGGTCGCTGCGACCCTGGCGGAGCCGGCTGAGACTACGCCAATGGAAATGGCCTCTGGGCCCAGAGTATCCCTGCCGCCGCGGAGGGAATCCTCTTTCCAGCCCATCGCTAAGACCCCCGTGAAGCCCCCGGCTGAAAAAGAGGGGGGGGGGGTGGGCGGTGGCCATTACAGATTCGGAATCAGCCTCTGAGGAGGAACTGGTGGAGACCGAGAAGGGCCTCAACGAAAGGTCCATAGGCCTGAACGAGAGGTTCATAAACCTCAACGAGCGGTTCGAGAAGGTTCGATCCCAGGGGGCTGTCCCTGCTGACCTGATCGAAGATGGTGACGACGACGAACAGGGCCCAGTGGAGCAGCCATCCCGTCCGTCGCAGCCATTGCCCGAGCCCCAGGATAGCTCGGCGGCCATTTTGTTGGCAATCCAATCCTTATGTACCGAGATAAGAACGAGATTACCACGCACCCCGACGGAGGAGCCAGAACCAGGCCCATCGGGAAGCCCTCCGAACAAGCAGAGGAGAGTCCACCCGCTCCGCCCTTCGTGCCTGCGAGACAGGTGGAAACCCTCATCCCCCCTCGCCGGACCCTAGAGAGGATACGGCGACGGGAACGGACGATGACAGCGGCATGACACATCGCACATCCCGTCGTCACCCCCCCCCCCCGCGGGCGTCCCCAGCCGACGAGGTTGGCTCTTTCCACGCCATGATAACCAAGGCATCCGAGCTCTTCCAGCTCTGCCCTGAAGAACAGAAAAAGGAGGGGTTTCTGTACCAACGACGAGAGGCTAAGAGGAAGACGGTCCTCGCGGTGCCTTTACTCGACGACATCTGGGACGAGGGGCTTGCTGTGCTCAAGAACCCTGCCACGACACCCGCCAAGATGGACAGATACGAGAAGAAGTACTGAGTCCCCGATGCCGCCCCCTTGTGCCTCGGGGCCCAGCCCACGCCGGACTCTGTTGTCTCGGCAGCGGCTAGGAAGGCAGCGGGCGCGGCGGCTTCAACTTCCACTTCCCCGCCGGACAGCGAGGGCAAGAAGTTGGACTCTATGGGACGAGTCATCTTGTCGGCGGTGACGACGATTTAGGCGGCCAACGCCTTAGCGATCGCGGCCCACTACGACGGGGAGCTCTGGTTCAAGATGGCTCCCCTGCTATATTTCCTGCCTGATGACAAAAGGGCCGAGGCCCTAGAAATTCTGCAGGAGGGCGAGGTGGCGTCGGATCACGCCATAACGGTGGCAACGGACATTGCTGATACCGGATTTCGCCAACTGGGTAACAGAGTTTGCCTCCGACGACGAGGATGGCTCAAGGCGACAGACTTTCGCCAGGACGTCCAGACCAGAGTGTTGGACATGCCGTTCGACAGCAACAACCACTTTGGTAAGGTGGTGGATGAATCTCTACAGGCCATCAAGACCGACTCGGAGACGGCCCGGGCCCTTGGGGTGCTTCAGCAGCGACGGCCCTTTCGGAGCCCCAGAGGCAGACAGGGTGCCTCCAATGGATCCAGCGGTGGCTCCTCCACTTACCGCCAGGCGGCCCGCTCCTCTTCCCAGGAGGCCTACAGAGGTCACGGCAAGCAAGGGGGTTCCCGCCGTCGTCGCCAAGGAGGCAAGGCCGCTTCCAAGCAAGACTGATCCGGCCGGGTTGTCAGGCCCCCACCAAAGCACCACTGTGGGAGGCCAGCTGACGAAGTTCATTAGAGTGTGGGAGTCCATCTCCACCGACCGTTGGGTGCTGGACACCCTGGCCAAAGGGCACTCGCTGGAATTCCAAAAGAAGTGTCCTCGCATTCCTCCCGTGGCAAGGAAGGAGAATCACGTCCCTCAACTGCTGTTGAAGTAAAAGCGATGCTCAAGAAAGGTGCCATCGAGCTCGTCCCCAGGAGGCTCTGGGGCTCCGGAGTGTACTCAAGGTACTTCCTCGTCAGAAAGAACACAGGCGGTTGGCGGCCCATCTTGGACCTGCGTCGGTTAAACAAATACATCAAGGCACAGAAACTCAGGATGGTCACCCTCCAGCACGTGCTGGGACAGCTGGAGGAAGGCGACTTCCTATCGATGTTGGACCTGGAGGATGCTTACTTCCACATCCCCATTCTAAAAAGGCACAGGAAGTTCCTCAGGTTCGTGGTTCAGGGACGCCACTACCAATTCAGAGCCCTACTGTTCGGATTAAAGTCGGCACCCAGGGTTTTCACCAAGTGCCTGGCACCAGTGGCGGCGCGGCTGCGCCTGCAGGGGATCCACGTCTACCCCTACCTGGACGACTGGCTAATCCGGGCAAGGTCAAGGGAACTCGCCGTCGATCATACGGCGAGGACCGTCCGGTTGCTCACGGAGCTGGGGTTCGCCATCAACTACCCCAAATCCCACCTGGTTCCATCGCAAGTAGCACTGTTTTTGGGAGCGAAGCTCGATACAGTGGAGCAATTGGCCTCCCCTTCAGAGGAGAGGACCAAGACCATCCTGGGCAAGGTGCGGCGCCTGTTAGCCACGGACCTGGCCAGGGTGAGGTCCATCAAGTCCCTTCTCGGGATGATGTCCTCATGCATCTACCTTGTGCCCCTTTGCAGACTTCGGATGCGTCCGCTACAGGAGTTCCTTGACGCCCGCTGGTTTCAGGCGAGGGGCTGCTTCGAGGACAGGATCCCTCTCGACGAGGAGTTCCGTCGGGCGATCCTATGGAGGGGAACCCGTGCTCCCCTCACTACAGGCACAGACTTTCAAACCCCGGCGTTTCAGGAGACGGTGACGACGGACGCCTCTCTGGAGGGTTGGGGGGCCCACACCGGAGATCTCCACGCAAGAGGCCTTTGGCTCCCAGAGGAGAGGTCTCTTCACATCAACATCTTGGAGCTCCGAGCAGTGTTCTGGGCGCTCAAGTCGTTCCTCCTGTCCCTCAAGGACAAAGTGGTGAGGATCTTGACTGACAACACCACCACGATGTTATACATACGGAAGCAGGGGGGCACCAGATCCCCAGCCCTATCCAAGGAGGCCCAGGATATGTGGCACTGGGCCGTCGCCCAGGGGATGTTTCTGGTTCCCTTCCACCTGGCAGGAATAAAAAACACCATCGCCGACTCACTCAGCAGGGAGCTGCGCTCGTGCCACGAGTGGGAACTGCGCCAGGATCAAGTGGATCGGCTCTTCCAACAATGGGGCAAACCCCAGATCGACCTGTTCGCGACGGCGACAAACTCCAATTGCCGGAGGTTCGCCAGCAGGTTCCCACAGCCGAGGAGCATGGGCGATGCTTTCTCGTTCCCTTGGGACAGCCGGTTTCTATACGCGTTCCCTCCATTGCCGTTTGCTTTTCTGCCTCATCAACCAGCTCAAGAAGTCCAGGTGCAGGATGATCCTCGTCGCACCGGCGTGGCCGAGGCAGATCTAGTTCCTGGACCTTCTGGACTTGTCAACGTCCCTGCCAGTCAGGCTGCCGGCGGACGTGGATCTTCTCTCCAGAGAAGGAGGCGCCATTCTTCACCACGACCCACAGTCGCTGAACTTGCAGGCCTGGCTCCTGCAGCACTAGAGTTTGGAGGGTACGATATCCCGGCTGATTGCAGCGAGGTTCTTGCAAAGGCCAGGGCGTCCTCAACTCTGAAGAGGTTCTCTGTCTGGTGCCGTGCACAGAAGATGAACCCTCTGCGAATTACGGCCCCTCAAGTGCTGCCGTACCTGCTGTCGCTGGCCAAGGCTGGACTGGCTCACGCCTCCATCAAAATACATCTGGCTGCCATCTCCCGATATACCAGGACGACGGGACGGGCGTCCTTGTGGTCTCATCGCCTGGTGAAGGAGTTTATGAAGGGACTATTCCGATCATTCCCTCCGGCAGGCCCTATCTTGCAAGCCTCCATACTTGACTTTTCATGACACGAGGGTGGTGCTGAGGACGCACCCCTCCTTCATGCCCAAGGTGCCGTCGGACTTCCACCTCAACGAGCCCTTGGTGTTACCTGTTTTCTATCCGTCGCCTTAGACGCCGGCCGAGAGGGCTTTGCACTCACTGGATGTAGCTAGAGCGCTGAAGTTCTACGTGGACCGCACAAAGTTTTCGGAAGACGTCACAACTGTTTGTGAACTTTGGGTCTGTGAATCAAGGGAAGGCTCTCTCGAAGACTTCCATTTCCAGATGGCTCCCCGGCTGCATCATGCATTGTTACCGGTTGGCAAACCGACCGCTGCCCGGCCGTCCGAGACCCCATTCGACCAGAGCGATCGCTGCTACCACAGCGTTCCTGTCTGGTGTGCCCCTGCTGGACATCTGCAGGGCTGCTACGTGGAGGTCGAAGCACACCTTCACAAGATTCTACTGCGTTGATCGGGACTCCAGGGAGGAGTCCAGGGTCGGCCAAGCAGTGCTGCGCAACCTGTTTGCTTAAGGTGAGCCTGGTGAGGGAGGAGGTAAGAGATGCTTAATGAGTTGTTGTATTGCTTAATGTTGAGCCTGTTGCCACCTCCCGTGGTTGTGCATGTGTATACTGCTATGTATTCTTTTATTCATGGACATGTGAATCCATGCCAGACCCCCATGCTGGAGAAGGAACAAGTTACTTACCTGTAACTGTTGTTCTCCAGCATGGGTCTGGCATGGATTCACATGCAAGCCCTCCCACCTACCCCTCTGCGGCTCTTCAGTTGGTCATACTGCCACTTGGCGTGCTACCAAATCTGAGGATGGCTGCCAGGGGCGGGGCTTGGGGAGAGGGCAGTCATTGGCTGGGGACAGTATGACCCAGAGATCAGTGATTGGTTACTACTAAGAAAGGCAGATCAGAAACGAAACTGATACTGATTTTTTCTTTACCGAGGATTCCCAGCCTGACGACGGGGAATATTCATGAGCATGTGAATCAATGCCAGACCCATGCTGGAGAACAACAGTTACAGGTAAGTAACTTGTTCCTTGTGTGGTTTTTAAATTGGTCGAAGTGGCTTGTTTTGATATCTGCAATACTAATGCTGTGTCTAAAAGAGAAAATGTAGCGACGTAACTCCTGGGTTTGTCACACATAACATATAACATCTTAAAGTAATGACACACTGTGTTGCGTGTCACAAAAGTATTTGCATTGCCCTGTGATTCGCGGACACCACTTCCACAACCCCTTCATTTGGGTTTCAAAGTTCCTCTCGCAGCCACTGCCCCCGAGCCACCCACAATAATGACTCCTCGCCAACACCAACCC
This sequence comes from Ambystoma mexicanum, assembly GCF_040938575.1. Classification (NCBI taxonomy): domain Eukaryota; kingdom Metazoa; phylum Chordata; class Amphibia; order Caudata; family Ambystomatidae; genus Ambystoma; species Ambystoma mexicanum. The sequence goes on from NC_090926.1 coordinate 462,753,888, forward strand.
TTGCTGTTGCTACTGCAAATTCTTTCATTGAAACGTCATTAGTTTGCACTCATTCATTGCTTTTTCTCTTGACAAACTCTAATTCGCCATAGAAATCTGCTCCAAGCGGAGCTTTGTTTGCCACCCCACACATGCTGCTAAGCTGCATTTGTAACTAGTGCAACAACCCTTGTACAAAGGCAGTCGGTACAGCGTTCTGTGTTGTCTCTGCAGGCTGGTTTATACCAGAAAGATGCACAAACACAACCTTCAAATGATCCAAGTAATCTGCAACAGTCTTCTTTCTTTTCTCTGCAGTTATTAATTTTGGCTCAGTCGGTCTATCGTGTGCAGACTATGGCAATCTTCTTTATCCATGCATCTCTAGCCGGAACCAGCTTCACACCATGCCCATGTCCTCAGTAGGCCGCCATTCTCTTCATTGAACTGCTGGTGTACCTCCGCAGGCATAAACGCTCTCACAAGCTCATTCATATCAGCCCATGAGGGATGAAAGCACTGCATCACAGTGCTCCGTTAACCTTTCTTGTTCATCTCTCACTAGGACATTCCTTACAGAAATTCCTCAGATCCTCAGGTGTCAATGGCACATGAATCGCTACCAGCCTCGCCTGGAGTAGCGCCTGAGGAGGAGCAGCACATTGATCGAGTGAAACTGAAGGTGATTTCATCGACATCATGAACGCTGTGTTGTATCCACAAAGGAGGAACACCAAGGAGGTAAACCACTACCGAATGTAATTGTATTGGCAGAATTTAAATAATGACGCTCACTCGGACGCATGCATACTATTAGATGCGTGCATCATCTACGCATGACAAGTCCGAGGAAATGACCTTGCTGTTCCGAACTAATTGCTTGGCAACAGCCTCAGCATCCCCATCTCCATGGTGCGGGCACTACCTGGCAGTGCCAAAATTGACCGCAGTCAATAAAACACGCTGCAAGGAGGAATATTGTTTAATAATTGCCCAACTTTGAAGACAGTAGCTATAAAAGGCACAAATGTGGATAAACTGCTACGCAAGATTTTCCGGGTCCTATGGTATTTATGCCAACGCCAGGAACTCAAAGTAAAATGGTGCCAATGGAAGAAAGGGTTCCTGCATTAATTTAGAACCACTGTGGAAGTGGGTTCGGAGTAGATGTGGGAGAGGGAAAGTGTCCCTCCTGATCCATTGTTTGGGGTACGATGGTCAAAGAGTCGCTACCTGACCTGTTGGAAGATGTCTCAGCTGGGGAAGGATTCATGTTGCATTAAAGAAACTATGCACTCAGTTTGGCTTTCTATTCCTCTGACACCATTCCAATCACAGCGTTCTCTGTCCAAACATACTATTTTATTCAGAAGCAACCCAACCTCTAATATACACAAATGTGTATTCAATTATAACATATATGCATTATGTATATTACATTATTACATTATATACATTATGCATTATAACATAACATTGATGCATTTCACATAATACAATAACAGAAATAAATTATTTTAACAGCTTTGTGATGAAGTTAGTAAAGTGCTCCAATAGTATGATCTCATTAAACTAATTTCTTCCTTGGCAGAATTCCACTAACGGAACACCGCATCGGTCTGCACTAAAGTGCAATATCACTCATGGATGACTGTTTTAAGTGAACACAGTCAAAACAGTCACCTGAATCGTCTAGCTATTTTGGCCAAACCTGGTTGGCACACACAGAAGGCCAAAATACAATGATTGGCTTCCTGTTTAATGTCTCAGACCACTCTAACTTAGTTATGCAATGTGTTTTTAGAAAATGGTGTCTCTTCATAGGGGGCACGGGATGACTCTTCCCCTGCATTTCCCTATTCACACAATGTTTTACTTCACGGTTTCAAGGAATATGACTCCTCCCTTAATTTCCCCTTAAGCACACAGTTCTTTTGAATGTTTCAATCTCTCGCACTCTGGATCTCCGTTATCCTTAAAGGGGTATGGTATGGTTATTCCCCTTTTCCATTGATGGTCACTGTTTCACAATTTCAAGGAGGGGTTTTCACCCCTACGCTTTCTCAATCCTTTTTCTACTCCTGGTGTACCCTCCTGCAAGGGTACTTGCAGCTTTATTACTTATCTCGTTCTCTTTTAAATCTCTCATTCTCTGTTATCCTTTAAGGGGTATGGTTCTTCCTTTTTCGTATTTGTATTTGTATTTTCCATTCATTGTCACTGTTGCACATTTTCAAGGAGGGGTTTTGACCCCCTGACCTTTCTTAACCTTTTTTTCCACCCCTTATGTACTCTCATGCCAGAGTATTCACAACTGTTACCTGGTCTTAAAAGGGGTAGAGTTCTTCGCTATTTTATATAGGTTATCACTGTGCAACAATACCAGGACAGTGGATTAACCTCTGACTTTTTCTCACTTCTCTTCTTACCCCTGGTTTACTCTCCTGCCAGGGATCGCACTTGGGCACGGGTCCCAGACCTGCAAACTGACTGGTTTACATTCCTGCCAGGGACTTTTATATCCTCTCATGGTGCGAGTCCCGGTCACTCTCTTGCATCCAGGAAATAACGCTTTTCAAGTATTGGGTCACTGACCCTTTCTTAACAATGTTCCTGTGAACTATTCCAGTTCCTTTTAATTGGGCTATCTCGCGCTGTCAAATCCCCTGCTCTGGAGTGTGCAGCCCAGTGTCCCGCTTACTGGATTTCTTGTATTTTTAAAACTGCATATATCACCTTACAGTGAAGTGCATTTAACTGCTTTGTATCCTTACCTTTTCTTTTGTAACTTGTGGTTACAAATGCAATGTGTCCAGGATGGGCTGTTACCAGCAGATATTTTAATTCTTTTACTTGTGCACTTTTGCTGCATAATGCCATTAAGAGTACCATATACTCTAAAATAGCTGTGTTATGAAAAGTGTGCCTCTTCTTTGACCATGTTGTCCTTTGGCCTTCTTCCTGCCCTCTCTGGTCTGTAATTGCCATATATGGGAAGCCCTTTCCCGGTAAAGCTTCTGCTTTCCCGGGCAAAGTGACTGACTGTGTGTGTCGCTGGATGTGCGTGCTGGGACTGTTCTGTGAGCTGATTTTCCGTTGCTGGGCAGATTGTGTGACCAGTGGCTATTCATGATTGGGTAGTGTGAGAAAAGCATGGTATCAAGAGATTGACACAGACAACAGAAGTATAGTTTTCAAAACTTGTATTTAAATTGTCAGGATGGTGTAACTCCTATCGTGCCCTATAGCTATGGTGGGGATCACCCTACCTAAATAAACGAATGAATGTCGAAGTCCAAAACAAGTCTGTGTGTCAAAACATATGCTTTCCCTCACTTGCAATATGTAAATGTTGTGTAGGGGTGGTCTAACTAAAATGGCGACCAACATAAAGTCTGGAGCTATCTCTAGACTCCCTTTTGAAAGTTCAGACTACAGTCCATTTTCGATGTCAGCTTTTGAAAGGTTCCTTCTTGAAGTATCATGTTATGAAACGATATTCCACAGAAGCTCAGGGGTTCCCTTTCCCAAGCTTCTTGTCAATTTAACAACTATTCTCAAGTTCATCAGTCAGTGTCTTTGTAGGCCTTCAGTTTGCCAACTTTCACTTCTTGTCAATATTGCCCATTCAGCGTTTTGCTCACTTTTCAATGGCTCCCCTCGGGATTCTTATGCACTTTTCTTTTTCTATGTTCGGACGCTTTTGAAAATGTTCCCTCTGCCCACGACCACTCCGCTACTCTGCATTAGTTCCTTTCACACACCCACCGGGTTTCTCTCAGACTTAGAAACGCACCGGTAGCAGTGTTCGACGTTCTTCATTCCTTGCTGCAGTCTGCCCCAAAGACACCCTTAGACAGTTGCTTCCAGTCATGGGGACGAGCATCTGTCAGTCACAGAAAAGGGACTGCCTGCTTACAAGGCTCCCTTTTCCCTCGTTCTCCGGCTCCCTGGAGACACGGCTCCATTGACACGCAAGAGCACTCTGCTAAAGTGTGTCTTCCTCCAATCTCTCTGCGTCCCGTTCTCCTTTGTTTTCTCTGAGGGTGTGCTGACCTTTCCACTCTATTCTCTTCAGCTCACTGTGCTGGAGGTTCCCACACCTGTGGCCGCAATATGACCAACCTGCCTTGGGCCTCGCATGTCTCCTGGTATCTTGGCTGGCGACCTGGCTCGGGTCCCAGTCGCAACACGGCTGCCTCCACACAAAAAGGGATCCTCCTGCTGGACTCGGTGACGCAGCCTCCCTGTTGCTCTGCTGACTGACTCACTGTTGTGTGCTACACCTTTTATACACCTGAGCCCTGTCAAGGGGTTTCAGGTGTGTCCTTGGCCTTCTCTGCTTGACTTGCCTGACTCCAATTACACCAATTATTGGGACATGCCTGACCTGTAGCTCTGTAGTTTTCAGGACCCCACGCCGAGTTACAGGCCCGAGTAATGAGAAGGCCTTAACGTTCTCCCTCTGGCATTACCAGTCCCGTTACTGCCACCTCCCGGAACAGGTTTATTGCAATTTAGCATCCTGGATTAAGTGTTTTTTTAAAAAAAATGTTTTAAGTTGTTGAGAAACGGTGTAGCATTTCTTAAGTTAAATATTCTTTTTTTTTTTTTAATTTTTTTTTTTACAAACCATTGCCATGACAGCGGAAGTGCCAGGAACCTTGAGGGTAAAGCCCCCAGTTCCAAGCTTCCTGATAGGCTGGGAGGCCGTCAGACCCCAACCCTACTAATCCCACCCCCCCCCACCCTTTGTCCCAGGCTGTGAATTTGTAGATTGTGTGTGTGTGTGTCTCTCTCTCTCATTATAGCACTAGACCACACTCGTACCCATCCGGAGTATAAGCCTTGCTGCTCTGCAACCTTTGGCTGGACAGTGTCTTTCCTGTTCACCATAAAAGGTTGGCCTCCCAAAATCCACCAAACGGTGGATTTTGGAAATCCCTCTCAACATAAGCCATGCTCCTCAAAGGGTAACGTGGCAGACCACCCTAGGCCTAACTCTTGAGGTGAGAAAGGTGCTTTGAAGGCACAACAAACAGTTTAATAACTACACAATAAAAGATTGTCTGCTCAGTGTATTCTTAGACGAGAAATATAGATGTAGCAAAAAAAGAGGATGGAGAGCACTTTTAAGAGGCAAGTAAAACGTTTGCTGTCTTCTTAGAATGGAGTAAAAAAAAAAAACAGTTCAACTGACGTCTTTGGGACAAAGGCTTGTGAAAAATCTATGCTCTTTGAAGAGGAAGGTCTCACCTATTCAAAAACAAGTTAGTCCCTATATGCCGGTCAGATCTGAAGCCATGGATGTGTAAGGCAGTCCAGTGGACCAGGGGTTTGCACCCCAAATCACAGCTTAGACACATGGCCCATCAAACCCTCCCCTTGCAATGACTGAGGACTCAGCCATGGGGGAAAGCAGAAATGTCTTTTATTTTACTAACAGACGGGGATCATACAGAAAACACAATCTCCAGCAATTACAGCAATTACAGCTCCTGTCACTAGTTTTTATCCCGTAATGACATCACAATCTCTAACCCTTCCCCAAAACCTGAGCGGGTAATAGCACCTATTTATGTCCCCTATATGGGTTGCCTAACTGGTGCTGCCATGTCGGGTGGGTTTGCCATAGACTTACGATCTATTACATTGTGGCAGGGTCGCAGGACTACCATTGGCCCATGCCCCATTACAAACCATCCCAGGATTTGTGCACTCTGATTGGCTGGAGTGGGTCTCCTCAGGCCTTGGACCATAGCGCTCTGTGTACCTTTGCAAGGTAATGACAAAGACCCTGTGTCCCCCTCCCCACCTCTTTCCATTGTTGCCATTGGTATAGCCACCTTGCCTGGGAGAGTGCCTGCAGGTTGCAATGTTCAGTGGACAACACATGTAACAATTCTGTCTCTTTGCTGGGGACCGCTTCTCTTCCCACCGCGGGTAAATGGCCATTGTTCGGCTTGGCTGAGTAACGTGGTTGAGGACCGCAAAACTGAGCTTTTCAATCTGCAATTAGTGAGGATTTATTATGCTATTATGCAGGTGGCTCCCTTCCCCCGGGAGCAAGGAATGTTCCACTCACCCTTGTCCTTGGCTGCGAGTCCTGGCCCTGTGCTTCGTGCTGCATTCTGCATCTCTTCCCTTAGTCCGAGGCCTGTGGCTTCACTAAAGTCATTCTATGGTTTCCCTACATAATATATTGTATTATTCTCCTTGGGAGTTAGTAGTATTCATCTCTTCCAGGTTCTTTAAATGTCCCTGTAGTTCTATATGGTTAGTTGCAATAAAGCGGTTGCAAGCCTGTGTGACTCTTGCTTTCTTGCGTTTCTGCGTTTGGCTAATGAAGAGGAAAGGCTTCTAACAGTATGCAAATATATCTGTCCTCTATCTCCAGAGCTGTGAATGCATGTTCTTCGTGTGTGCACGTGTAACTTCGTGCAGGGATGAGAGTTTGCTTTGTGACTAACATTGCTATGTCGTGTTGTCACTAATGACATCAGCACAGCTGGATATTTCTCATTAGTCACCATGTTCCAGTGATGGGGCACCTGTATCCGTGAAGGCATCAACTGGATAGGGTTTGAACGGTTACCTAAGAGAATATCTGCTCACATACGTGGAATGCACCGGTCCACCTGGGGGTTGGCCAAACAGTGACTGACATCTGTAATTTCTCGTCCTTCGGGCAGCCATGCGAATGGGGACCACGAGGGACATTCCAGAGACCCTTTGTTCAGTCCCCCCTCTGTTTGATCTGTCGACCACGTCTCCAAACCTATTGACCATTGCCCTTGGCAACCAAATGTTCGTCATTCCTCCCAGGTGTCCATAGAACCTCACATGATCATCTAAACTCCATTTGACGTACCAGCAGCCTCCTTCCGGGTTGTACTACACCCATATTCCCCAATATTCTTTGTAGTTGTTAAGATCTTCAAACACTATTCCAGTTGGGAACAGTGGACACCCTGTTATTTGTGTCCTCATGGTATCTTGTGCTTCTATTATCTTCTTCAGAAGTTGTTTTTACTAATACTTTCATTCCTACATGTTTCTCAGTCATCTTTTGGCATTGTGTGATGCATATCCTGATGTCACAGTGTCAGTAGCACCAGTATTAATGGTGCTTGCAACACCTTCAGTACGTTCTCCATCCATATAGGTATCCATTAGAATATATGACAGCCAACCCTCCTCTTTACCTCCACCATTTGCTTCTTCCTACATTTTGGCATGAATCTGCGACAATCTGGTAACTGCCTCAGTAAGGGTCCTGTTAACTTGGCGCAAACTCCACCGTCCATTGCTGTGAGGAGGTCCAGTGCCATCAACATTACTGCTCGGAGCGCTTCTTTGATGGCGTTGAAGCCGTTAACTGTTGAGTTTGTCTGCATCAGCTCCCACCTCGTAATCTTGAGCCATTTTGCGTTTGTGTATGTCTACTGCAGGAACTACTTATGCGAATAACATCTCTGTCCTACTGAACAACCGGTGCTCAGTTGGCATGTCATTCAGAGAGTCTTCCATTGCTGGGGCTATGTAGTTCCCCCTTTTCACCCCAGTTAATTCTACTGACCTCTTCATTCTTCTCTCATCATCCATTTTAGGGAAGTCCTCCGTTTTGATGTCTTTCTGTGGAACTACTAATGCTGGGGTGTTGATGTGTGCCAGTGAACATACTCCTCCCCAGTTGGGTGGCAGCTTCTCATATGCCTTTGATCCACAGGCCCAGTAATGATTCATTAATACTGCTGTCCCCGCTTTCATGCCTGGAAACCCTACTGTCTGTTTGCATTCCTTGTTTTCTCCAACTTTTACTGCTCCATCATTCTGGAAACACAATACTGCTTTCTTCAGTGGTATTATGGGTATTGGTCCAGCTTCATTCTACACCCAGGTCAGTAACTTCGCACTTGCTTCCCATTCCTTCTTCTTGAACTGTAAGAACTGGAACTGTTAGTGTATGTGCCTTCCTCCCCACTACTACTTCTTTCCATCCTTCAGCTGTGTGTACTTGGTCATATGCAAGCATCTGTGGTCTTTTCCAGCATCCTGGTACTCCTCCTATCTCGCTCCGCCCTTTCTTAGGGCATGGGAATTCTTTCAATGTCAATGTTTTTGTCTCCCCCTTCTGTGGGCCGTCAGTGATATATTGTATAGCCTGGTCTTTTTCCAATAACTGTCCATCACGTCTGGTGCCTTTTATATAGGGAAGTGTTACTTTGGACATCCATCTTAAGGTTGCTGTCTTCCCTTGGAATCTTCCTCGGGTGGTAAACATTGCTATGTACATAAGGCGCTGTGCTCTTGTTGCTGGTATTTGTTGCCACAAATGTTCTGGAGGCACTCATGGCGTAGGGGATAAGAGAGCAGACATAGCAGCTTTCCCCAGTGGTCTGCTTTCCTACTTGGTTGTGTTTGTACCACATGTTATTGGATTCTCGAGCAGTATCCGTTAGAGATCAACCCCACCTACATGTACATTAACACTGCGTCTACCTCTCCTTACTGATCTGGCAGTGTTTACCTCACCACCTGACATGGTAGCCATACCTGCCAGAATTGGGGTTGTTAGTATGGGTCACAGGTTTATTTTCTATAACAAAAAGACATTTGCCAAAGAATAAGGGCAAAGATAACAAATTAAAAGAAAACACAAGACCCCATTAGCCCACTTTTAGTAATGGCATTCGTTACTTACTCTGCTTCGGAACCTTGTGCAGCTTTGAAGATATTGATGAACTGCCTGAAATGCTCTACAAATGCATTATGTTGTTAGTACGTATTATTTTTAAGCTCTGCGGTCACTATGTTGGGCTAGTGCAATAAAGAATAACTGTTCCCACACTGCAAGTACCAATGGATTCCCTCTATTCAGTTGTGGGTCTGTTTGGGACATGTAGGCCAGGAAAACACAGAAAAATAGGCTGAAAGAGGATCTTCCTACACAGTTGGAATTCCTAACAAAAAGGACAAATTGGCCTTGGAAGGTCGCAGGGAGAGGATCTTCCGGAAGCATGGGACAATGAAGGAAGAACGCTTGCAACTTTCACGATGAATGCTGCAAGTGTGCGAAAAGAAAGATAATAAACTAACAGTGAACCCTCACTCTGGATGTGTAGGAAGTCCTTTCCCTGTCTCTCTTGCTGAGGAGCAAGTAAGCATGGGTTGGCCTCTGCTGGACTGTGACGCTCCTAGGTGATTCTTTTGCTCTTCTTGTGGATCGTTGGCCCTTTTGCTGTCTTTGCTAGGCAAGGTCGTTGCTCGATCGGGCTTGACCTCCCGATGTAATTCCGCACTCTTTTTCCATTGGAGCTTTGCTGCTCGATCTGTTACTTCCTCGATTGTGTGGGGTCCTGGAAATCTGGGCTTAAACCATGTTCTGGTGAAGTCTCGCAAAAGGACTTTCTCACTGGGATAAGGTTGTGGAGGCTTTAGTCATTCCTCATTTGTTTCTGTATTGTTGCTCTCTTCTTTCCCTTTGGGCCTCTTCCGTTGTCCCTGCAGTTGGCGAGAAATGAGGTACAAGCCATCAAGGAAGCTGTGCACGAGCACATTTCTTGTCCCAATACATCACACATTTTTTTCTGCATCCTTTAGCGCCCTAGTGGGAGGAGCCAGGGGAAGTCACATGCGCTGCCCGGTTACCACCTAATGTGGGGTTGAATGGTGGTCGGACCCTGGTTTGTTGCGCACTACAAATAAAGCCATAGGTGAACAGTGTAGACGGCATTTATTCAACATTTTCTTTATCTTGGCAATGTTTTCTTTGAGCAGCCTGTTGAGGCGATCACACACCCTGTTTTCCTGTGGTGATACGCACACAAGAATTTGTGTTGTATACCTAGCAAGGTTTTGATATGATGAAAAATCTCATTGGCTAAGAGAGGGCTGTTGTCAGACCGCAGGACCTCACACGTGCCCCATCATGGGAAAATTTCCCGAACCAGGAATTTTGCCGCCCTAATGGCATGGGAACAGGGACTGGCTTCGATCAATCGGGAAAATGGGTGCCTAACTACTATCCTGTAGGGAAGCCTTGTCCACATAATCGACATGAATGTGTTGGAATTGACCCATCGGGTGAGGTATGGCTACTATTTGTGTATGGCCTGCTGTGAATTGCTTGCAAACAAGGCAATTAATCATACTTTCTGCCACATGTTCCGCCAGGTTAGGACAAAAACAGTCTTCTCCAATATGAGCAGCAAGTACATCTTCCCCATGTGGGTTGGATGGCGCAGTTGTGCCAGTGCTGTGTGTGTGATGATGATTATGGCATCACCACCTTCTCTGTGTTAGTTTGCCGCCATAGGGCGTCTTTCGGGGAAGTGGAACATCCCCTTCTCAACCATAATTCCTTCTCTTCTCTTGGTACAGCTCCCTGTAATTCCATAATTTGTGTCACTGGTAGTGTTATACCCCTGCTTCAACACCATATTTCGTATATGGTTACTTGCCTAGGATGGGGTGTCCATTTCTAAGATGTCATTAGAATATTCACCGCATTTTGCTTCCACGTCTCCTGCCTCATTGCCCCTGGAGATGGGATGCCTCTCTCCCCCCCCCCCACCCCCTTGTGTGGGCTTGGCACTCCGCAGTCTCTATCCGCAGTGGGAGTTGGAGCTATTCCATCAGTCTGCCCAATAGGAGCGCATGCTGCACCTGTGACACGTCAGCACGTCGGAAGCCCCTCCTTAACCAGTGTGACAGCCCAGAATGCACTGTAGACGTCACGCAGGCAGAATCTGAATATATTGTCACTTCCTTGTCTATGGGCTCGGCAACGAACGTCGCCGGGTTTACAAGTTGGCACCTCACTACCTTGCTAGCTGGATTTGACAGTATCGCCTCATATATCCAGAAGTGTAACGCTCACCTGATTCTCGCAGAGGCGCCGGTCTTGACTGGGCGACTACCGTATCTTCAAAAGTGATGTGTAGCACCCGGTTGGCTCTTTGGGCTGGACCTCTGTGCACTGTATGCCTGACTCGAAGAGTAAGATGTCTGCAGATAGAAAATATGGGATTAATGAACTGGGGTTATTTGGGTGTCCATATCTCTTTCCTTTTCTCCTCTCCTGTAGAACCCCAAAGGTTAACGCTCTCACCTTAGGTAAGTGAACGCCGAGCTCTCCATCTGCCTCGGGGCAGGGTGCTGTAACCAGTTTCTTCACTGGATAGGTAGCGCAGGCCTCTTGACTTCAGAGGACTGCTGTCCGTCGTTTACTTCACGAACGGTGAGTTCCGAGTATTTCAAATGTCTTTAAAAGTCTTTTGTAATGCTGTCTCTTATTTTGCAGGGTTCCGGCGATGGCGGTTGACTGGCTGAAGTGAGTTGAGGATGGACCCGTATGCGGAATAGAAGCGCCTGGAAGCGCGTAAGTAAGCGCTTGTTGCTTGCTTCACGAGCGTGCGAAGAGTTGGTAAGCTTTTGTCTTTCAGATGCCGGAATGCAGTGCGATGACCTCCGGAGCGCGTGAAGAGTAGGTAAGCCTTTGTCTTTCAGATGCAGGAATGCTGCGCGAGGCGTTGATGACAGCCAATGGACCAGGTAAGAGCTGCGCTGTCACTGAAGACCGTAGTGCTAACCTGTTCTTTCTTGTCTTTATAGATGTTGCTGAAGACTGGATTCAGGATGGTAAGCCTTTTTCCTTTAGGCCCAGGATCAGATGCAGAAGACACGATGAGCGTTCTGCTGCAGAGGATGCAGAATAATGCAAAGCAAGATTCATCCATCGGGTGTGGTTTAAATAGCCTCCTGTAGTGCTTAGGTGTCTCCTTCCACAGCCACGCCTAGGTAAGAAAGGAGTTCCTGCTTTCCAGAAGAGTTCCAGTGTTCTGAACCTAGGGAGTGGCTCCTGCCCCACCCAACAGGAAAAGTAGTCCCAAACAGAAGAGGATCAGGGGTTCAACTGGCAGGTAAGTAAGCAGCATGGTCTGCTGCAGGTAAGTCCACCCAAGCATTATGAGCCCGGCGCTTGCAGCGCTGGTTCTGGGCATATTTATGAGCCTGGCGCCACTGGCGCCAGGACAGGGTCCAAAAGGTCCCAATTGGGACTGGCTGGCACTCGGAACCTGGGTTATGGGTCTGCTTCCAAGGGAGTTGGGTAAGTCCTGGCCTTTTGGAAGCAGAGATCATGGCAAGAAGCCCTTTATGTTGTCAGTGTACTTTTTGGTCACTCTAGTATTGCGAAGAGAGCATGCTCCACAAAAAGAGTGGTGTTGCATCCCATGGTAATACCTGCTGATTTCTCCACTGCAAATGCAGTAGCAGCTATTGCCTGCTCGCAAGAGTAGTGTGCTCTTATCACTGTCTAATTTCTTGCTGTAATATGCTAATGGTTTGTGACCCATGGTTGTTTTCTGCGTCAGTACTGCTGTCATTACTACTCTGTGGAGTGTGAGCATAAGTAAAATTCCCTTTGATGGTCTAGGATCCCTAACACTGGAGCTGTGCATATTGCTATTTTCAGCTCTTCAAATGCCTCAGTCATTTCTTCTATTTCAATGTACTGTCCCACCTTTGTGCTTCTTTCAGTGTGCTCAACAAGGGTCTGTTGTATGTGCTGTAATAACACCCATGCTCTGCAGTAATTACAGATGCCTAGAAATTGCTGCATTTGTTTTATGGTTGTGGGTTTCAGGGTCTTACGAATTGCCTCTGCCTTTTGTGGTGTCACTTTCCTTGCCTCTTGTGAGATCATTTGCCCAATGTATAATACTTCTGGCAATATTGTAGTTTGACCTTGTCTACCTTGTTTGTCTTGTCTGCTAATACAGTCAACATGTGCACAGTCATTTCTACACTGTGCTTCTGTTGTGTTGCAAATTAAGATGTCGTCTACTTATTGTATAATACTTTCTAACTGCACATTGCTTAAGTCCATCTGGAGGACCCTGTTAAATATAGACTGAGTCTCGCAGTACCCTTGTGGAAGACGAATGTGTTTCCACTTCTTATTTCTGTATAGGAACGAAGTCAAATCTTGTGAGTTTGGATGGAGTGGTATGGAGAAGAAGGCATTCTTCAAATCTATAACCGTGAAATGGTTGCTTCCATAGGAATTTACACACATTTGTCGCTGGTTTCGGAATGAAAGGAAACTGTCTCAGCAATATGGGTCAAAGGGGGTAAGTCTTGTATAAAATGCTACAACCCCCCGTTGCCTTTTTCACAGTATACTGTGAGAAACCAGAAGGTGTCTTACCCACTAGTCCCCGGGGATCTGTCATCCAGGTGGCCAGGACACGGCATCGCATTTGGATCCAGTTCTTGGAAAAGTGCAGGAGGATCAACTGGGTGAGGGGTGGGGACACCGGATGGCGAGACGCGGTATCCCTTTCCCTGTAACACCTTTACCCCATCCTACCAGGTAGGATATTTAAGAACTCCAGCACCCCCCCTCCCCCACCCCCCAGTCCCTCGTCTGCAACACAAACACTGTCTCACGGTCTGCCAGCTATGATAGAAAATAGACTAACACCCAAGCCGTATATCTGACGTGTCCCAATACACTTGTCAGGCAATTACTGACCATCACACACACCTGTCTTCGATTAAGCTTCCCCACACGGATAAAAGGTAGAGCACGAGAGCACACTCTAAGCGAGGCAAAGCACACAAGGAAACAGCAGTTTATAGACGACAGCTGAACGAGAGAGTAAAGACAGCAAAACAGAAGGGGATCTCAAGGAGGGAAGTTCCCTTGACCTTTTTGACAAGGAACCGTTACTGTCCAGAGACTTGGAGAATAGAAAGCATAAGACCAGGAAACCAGGCTGACGAATCCTCCATTGTGTGTCGGAGATACCCAGGACCCTCCTGCATCAATAATCAAGGTGGGAGAAGTGCCAGCCACCGTGGTACCGTCCTTGACTCCAAGAACAAAGCATCAGGGAATTAACACAGTCGGTGAGTTGGGGAGACCGATACAAGACTGGTCTGTGTTGAGGCCAAGGTTGCAAGCAGCAACATTGTGTGGCGAGTGCTGGAACGAACTTTGTTAAAATGCATGTGATAAGTGACGCAAGTAAAGTTGAACTTCTGATGAGTGACTGAACTTTAAAAAGCAAGATAAAATACCTTTGACAGAGTGGTCTGGCGCCGTGTGGGTGCTCAATCGAAGGTCTCTGTAAGGTATCCAGCTGAGAAGTGGCAAAAGGGAAAGTGAGAAAAGTTATACCAAGAAGAGAATGAGTAATTGTGAATTGAAGTGGTCGGGTCAAGCAAAATCCTGTGCACAGTCGAAAGTCTTTGATTTTGATAAAGTAGAGAAATTTTGTACGAGCCCGGCAGAGGGGGGGGCCAAGAGTGAACAGTAAATCACCCGAGAAGTTGCAAGTGAAATTCTATGAAGTAAGGAACTTCGTGTTGCATCAGGCCCTCAGGAAATAAGAGACTTTCAATGGTAAAGATACTTTGTCACAGAAGGCCCTGATGTTGAAGTTCTGAACTGCATCCTCTTGCTAGAGAAGCCAGAGAGTATGCTAAGCTCAAGTGTGCCGCCTTGTCCCGTGCTGAAAACATGGTGAAGGGAAGCCAACGGCTTGAATATCCGGACATATCATTTCTTGAACATTTTCTTTTGCATAACCTTGTTTCCAACACTATTTGTATTTAGAAGTAGATTGCCAATAGGTTTATTAGTATAGGCCCTTTTGCTTTGACTAGGGCTGCGTTATTTGATGGTCGTAGCTTGCTCTCATCTTTAGATGGAATGCGCCATAACTTTCCCTGTATCCCCCGGGGCCATGCTATTATCACTTCAGCTTCATATCGGAGTAACTTCATCTGCTAGCACCCCCCTCTGTACCTTGCATCCGCAGTAGGCTTGAATAATTTCTCTCACGTTTAGCAGGTGAATCCCGGTGTGGATGTTACGCTCACCTGGACCACACAGGGGTGTCGATCGGACCCGGACAGCTGCGGTCTCCTTCAACGTGATGCGTAGTCAAGAGATGACTGTGTGGACTGGCCCGCCTAGTCTTGTCTGCTGGACCCGAAGAAGTATTTCCCTGCAAGTGGAGACAGTGATTAACCACCTGTGGATTTTAGTGATGGCCTCCCAACTGTTCTCGCTCTCCCCCATTAATCACCTCCGATATCCCCTTAGTAACCTCAACCTCACCTTATGTTCGTAAAAGATGAGCTTGCCATCCTGCGTGTCTTGCAGGGGCGTAGATACCAGTTACTTCACTAGTTTGAAGGCGTTGGGAGAGTTCTGGTAAGTATTGACTCTGAAGTCCCTGGCGGGATTGGTAAGTATACGTGTTGTTTTTCTCCCTCTTTACAGATGCGGCATATGAAAATGTGGAGAGTTATGGAATAATACCGCCAGTGGTAAATCAGGTAAGTCTATGGTGGTAAAAGGTTGTATTTGTTGATTCCCTTGGCTCGCCTTGTTTTTTCTTGTGTCCCCTAGGTGCCGGATTACGGCGAAGAAATGATGGAGACAGTGCCGGATCGAAAGATGCTGTGAGAACTGGAGAGTATGGCGCCGTGCTGGAGCTGGCGAAGCGACGCGTGCAGGACTGATGTACTTTCCAGGTCCGGAGATTAAATGGTTCCGGAATTAGGTGAGGAATTTGAAATAAGTTCGTTTTCTAACCTTGTCCTTTTCTTCTTCGTTATTCTAGGAGTTCCGGATTCGAGGCGGGCGTGGCGGAAGACTGGATGCTGGCTGCAGGCACGTGGGCGTGGCAGAAGACTGGATGCTGGCTGCAGGCACGGTGAGTGTCACGCTGCTGGATGCAGAATAATGCGAAGCATGTGCTGCTGTTCGGGTGTGGTTTAAATAGCCTCCAAAGTAGTTCCAGGTAAGAAGTTCCCTAGAGCCACGCCCGAGTAAAAAATAGTCCCTGTAACAAAATCATCCCATCCAGGCCTCATGTAGGCTTGGACTCTTTTGCAGCATGGTCTGCATCAGGTAAGTAAAGTCCTAAGGCGCCAGAACTGAACCCAGACAGCCCCTAGCCGAGGCTGCTGAGGTTTAAACAAATGTCTGGATGCCTGCTCTCGGAGCTGAGGGCCTTGGTCCTGATGCCCCGAGGTAGGCATCATGACAGTGGAATACACTCTTGGTCAATGAATGAGCTGGTCATGTTGAGCTTGCTTGCTTGTAATGTTTACCGGTGTCTGTTGGGAAATACAAGAAGGGTAAAGCAAAGTCATGCTTCCCTGTAGAAAGTGTAAGATCGTCTGTGAAAGGAACCAACTCTGTTGCCCCAGAAAATCCCTGCACATTCATGGCGTTTCCTGACACTGGAGACCTTCCCTGCCTAATATAGGACCTTGTTGCCTCTGTGTTTATAAGAAAGGAAAATATCTTGTCATCTTTCGTCACCCCTACACGTGGTTCCTCTGCCGGATTGGGTGTAATCGATAGGATGGAACACATCAGGTCTGTCTGTGGGCTGTCCTATTGTGGGTATATTTATTTATGTACTCATAGCCAAATGGCTTTGTATATGCCGCACAGTACAATATTAACACAAATAAGTAAAGATACATAAAACAACAATCCCATAATCAATATCATCATCAATAATTCATCCGATTAGATTAATTATCTGCGATAAAAACATGAATGGGAATTTACAGTTAAGATCAACACCATAGGAGGTTAAAAATCTCAACACAAAACCAGTAAAACTTCACCATGTAAAAAATCTAATTGGTCTGATGCTTCTTGGAAATAGAACCAGAGAGAAGACATGTCAGTACAGTAAAAATAATTGTTATAAGATTTCAAATAACTGACTCAATATGGAATAAGCTCTCACATTTGATTACCAAGTGTGCCAAGGTATCAATGTCACCCGAGCCATATAGACGGCATAACCGATCGAAGCGTACAATGCCATTGAATGCTCCATTTGTTGCAAGTGTAACACTTATGTTGAACTTGAGGAGTAAATACTTCCTGATAATGGCACTGTTGAGAAATGCAACACAGTAAGAGGGTTTTAACAAGCGTTGAGAAATATACTCTCAGAAGGAGCCACTGTTACTTTTGGTGTGCAAATTCACAGGATTTCGTTCTTTGCTAATCCTAAATCATTTCTGTTTCAGCTTAGTCGTAGCAAGGTAGACCCTCTCTCCCCCCCCCCCCCCCCCCCTGAGATCGAGTGAAACAACCTGCATTCCACTTGGAAAAGGTGATAGCAATGAACCCAAACTGGCCACTGATTTACAATTCAATTATCAAGTTCTAAGAATGTACACCAGAATGACCATCATCGTTCCGTTATGTAGTACACAGAGATGTTCATATGACATTACAGATTTGAGATATCAGTTATGCGTTATGCAATTGATTTTCAAAATCTAAATAAAGCTATTCAATGGGCAAATCTTGGGCATTCGAAGGAACTTGCGCAACATGGAACCTTCAAAGCTTTTCAGTGTCAATAGGTAATGATATCCCCACACCTCAATACCATAATACAGAATAGAAAGCACTTTTGTGGGATAAAGCGTTTAAATTGTTGCGATGGAGTAGCCTCCCTGGCGTCCAATAAAGTGACCAATTGCACTGATCACTGCCGCATTTTATTTTTGTTTCGGTCCAATGCAGAGACCATTTCATGGTATTCTGGACATGTAGACCTAAGTATTTATGAGGTGGCACATTCGAGCGGGATTACATGGGCGGCGGGAAGGATAAAATATCATAGTCTTAGTTTTTGCAATATTCACTGACAAACCGTTAAGGTCTGCAAACTCTCCCAGTGCCATGATCAGTGATTGTAGCCCCTTCGGGGTATAGTTAATTAATAGTAGATTGTCAGTGTAAGCCAACCAGCTAGTCTGGTGGCATCCCACTTTCAGTGGGTTAGTAAGTAGATTAGTAAATGCCAACGGGAGACCTACTAAATAGAAGTTAAAGAGTCGCTCCCACAATACATCCTTGCTTTACTCCACGGTACGTAGGTATCCAGCTTTTGCTCACCATTCAATCCAGTCCTGACTGTGGTTTCAGTGTACAACATGAGCATTCTAAGGAGACCAGGAGGTATTTTCCATGGCGTCAACTTTTGCCACATTCTATTCCGGTTGACTGAATCAAATGCTACAGAAAAATCAATGAATGCCCAATATACTGGGCACTCTCTGCGTAGCCACTCATATTCAACTGAGGATACAGAATCGGGTGGTTGTGATTTTAATAAAACCCATTTGATTGGGTGGGAGAATTTCCTTCTCCACTATCCATTGATTTAATTCTAACAAGAGTACCTTGGCGAATATCTTAAGCTGGAATATCAATCATGGCTAACATTCGATAGTTTGTTGCCAGATTCCAAGAGCCTTTTTTGTGTACAGGTAGTATATGGCTTTCCCGCCATGTATCTGGAATGATACAATATGAGCCTATATGTGTGAATAGCAGATGCAACACATGCACCCACATGCCTGGGGATAATTTAACCAAGGGTATAATGACATTCTGCTCCCTGTGAATAGGTTGCCCCACCACACTCGCCCCTCCTAATTTCCAAATGGGAGTCATTCCCATAGGGTCTGTTTGCAGTAATGTCCCATCATGCTTCTGTCGTATACAGTGACTGTGTACTATTCTGCAACTGGGATGCAGATGGTGCCTGTGGGTATGGATGTGCGGGCGCCTGCATCTGGGGTGTCTTTGTCATGGGTTGGTATGCCTGCTGGTATGTGTTCAAGATCTGCAACCGTCGAACACGTGTTTGGTCCTGAGTGTAGTACTCAATCTATTCTCCCTGATATGTGGGCTGATATTGTATCCCTCCCGTCTGCTTCTATAAATACCCTGTCCCATCTGTCCACACACCCAGCACTGGGGTGGTTTCCTCATTTGTTTAGGGTACCCTCTAGAAAATCCCTCTGGGGCTTGTTGTATGGGGTGCCCATACCCTCGGCCCCTCAGTGCCCCCCCTCTCCCTAGGAACATGTGATGCGCATTGCTCCACGAAATTTCCCCCGTGGGCAGCGGTTCGTACTGCGCATGCAGTGCACTCTGTCCTTCCGCCCTTCTCCAGCATGGGGTCTGGCATGGATTCACATGCTCATGAATATTCCCCGTCGTCAGGCTGGGAATCCTCGGTAAAGAAAAAACCAGTATCAGTTTCGTTTCTGATCTGTCTTTCGTAGTAATAACCAATCACTGGTCTCTGCGTCATACTGACCACAGCCAATGACTGCCCTCTACCTAAGCACCGCCTCTGGCAGCCATCTTCAGATTTTTACCGCACGTTCATGTGTTGGGATCCTCGTGCTATTGCTCTCGAGCGTTAGTGCTATTTTTTTGCGCTTTTCACAAAAAACTTCGATTCTTTCGGTCAAAAGAGCCTCAAGCTCCACCGATCCTACATCCGATCAACGGGGACCCGTGTCGGATTCATCTGTGCCCCTCAAGGGTGAAGATTCGTCGAGCTACACTTCGGAGGACTCCAGAAGCTTCTCAGGCCCGGTCTCGGAGATGGCCCAGGAGAAGGGAAGCTCGACGCCCGGAAAGCTGTTCAGGGTCTGCCCTGGATGCCAGCTGCAGAACGTCTTCAAGGAGGACGAACACTCTTTCTGCCTTTACTGCCTTAATGAGGACAAGACGCACGTGGAGAAGGACTGTGCGTTTTGCGGCAACATGTCGGAACGGACCATGAAGGACCGCCATCAACGTCTCGCCAACTGGCTGGAGGGTAAGAGCCCGTCTGGCGAGAAGAAGAAGAAATCCGAGCGGTCTTCTAAGACCTTTGAGGGCGCCCCGGCGACGGGGGCCCAACATAAGGCCAAGCACCGCGAGTCCGCTGGCACCGGGAGCGCCGAACGGTCGGGCTCTACGGGCGCCAGGCAGGGCGCACCCTCCCCGGCACCATCAACCACGAGCCAACGCTCTGGGTCGGGTAAGAGGAAGGCCGAGCACCCGGCGAAGCTCCTGGAGAGGCCCCGGTCGAGCTCTAAGGCAGAGGAGGAGCGTGGCAGTGCCCCCTCCCTCAAGGATAAGGCGGTGAGCGCACCTAAGGTGGTGAAGGCCTTGATCCATCCGACCAAGCCCTCTATCGAAACGGTCGCGGCGGCCCTGGCTCAGCCTGTGGTGGCTGCACCAGTGGTGGCGACCTCAGGGCCCAGAATCTCCCTGCCTCCTCGGAGGGAGTCTTCCTTTGTGCCCATCGATAGGACCCCCGTGAAACCCTCCGTGGGGAAGAAGAAGGGGGGGGGCAGGGCGTCGTCGTAGAGTCGGCCTCAACCTCAGAGGAGGAGCTGATCGAGGTCTTAAGCCACGGCCTAGGCGTGGAAGAAGGCCAGCCCGTCGGAATGGACCCCGACGCAGGTGACGACGACGACATGGCTCGCCCGTCGGATTCCCCTCTGCCAGCGCCGCAAGACAACTCGGCGGCCATTTTGTTGGCCATACAGTCCTTATGCTCCGAGATAAGGACGAGGCTACCGTTACCGACGGAGGAACCTCTCCCGTCGGGGGATCCAGAACCGGGACCTTCTGGTGTTCCCCCTACCAAGAAAAGAAGGATCCATCCACCACCTCCTTTTCAACCGTCGCGCCCCTTCCAGCCCTCCTCCCCGTCCACCCGAGGGGATGATACGGGGACTGACACGGCAGCGACGGGTACGGACGACGAGGCATACGACGAGGATTTTCCGTCGTCGCCTCCCACCAGGGCCTCTCCGCCCGACGAGATCGGATCTTTCCACTCCATGATCTCCAGGGCTTCCGAGCTTTTCCAACTCTGCCCTGAGGAGAAGAAAAAGGAAGGCTTCCTTTATCAGCGGCGCGAGGCCAAGAGGAAGACGGTCCTCGCAGTGCCTCTGTTGGACGACATTTGGGATGAGGGCCTTTCCCTCCTCAAGAACCCTTCCACGACGCCAGCTAGAAGAGACCGGTACGAGAAAAAGTACCGGGTCCCGGACACGGCCCCCCTATGCCTCCGGGCGCAGCCTACCCCGGACTCCGTCGTCTCCGCGGCAGCCAGGAAGAAAGCGGGGGGGGTGCGGCCTCCACATCGACTTCCCCGCCGGACGGCGAGGGAAAGAAATTGGATACTATGGGACGTAGAGTCATCTCGTCGGCAGCGACGACGATTAAAGCGGCCAACGCCTTGGCTATCGTGGCCCGCTACGACAGGGAGCTCTGGTACAAGTTAGCTCCCCTGCTGGATTTTCTGCCGGACGACAAGAGGGCGGAGGCCCTTGAGATCCTGCAGGAAGGTGAGGTGGCCTCGGACCACGCCATCACCGTGGCGACGGACATCGCCGACACTGGGTTCCGCCAGCTGGGCAACGGCGTTTGCCTTCGACGTCGTGGATGGCTCAAAGCTACGGACTTCCGGCAGGACGTCCAGACCAGAGTCCTGGACATGCCCTTCGACGGGAACAACCTGTTTGGGAAGACAGTGGACGATTCCCTTCAGGCCATCAAGGCGGATACTGAGACGGCCCGGGCCCTTGGAGTCCTGCAACGACGGACGCCCTTTCGGAGCGGCGGAGGCAAGGGCGCCTCCAAAGGTTCCGGCGGCGGTTTCGCTTCCTACCGTCAAGCGGCCCGCTCGTCGTCGCAAGAGGCCTACAGAGGACGAGGCAAGTCTAGCGGACCCCGCCGTCGTCGCCAAGGAGGTCAAGGCGGCAAGGCCGCGTCCAAGCAGGATTGAACCGGCCGTGGGGTCGGGCCCCCACCGAAGCACCCCGGTGGGAGGCCGGCTGGCGGGCTTCGTCAGCGTGTGGGAGTCCATCTCCACCGACCGTTGGGTGCTGGACGCCCTGGCCCGGGGCCACGCGCTCGAGTTTCAAAGAAGGTGCCCGCGCGCCCCCCCCGTGGCCAGGAAAGAACTTCACGTCCCTCAACTTCTCCTGGAGGTAAAGGCGATGCTCAGAAAGGGCGCCATCGAACTCGTCCCAAAGAGGCTTCGGGGCTCCGGAGTCTACTCGAGATACTTCCTCGTGAAGAAGAAGACGGGAGGATGGCGCCCCATCCTAGACCTGCGACGTCTGAACAAGTTCATCAAGGCGCAGAAGTTCCGGATGGTCACCCTCCAGCACGTCCTGGGTCAGCTGGAGGAAGGAGACTTCCTATCGTCGTTGGATTTGGAGGATGCCTACTTCCAATTCACCAAGTGCCTCGCACCGGTGGCGGCGCAGCTGCGCCGCGAGGGGATTCACGTCTACCCCTACCTGGACGACTGGCTCATCCGCGCCAAGACGAGGGAGCTCGCCGTGGTCCACACGGCAAGGACCGTCCATCTCCTCACGGACCTGGGATTCTCCGTGAACTACGCCAAATCCCACCTGGTGCCCGCGCAAGTCGCACTGTTTCTGGGAGCGAGGCTCGACACAGTGTCCCTTCTGGCCTCCCCGTCGGAGGAGAGGACCAGGACCATCTTGGGCAAGGTGCAACGGATGTTGGTGGCCGACGCGGCCAAAGTGAGGTCCATCAAGTCCCTCCTCGGGATGATGTCTTCCTGCATCTACCTCGTTCCCATGTGCAGGCTCCGGATGCGCCCGTTGCAAGAATTCCTGGATGCGCGCTGGATCCAGACGACGGGCAGCTTCGAGGAAAGGATCAAGCTCGACGAGAGTTTCCGACGAGCGATACGGTGGTGGGGCACCCGCGCGCATCTGACGGCGGGCATGGACTTCCAGACCCCAGCTTACCAGGAGACTGTGACCACGGATGCCTCCCTGGAAGGGTGGGGAGCGCACACCGAAAATCTGCACGCAAGGGGACTCTGGCTCCCGACGGAGAAGTCCCTGCATATCAACGTCCTGGAGCTCCGTGCAGTGTTTTGGGCCCTCAGGTCCTTCCTTCCGTCCCTCAAGGGCAAGGTGGTGAGGATCTTCACCGACAACACCACCACCATGTTTTACATCAGGAAACAGGGCGGAACCAGGTCCCCAGCGCTGTCCAAGGAGGCGCAGGACCTGTGGCATTGGGCCGTCGCCCAAGGGATTTTTCTGGTGCCGTTTCATCTGGCAGGGATAAAAAACACCATCGCCGACTCACTCAGCAGGGAGCTGCGCTCGTGCCACGAGTGGGAACTACGGCAGGATCTGGTGGATCGCCTCTTCCGACGGTGGGGCACACCCCAGATCGACCTGTTCGCGACGGCGACGAACACCAAGTGCCGGAGGTTCGCCAGCAGGTTTCCCCAGACGAGGAGCATGGGCGATGCTTTCTCGTTCCCCTGGGAGGGCCTGTTCCTCTACGCGTTCCCTCCCTTGCCTCTGCTAATCCGGCTCGTCAACCAGCTCAAGAGGTCACGGTGCAGGATGATCCTCGTCGCACCTGCGTGGCCGAGGCAGATATGGTTCCCGGACCTTCTGGAGTTGTCAGCGTCCCCGCCGATCAAGCTGCCGGCGGACGCGGATGTACTCTCCAGGGAAGGAGGCGCCATCCTCCACCACGACCCGAAGTCGCTGAACTTGCAGGCCTGGCTCCTGCAGCGCTAGAGTTTGGAGGATACGACATACCGGCCGATTGCAGAGAGGTTCTTGCAAAGGCCAGGGCGTCCTCGACTCTTAAATGCTACGGACACAAATGGAAGAGGTTCTCTGTCTGGTGCCACGCACAGAAGATTAACCCTCTACGGATTACGGCTCCCCAAGTACGGCCGTACCTGCTGACGCTGGCCAAAGCTGGTCTGGCACACGCGTCCATCAAGATTCATCTTGCTGCGATCTCCCGATACACCAGAACCACGGGGCGGACGTCCTTGTGGTCTCATCGTCTGGTGAAAGAGTTCATGAAGGGACTGTTCAGATCGTTCCCGCCGGTGAAGGCTCCGGCCCCGGCGTGGGAGCTCAACGTGGTGCTGACCAAGCTCATGGGACCTCCGTTCGAGCCTCTGCACTCGGCCCCGTTGAAGTTTCTATCGTGGAAAACAGCTTTTCTTGTGGCCATCACCTCCGCACGACGAGTGGGAGAGATCCAGGCCCTTTCCTGCAAGGCCCCGTACTTGACTTTCCACGACACGAGGGTAGTGCTCAGGACGCACCCCTCCTTCATGCCCAAGGTACCGTCGGACTTCCATCTCAACGAACCCTTGGTGTTACCTGTGTTCTTCCCGTCGCCTTCGTCGCCGGCTGAGAGGACTTTGCACTCGCTGGATGTAGCTAGAGCGCTGAAGTTCTACGTGGACCGCACGAAGGGTTTTCGGAAGACGTCACAACTCTTTGTGAACTTTGGACCTGTCAATCAGGGGAAGGCTCTCTCGAAGGCTTCCATCTCCAGATGGCTCTCCGGCTGTATCATGTGCTGTCACCGGTTGGCAAACCGACCGCTGCCTGGCCGTCCGAGAGCCCATTCCACCAGAGCGATCGCAGCTACCACGGCGTTCCTATCTGGTGTGCCCCTGCTGGACATATGCAGGGCTGCTACGTGGAGGTCGACGCACACCTTCACGAAATTCTACTGCGTCGACCGGGATTCCAGGGAGGAGTCCAGGGTCGGCCAAGCAGTGCTGCGCAACCTGTTCGCCTGAGGTGAGCCTGGTGAGGAGGTAAGATGCTTAATGTTGAGTTGATGTGATGCTTAATGTTGAGCCTTTGCCACCTCCCGTGGTTGTGCATGTGTGTACTGCTATGTATTCTTTATTCATGAGCATGTGAATCCATGCCAGACCCCATGCTGGAGAAGGAACAAGTTACTTACCTGTAACTGTTGTTCTCCAGCATGGGTCTGGCATGGATTCACATGCGAACCCTCCCGCCTACCCCTCTGCGGATCTTCACTTGGTCATACTGCCACTTCACGTGCTTCCAAATCTGAAGATGGCTGCCAGAGGCGGTGCTTAGGTAGAGGGCAGTCATTGGCTGTGGTCAGTATGACGCAGAGACCAGTGATTGGTTATTACTACGAAAGACAGATCAGAAACGAAACTGATACTGGTTTTTTCTTTACCGAGGATTCCCAGCCTGACGACGGGGAATATTCATGAGCATGTGAATCCATGCCAGACCCATGCTGGAGAACAACAGTTACAGGTAAGTAACTTGTTCCTTGTCAGCATTGCCCCTCTATTGCATATTTGGACAACTTCTTCTGCACTAACTTTGCCGCTTCTTGCTTCCTGTCCTTGTTCGTTTTTCCTTTTCTTGCATTAGCCAATAGTGTACTTTAGTGAATTGAATTTCTGACTACGGTTTCTTGATCTGTTTTTGCACCTGCTCCGGCAACCCGACATAATATATGCTAGAATAATACCACTGTTTGTCCCACAGTTCTCAAGTTTCAAGTCTCCATTTCTCTTGAATGGCTTGGATATATTGCAAGGGGTCTTCGTGTTCCCTCATTTTGCGTGTCATGATTGCACTAATTTCTGAAGTGTCCAGATCCTGTACTCGTAGAGCGCTCCACAATACTGACGGCAGTTGTTAAATGGTGAACCATTGTGCGCTGTGTTCTTGACGGTTACTCCTGGGTAGCCAGCCCTTTTCCATACGTGATTGGCAACCTCCCTGAGAATTGCCGAAAACGTTTTATATCCCCCACCGCCAGTGTCGTGCCTGCTGTTAGTCTTTCTATCTCGTATATCCATTTCCCCGCACCCGCAGTCAACAAAGGTAACTTACACATCAAGTTGTCTTTGTCAATATGGTATGTATTGAGGTTGTCCCCCTCCCATTTCCGATGAGGGGAATTGCGTAAATCCACTCTTCCCGCCCTGTCTCCCTGTTTCTTTGGTGGCAGTGAACACCCGTGCCAATTCCCCCCTTTATTTCCCTGACCCTCTGCGTATATGGAGTTAAGCTATCTGCGCTGCGCAATATAGCCCTAGAGAGATGCATCCTCTCATCCTTGTCAACAGGTAGTTCAACAGTGCCCTTGTTGGTTTCCCATGTCGTTTGTTGGTCTGGGCTCTCCCTATAGACCGCTGAGCAGGTCGCCCTAACTCCTAGTCCTCACTCCCTACTAAGTCATCGTCCGACCCGGTGTCTTCACCATCGGTGTTATCCTGGAAGCTCAGCCTCGTTAATACTGTGCCTTCCTGCTGCCCTTCTCCTAGGTCAATCGCGCTCCTGAGCCCCCCAGCTCCTCATGGAGGACCCGGTGTCTCCGACTGGCAGCGTGGCTGCCCTACCATCTCTCCTGCCTTGGTCTTGCTCCCCTTGCTCCTCGTTGTCCCAAAAACATGCTAAATACAACTTTACTCATACTTCCCTCACAGCGCGCTCATCCTCTTCCCTGCGCAGTCGCTCTCTAGCGAGCCATTCCACATCTAACTTCCTCTTCTCCTTCTTTATCTGCACTTGCTTTTTCCCTTCTGCCCTTTTCCTTGCCATATCCTCGATCTCTCTCTGCCTCTGCATCTCTCGCTGTTCGCTCTCTCACGCTTCTGCCTTCTGTTTTTACCCTTCACATTCTTTCACGTTCCTCCCTTTCTTCCTTGTCTCTCTACTTCTTCCATTAACGCTGCCCACTCCCTTGCTTCACTATTGCTTATTGGGAGCTTATGCTTCTCCCACTACCTTCAGTCTAGTTTAAGCAGTATTTGACCGCATACTCATTTGTTCGATGTTATATTCTCTGGTCTTTCCTGTCTCCCTTCCCTCCCCATGTCGCCCTCTTTTGTACGTGCCTGGATCTCGCTGCACACTCTTTAAAATAAAAAAAATAAAAGTTTTTTTTTTCCACCTCCTGCACTGCCTGATCCCTCTACTGCCTGTCCAGCCTTGCTCTGCCCCTGCTGTATGCTGCATGTGCAAATATTGGATTTGTGTACCCTGCCACCGCTCTCAATTCCCTTGCTGAGTAAACCCCTGCTGTTGCACCTCTGATTTCATGTTCAGGAGGTGGAGGGGTGGGAACCGAGGGGGTTTCGCCCGCGGCCTCTTTCAGCTTCGTGATGCCGCGCCACATCCCCCTCCATCGTCCTGAAAATGTTCCACAATTCATATTGCCATTCGCTATTCAATTTCTTCCCCTTGTAAATCTTGTGTATATGCATGTGTAATGGTTGCTACTCCAATTTGGAGAAGCTCCCACCTTTTGGCCATGGCTTAGGCAGTTTGCCCTCTGTGCTTAGTGTCCATTTACAAATGTTGCCCTTGTATTGCGGAAGGGACCTGCACATATGCTGTAGGGGTGTGCCCCCCACATTGCTCCCACAAGACATTACTAAAATACTTACTTGACCCCAGGTCGGGGCTTTCGACACTTCAGCTGTTAACAAACAAATGCGCTTTACTTTATATTAACCTCAAACTTCCAAATAACCGTTAAATACACAGTCACAAGCCTCCTCAAAAACTCCACATCTTCTTCATTCCTTGATCCTCAAAAAAAGGTTCTGCACTTCCTCATGCTCTGCGTTATATACACATCTCCCGGGTGATGTCACCTCTATAATACATAAGTGAAGGACACAAAATCGCTAATTCCCGTCCACTTACAGCATTGCCAAAAACATTTCTCAATGACAAGACCTCGATAACTACAAAAAACATATATCCACAGCAGTCTTCCCGCCTAACGGGATACCAATATTACACATGCTCAATCTGTACCTACAACGTCGCCTTGGTGATAAAATGCCTCTACGAGACTTAACCTGAGGCGCGCCTTCCGCAATTCAAGTTAGCTTTAATTGCCAAGCCCTATACAAAGAGGATACCATTATCTATGACCTGAGCTACAACACCCACAGGAAATCCAATATTTACATAACTTCTGTCATCCATACCCTTCAGTCGCTAGTCTAGGCCACCTGCCGCAACTAATCACCTCAAGATCGAATACTCGCTAGCCACAGATAACTAAAGTCCACCTCCTTTTCATACCACCCAATAGTCAACACCGCCCGCACCCAACAGTTATTTAGCACTTCCCTTAAACGCTGCCCGGCCACCAGATCTGTCGAAATCTGCCACTCCAACCTTCTGCTCTGCTGGGAGTTCCACGGACCGCAAGCAGGATTTCCCCCAAGGCGGGTACTGACGGCCTCTTCACTGGGTGCACTCGCCGTGTGGTCCTCGTTTTCCGTGGGTCACCTCACAGCCCTCCAGGCATTGCAACGGAAGAGGCGGCTCTGTGCTGATCGAACGTAGCAACCATCCTCTGCTACCAATTTGTAAAGAAGTCCAGAGGACTGGGGTGGGGGTCGCACCACAAATCACAGCTTAGCAGAGTGCCCAGGGCGGTACGACGTCCTTTCATCGCAAGATCTTTTTTCGCAAGGTTTTTTACCGTGAATTTTTTTTACGAAAAAACCCATCAAATTTTTTAGGGGGGGTTAAAAAATTATATATATGGGGTGTGGGTGTTTAGGATACATCAAACATTCAACGGAATATGGGGGAAACCACCCCAAAAATAATTTCACAAAATTTGATGGGTTTTTTCGTAGAAAGAGATCACGGTAAAAAAAACCCACGAAAATACATCCCACGATGAAATGACATGGAACCCCCAGGGCCCATCGAACCCTCCCCAGGCAATAACGGAGGACTCAGCCATGGGGCAAAGCAGAAGTGTCTTTTATTTTTCCAAACAGACAGGGATCATGCAGGAAACACAAGAATCTCCAGCAATCTCGGCTCTTGAGCCTGTGTGATGAGCTTTTATCCCGTAATGACATCACAGTCTCTAACCCTTCCCCAAAACCTAAGAACTCCTTCTATTGAGTAGCTCAGGTAATAACACCTATGTATGCCCCCCATATGGGTTGCCTAACTGGGCCTTCCGTGTCAGGTGGGTTTGCCTGAGACTTCCCCAAAAACTATCTTTATTTATTTATGTTTGGTTTATTTCAAACCTTTCATTTCAATTCCATCCACAATACAAAAACAAAATCATTACAGTATGAACCAACAATTTCCATTCCCAATTAGAAAACCAAAATTAAAATCACAATCATAGCCTTGTTTAAAATTTGTACGGTTATTGTTTAAAATTCATATTCTCCAATTAGCTCATAGCCACCCCCTCTTAAGGTCCAAGGCCTAGTCTATGAATTTCATTACCCCTATGATGGCCGGTTGGGTATCGCCTATCAGCAATTTAGACCACCATTTCTTTGGAGACAGGGACTTAGTCTTTGACTATCGCCTCCATGTAATTCCACCTCAGCCTTATTAAGACTTTACAATCTAAGAACATGTGTTCGAGCGACTCAATCCTGGACCTCTGGGCACAGAATCTACAGTCGGAGGAGTGTTCTTTCAGCATCCTTCTTTGTCCCAATACCTCTTATAGGTAAAATATTCAACCTCAACCTTTGATAGAGGTTGCAATATCGAGGACAGGGGAATTGTATCAAGCATATCAGCAGTTGATTTAATCCTCTACCTTCAAGTTCCAGGTTTCGCTCTAATTTATGTCGATCTCTGGGTCAACGTGTCGATTCAGTCTTGACATGAAATTTGGCATTTAATTTTCCCGGGGTTTCACAGCAGGGCCCTATTGGAGCGATCTATCTCTCCCATCCAGGAGGTAGAATTCTTTACCCACACCGCTAGGTAAGCCCCCCCATTCCCAATTAGCCTCTAGTTTCAGAATAACAGAGGGTGAGGGGTAATCCCTATCTATGCATTTAGCATACAATGCCAAGGACCTCCACTTGATCATCAAACTGATAGATTGGAGCCCCAATTTGAACCTGATAATTCCATTAGGTAGAGAGTTAAGAAGTCGCAGCACTCTTTGCCAGCAGTAGCCCTCCTATATACTCCCAGAAGTTTATTGGCAAGCTTTGTATGATTTCAGCACCATAAATCAGAATGGGAACCACCTTTTTATTAAAGAAAGTCACAACTGGTTGTAAGGAACATTTCCCAAATCTCTTATGGAGAATGATCCCCTGGTTAGTGAGACGCTTAATTTAAGTTTGACATTCGCCATCCTTTGTTTCTCACGGGTGCTATGGTTTACCAAGTCCCCCAGATAAGGCAGTGAATCAGCCTGCTCCAAGATGTCCTTGCCCACACACCATCTGAATCTCGCACCTCTTTTCCCCTTTTTGTGTGTCAGGATCATTATTTTGTTTTTTTGGTATTAATCTTTACACCATTCAGCTCCAGGTATTTGACTTGTTGAGTTGTAGTCCACGCTGGAGTTCATTTTGGGTCTGGTCTAAAATGACAGTGTTGTCTACATAGGACATTATTGGAACAGGTTGATTTACTTATTTTAGGGGGGAAAGTCTTAACCGCGTCCTGCCCCTCCTGGATATCAGTCAGGCAAAGATTGAATAAGGCAGGGGCCAAGGAACAGCCCTGCTTCAATCCTCTAGAGGTAAAGATTCCCTCAGACTATTGGCCCTTGGTAGAAAGTCTCATTCGTACAGAAGTATTAGAGTGTAGAGCCATGATTACTTCAACCAAGTCTCTCTGGCAACCCCTGGCCAAGAGCTTCCTCCATAACCTTTCTCTGCTGATGCTATCGAAGACCTGCTCGATGTCAATAAAGGCCACAAACAGCCTAGATTTTGTCCACAATGTTTACGTCTTTAGGATATTCAACAGGAACAAGTTGAGGTTGGTCCCCACTCCCTTGATAAATCCTGTCTGCCTTGGATGGAGGAGCCTGGCCTCTTGTGCCCATTTAAATAGGTGCCAAAGCAAGATGGAAGAGAGTAGTTTCCCCAACGTATCTAAAAGGGCAATTGGCCTGTAATTTTTTTGTTGTCCCGACTGCCCTTCTTATGTAGCAGGACTATCAGGGCAGATTTCCATGATTCGGGAACCACCCTGTGTTCTAGAATTGAACAAGAAGCAAAAGTCAGCCCACATCAATGGATTTTTGTTATAGTGTTTGGTTATTTAAGCCATTTCGTCCAGCTGCCCTAGACCTATTCAATTTTTTTATTAGGGCCACTATGAGGTCTTTATCGAAATCGATGTCCCATTTGGAAGGGGTCTCCATGTTTTTCTCAAGATCTTTATTCCCCTCTTTTACCTCCACTGAACCAGACGGACAATACCAGATAGTCAATCTCCCTTGAAATCCTTCTGGCAAAAAGCTGAGAAAATGATTGAACCAGTCGGTTTCCTACACTGAGGTCAACATGCTAGCAAATTGGAAGACCTTGTTATTATTCAAGAAGGCCCAAAGATGATCTGTATTACTTTTGGCAATGACTTTAAGCATTTCTTCTGCATCTTGCTGGAGGCGCAGGCCTTCGAAACGAGTAGCCAGTTGCAATATTGTTGCTTCCTTTTCTTTATCGCATCCAGTCTCTCCTCTGTCCCCATCTGGCTAAACTTTTTCAGATCAGCACGGTACAGCTTTCGTTGATCTACAAGATTTTTTATTCTAGAAATGGAGTCTAGTTACACCATGCCTCGGGCCTAGATTACATTTTACCTGAAATTGTACGAGTAACCCCTCATAACGCAGAAATGCTCCTTCAGCCGAAGTCAGCTGCTTCAACTCTTCCACTAACAAGGTGACTTCCTTCTGCTGGATTCTGGGTCTAATACCGGAGAGTATCAATGACCTTTGTTGGCATAGAGGTACCCACCCAACTCCATTGTAGCATCACTAATTATTATACCCATTTATGAATACTGCTGGAAACAAAATAGTCTAAATAAGAGTGCTGGCCACCCTGAGCCCATGTATAATTAGCTGGTATGTCTCCACTGGTTTGCCCATTTAACATACGGATGTTACGCTCTTTGAGTTTGGTTACCCATAGTAGAGCCTTTTGCTCGATCCCGGGCAAAGAGAGCAATTTGCCTGTCTCATCGAAGCATTTTATGTTAAACTCACTGCACAATTGTAATGGGCATTGTTGTTTTTCATTTAAACATTGTCAATCAGTCCTAATCATGTTTACAAACAAGCTGTCTGCAATTAAAAAAAGTGGTTACAGTATATTGTTAAGATGGCTAAAGTGGAGTTCTTAGAGCCCCCCCCATTTCCTTCCAGTTTATTCCAGTTTAAGGTGGTCACTTGGACATATGGGTTTGGATTTATAGATCCCATTATAGTCATGCCTCTACCCAGCTTTATCAAAGTAAGCAGACCAGATGACTTCAAACCCATTGCATATTGGTGGGACAGAGAGCCACGTCTCTTGTAGGCAGATGGCCTCATACTTTTCAAGTGTCAGTCCATCCTTTTGAAATAGATGGTGGTGGCCCCTAGTATTCCAAGAACACCAGCATATGGGAGGACCTTATTCTTTCCATCGACATTAATCCTCTGTTTTTCAAGATAGAGTGCCTGCCAACCAAGACCAATCATGGCCATTTTATTCTTGGCACTTGTGCTCTTGGTCCATCTTCATCTGCCTTTTGCCCTGCATAGAGCAGTCCGTAGTGATTTGTAACGATGGAAAATCTCGACTTGCCAGGAGATGGGTAAATCCTTGAGTATACTTCTTGGGGCCGGCTCCGAAATCCTGGAGAAAATTACTTCTCAAGATTTTTGCTTTTCCATAATCCTTTTGGGCCTTCCACACTGTGGAGATCCAGATGTACTGGTCCTCAGGAACCAGAAGAGGCTGACCCCGAAATTTCAAATCGCGAAGGAAGCAAGTCTCCTGCAGATTCCAGCAGGACACTTTGCACCAATCTGGAGTGTAAGTGCAGTATGAACCAGTCCATACTGGACTTGTTTACAAATTGCACTATTTTGAGATCTTCTGATGTGATGTTCCTCTGTTTCGGGGCATGATGCAAGAGTCTTAGCACGTTTTCCCGATTTAATATCAAACCATCCTTGCCTGGAATAAGTCTTTCAATTGTCACTATTGGATTGAGTGTATTCTCAGAGGCCATTGGTTTGATCACTTTCTCTTTCAGTTCCTCTCTGGGATTATGAGAAGATTGTTTTCCAGCTACCCATGTAGCGCCCCCTTTAGAACAGGTTGTCACTTTCTTCTTTCCTCCAAAGTCACTGGGAGACGGACTGCCCTCCAAGTTTGATTCACGTAGTTCATTTAAGGCTCTAGCGAGGGAATACGCATGGTGACCATTGGGAGGTAGAGATTGATTTGAGCATTCATCGCCTTGTACTATTTCCTCCTCTGTAACCTCCGCATTGATTGGATCGTCGGAGTAGGTGGAGAGATCTAGGCAACGAAGCATCTCTTGGTCCATAATCACATCTTTATCAAGCTCACTAGTTGGATCACCTTTTGCCATTTCTTTTTCAGTAATCGATGGATTTACTTTCAAGGTCCTTTCTTGCCTTATTTTGGTCAGCGGGATTGTTGTCCGTTTGCGCATAAAGGATCTAGATCCATTCAATTTGAGCTTTCTCACATTGGGTAGATTTTTTGACTTTTTCGATGTTGTACCTTTGCCTTTTTTTGCCCTTTCTTTGTTTATAGATTTCTAAAAGATTATAGGGTTTATAGCCTTGACCCTTGGCTTGCAGCCCTGGAGATGAGTCCCACCCCATCCTTTCTTCTGGCACTTAAGTTGTTTCAGCGGATGCAAGGTCAATTTCTTCTGGAAGGTGGTTTACCACAACATCCTCAGATTGGATGGTGGACAAGTCCATGGGTATAACTGGCAGTTGGATAGGTGGAGTGGGGACTGCCTGTATAGTTGCAGGGATGGAGACCTTTAGGCCTTTCGGCCAACTCCTGGGACTTCCTAGCCCAATTCAGGGTTTCCAGGATCCTCAACAATTGGACATTATTTTTCATTTGCTTCCCGCCTTGCAAGGTCGAACAGTCTTTCCTGCCACTGTGAGGAGGTTTCAGCCTCCCTATCCAGTCGGCTTTTTACCACTTCTAAGAATGATTCGGGGAGTAGTCGTTTTTTATTGGATGTTGACAGTAGGGTGGCTTGGTCTTTCATACCTTCATTGAGGGTCTCATAGAGCTTGACAGAGGGATTTAGGGACACTGTCAGACTTGATGTTATAATGGTCTGGATACTTTCCAGGGAAGGAGCAGCCATGTGATGGCTCCTAAGAGTCATATTTTGGCTGTGGAAGGAGCAGTCCAGATGTTCCGGGTCCGAAGAAGACGAGGCAGGTCTCAGCAGGCTTACTACTTTCTCAGTAATGGTCGTGGTGGAATTTAGGAAT
This sequence comes from Ambystoma mexicanum, assembly GCF_040938575.1. Lineage (NCBI taxonomy): Eukaryota > Metazoa > Chordata > Amphibia > Caudata > Ambystomatidae > Ambystoma > Ambystoma mexicanum. The sequence goes on from NC_090926.1 coordinate 462,787,840, forward strand.
ATCAGTGTATAACTCTGCCTCATTGCTTCTTATGTGGGGCTACAGTTGGTTCTACCCATATTGAAAGAGACTTGTTTTTATACCACATTCCTCTCCTATTTCCCACCAAGCCTTCCCTATCCAGGTTTATTTTAGGTGGGCCTGGGGTCAGAGGCTGTAAATTGTGAATGTCGCTAAGCCTTCTCTTCCCTTCCAATGTATTTTCCATTGCTGCTCTGTCCCCCGCGAGTTTTGCAGCTGTAGCTGAGTGTTGGAGCTCCAGATCATCAATCTCAGAAAACATTGGTGGCAGGTCCAGCTTAGAGATGCTTTCAACTCGGGATTTTGTTATCAGGGACTCAGGGTGAGTAAATACGTCCTCCAAGTATGCCGGATCCAGGTCACCTTCGGATATGTCATGCCACTGTAGGGTTTTTGGTCCGGTAACCGCATCATCTGGGTACTTTGAAGCCTCTGGGTCTCCGCCATTCCCAGTCCAGTCTGGCTGGCTTAGACAAGGGAGGAAGGGGAGTATTTATTGGATCGGTAGGTGTTTCTGCTGCCACCAGGGTGCTATTCCAGTTTCTGGCCCCTCCACAAATGGCTTCTCCCCACTCCATATGGATTTTTTTCCCCCTGGAAAGACTCCCCTCCCAGTTTTTGATGATTAGTCTCCAGGGATTTGGGATTGTGGCAGGTTGGTGGATCCAACAGATATAGTACCGCCTTATTAGATGCTTTGTTGGATATTGAAGGACAGATGTGGGACACTTAAGGATATTTATCTTAATCGTTGGTAGTATTTACGTCAGCGTTTGACTCTCTCAAGATGTAAAATCCCTCCTTTGCATTTGCTCCTTGAATCGATTCATCCAGCAGAGGGGGGGGGGAATTCAACGGATTATGAGTGGAGCCAGGGATGCCAGGAGCTAATGTCAGGGAGAGCACTTCATCACGTGTTCACCCCTGCCTGCGCGTACAAGGACGCTTTAGAGTCATGTGCAACACCAACTCAAAATGTTGCATGCAACAAGTGGGGGATATGGGGGGCCCAAGCCGGGGTCATGAAAGAAACCGGGTAATGGGTAGGTTGCGTGTGGCTGCAGAAGGAGAGCATCAGGTGAACTGTGGATTCCCGGTGCCGGTATCAAGGAGTCACTGGGTCACAGAACAGAGGAGAACAGGGAAGCAGACGAAAGACATCAATCAGGAGTCCCTCACCAATGTTGGCTGTGGAAGGTCCATTGCTTGTATCACATTACATCATGGGAACTCTTCTTTACTCCCTCGAATGGCGCCTTAGCTGCACAGACTGCTGACACTGCACCACTCTGCGGCTCGCTCAGCGAGGACAATGCCGTTTTGTACAGAGATCCGCCTCCAATGCAAAAGAGGGTAAACTGACTCTCTGGGTCGCTGCTGAGACTAAACCACTCTGCACACACTCCGCCTACTATCTATTACATTGTTGCAGGGTCGCAGCACTACCATTGGCCCTTGCCCCATCGCATACCACCTCAGGATTTGTGCGCCCTGATTGTCTGGAGCAGGTCCCCTCCGGCCTGGGAACCTGTTCTGTTCACAGCGCTCTATGTACCTTTTCAAGGTAATTAGACTGTGTCCCCATTGTTGCCACTGGTATTGCCACCTAGCATGGGAGCGTGCCTGAAGGTTGCAATGTTCGTTGGACAACATATGTAACAATTCTGTCCGTCTCTGCTAGGAACCTCTTCTCTTCCCACGGCAGGTAAATGGCCATTGTTTGGCTTGGCTGAGTCACATGGGTGAAAACCGCAAAACTGAGCTTTTTTCAGTCTGCAATGTGAGGATTTATTCTGTTATTTTTCAGGTGGCTCCCTGCCCCGGGAGCCAGGAGTGTTACATCTGCCCTTGTTCTTGGCTGCGAGCGCTGGCCCTGTGCTTCGTGCTGCAGAGTCTGTATCTCTTCGTCCCTTATTTCTGAGGCCTGTGGCTTCATGCGACTTCACTACAGTCGTTCTATGGTTTCACTACATATATATCATATTATTCTCCTTGGAGGTTGATCGTATTCGACTGTTCCAGGTTTCTTGTATGTCCCTGTAGTTCCATATGGTTAGTTGCAATAAAGTGGTTACAACCTGCTCTGTGTGACTCTTGCGTTTCTGCGTTTGGCTGGTGAAGAGGAAAGGCTTTTAACACTATGCATATGTATCTGTCCTCTATCTACAGAGCTGTGCATGCATGTCCTTTGTGTGTGTGTCTGTGTAATTTAGTGCATGGATGCAAGTTTACGTCGTGACTACTGTTACTATGTCGTGTTGTCACTAATGACGTCCGCACAGCAGGATATTTATCATTAGTCAACCTGGTCCAGTGATGGGGCACATATATCCGCGAAGACATCAGCTGGATAGGGTTTGAACAGTTGCCTAAGGGAATATCTGCTCACATACATGGAATGCACCGGTCCACCTGGGGGTTGACCAAACGACGACTGGCATTTGTCATTTCTTGTCCTTCGTGCAGTCATGTGAATAGGGGACACGAGGGACATTCCAGGGACCCCCTCTTGAGTTGCAAAGATGGAAAACCCAAATGAGGACGAAGACCGCCTCCAATAACGCCAGAAGAAAGAAAAAGGAATCCCAGAGTCCAGGAACCAATTCCAGCACTTGGGCTGCGTTTGGTTCCACAGGCAGTTGTAAGGAAGACATGATATCAACCGTAAGACCGGCGATAGGGACACAGTTCAAGGGTGTTTATTGAACTTAAATTGGGTTTGAAAAGTGCCCATCTAATCCTAAATCTAAAGATGGGAGCAAGCTACGACCATCAAATAATAGCGCAGTCCTAGTGGTGTCTTGTCAAAATAAAAGGGCCCATACTTCTAAACCTATTGCCAATCCTTACCTCTAAATGCAAATATTATGGGAACTAATGTTATACAAAAGAAAAGTGTTCAAGAAACGATGTGTCAGGATATTCAAGCCGTTGGCTTCCCTTACCCACGTTTTCATCACGGGACAAGGCGGCATACATTCGCGCTTAGCACAGTTTCTGGCTTCTCAAACACGAGGGTGCAGTTCAAAACTTCAACATCATGGCTGTCTGTGCCAGTCTCTTTGCCATTCAAAGTCTCTAATTTCAGAGGGGCTGATGCAACAAAGAAAGTTCCTTTCCTTTATGTATTTCACATATACCCAATTTTCTTAGATTTACTATTCACCTCGGATCCCCCTGCGCCGGGCTCAGAGCCACTTGATCCACTTTTAACACAATGTTCTCAGGATTTCAGGTTCTCAGGATCGTATCAAATTTCTCATGTGATTCACGGTTCACCCCGGATCCCCTTCCGCCGGGCTCAGATCCACTTTGACACAAAATCTTCAATCAGTCTCCCTCTGCTGGGCTTGAACCAATTTATCTACTTTAACACAAACTTGCTTTAACACAAAGCTTTCAATTGATCTCCTGCTGCCGGGCTCGGACCAACTTTATCTAATTTGCCATCTACTTTCTTTACTGTATCAGCATCAAAGATTTTCGATTGTGCACAGGATTTTGCTTGACCCGTTGAAGGACCACTTGAATTCACAATTCTTTGCCACTCTTTCACTTGCTCTCAGCTGGATACCTTACAGAGACCTTCGATTGAGCACCGACCCAGTGCTGGACCACTCTGTCAAAGGTATTGTATCTTGGTTTCAAAGTTCAATCGCTCATCTGCAGTTCAATTTCACTCATGTTGGTTATCACACGCGTTTCATACAATGTGCATTCCAGCGCTCGCCATACAATGTTGCCGCTTGTAACCTTGGCTTCCACACAGACCTCTTCTATCGGTCTCCCCAACTCACCGGCTGTGTTGATTTCATCGACTCTGCTTTATTGTTGGGGCCAAGGAAAGTACCACAGCAGTTGGAGATTCTCCCTGCCTTGATTATCGTCTCAGGAGGGCCCTGGTGACCTCCCAACACACAATGTACGATTCCTCACCCTGGTTTCCTGGTCTTACACTTTCTTTTCTCGTGGCTTTGTGAAAGTAACGGTTCCTTTTCGAAAAGGTCAAGGGAACTTCCCTCCTTGCGATCCCTTTCTGTTTCGCCGTGTTTCTCCTCGTGTTAAACTGCCATCTTGGAACTGCTGTTTCCTGGAGTGCTTTGCCTCTCTCTTTGTGCTGTCATGCTCTGCCTTTTATCCGTGTGGGAAAGTGTAATGGAAGTCGGGTGTGTGTGATGGTCAGTAATTCCCTGACCTTGCCTGACCATTGTATGGGGACATGTCAGGTATACGGCTCGGGTGTTAGTCTGTTTTCTCTCATAGCGGGCTGTCTGTGAGAAGGTGTTTGTGTTGTAAAAGGGGAGGGGGCTAAGTTCCTAAATATCCTATCTGGTAGGATGTGGTCAAGGGGTTACAGGGAAGGGGATACTGCGTTTTACCATCCGTGTCGCACTCCCCAAAGGAACCTCTCCCAGGTGATCCTCCCGCACTGGTTTACCCCCAGGACCTGGTTCCAAAAGCGATGGCTGTGTCCTGGCCACCTGGATGACAGATCGCTGGGGACTAGTGAGCGAGACACCTTCTGTTTTCTCACACAGTCCCGAGGTGTAAGGTTCGCCACAGACCACCGAAGGCTTCAGTGATGGTGCCCCTGCGTGGAGGCACCAGTAAACTCCTGGGAGGACGAATGATGAGAACTGTAGTTAACAGTTACTGGGGATGCTTGGTTTCTATGTTGTCCACAGGCTCCGGAGCAGGATTCAAATGATTGAGGGGGTTGGGGGGGCACTCAGCATCAAAAGATCTGAGGGAATAGTAATAATTATAAGTGAATCCTCCTCTGGGTCACACTGTAGAGGAGGCAAAAACCAATTGAGTCTTCGGGTTGCAGGGTTGATGAGGCAGCAAAGGGTAGCACAATTCCCTGGAGCTTCCCACATTGGGGGGATATGGAAGCAGGGCACTGGCTAGGTGTCCCCAGATAAAGAGATTCTGGTCCAGGGGTCGTGGAGGAGCATCTGAAGCAAAGAGTGTATTACTTCTGGCACTGGTGATAAAGGCATGGATGAGAGGGAAGGAGTGACAGTCGGTTCCTTCTTGGCCACTGAAGAAACCGAACTTTGCCATCTGATTCTTTTGAGTGCCTATGCTGGTGCATGCCTTCAGTCCCCCTTCTTCGAGCACCGGGCCTTCCAGGTGTACAGGTTTGGATTTCAGCAGCAAGTACAGGTGAGTGGTTAAGGGGTCCACCTTTATCCCCACCTGGGAGGCTGAGGGTGCTCCCAGTCTATCTCACAGCAATCTACATTCAGTCATTTGGTGAGTACTGATCTGCTTGTCCTGAGTACTAACCTGATCCACTTGCTGTGACCTGTAATGCAGCCTGGTAGGACTCACATGGAGCTGGAGCTGGCCTCTGTTCTTTATTCTAGCGCCGGATGATGCTTCTCGTGACCTTAGGGTTCCCTTACTGTATGGTTAGGGCCACGCTGTGGCCTGGGGGTCACACACTGCCAAGATACAATGTGGTAGGCTTATGTCGCATATCAGCTGCCACGGACCCTGCTATATCCAGTGGACTGGCTCTGCTAAACTCCTCTGATCTACTGGTTCTGTGCTGCAAGGCAAAGACCAGCGAGCCCTGAGGAGAAGAGTCAGGCTCTCGGTGTGCTCTTCCTGCCCTGCTAGCTACCAATTAACGCCTCACGTGAATGACAGTAGGAAAAGTGCGCCAGGCCCCAGAGGGTCGATGTCCAAACTTTCCTCAGATTCATAAACGGAGACCATGACACCTCGTACTGCTCCACTACATCTCCCATAGTGGTTCATGCGATGCTGAGACACAAAGGGTATCCCAGCACCGCTCCAGGCCATTCTGATGGAGATGAACAACACCGGATGGCGCACACGCGACTCATTGCACGTTCCAGGATATGATGAAGGAGCTCAGGGATATTAACAGCGGACTTGACTTGCATGCTGAACTGACCACAGACCAGGGGAGGTGCATCAGCGTGCTCGAAGATGACCACGAAACCACTGCCACGTATGTCCACGCTCTCATTAAGGAAGTCCAGCGGCTAGGAGGTAAGGTAGAGTCTCGGGGAAAATAGTCCCCGCTGCAACAATCTGCGCCTGGTCAGAGTCCGTGAGAACATGGAAGGTGCAAACATTGAAGCTTTCTTGTATGACTTCTTCCGGGACAAGCTAAACCTAGCTGATTTACGCAGCCTCAATATCGATTGAGCCCACCAAGTGCCTCTTCCCAAACCACAAATTGGTGAATGACCCTGAATTATCGCACTCCGCCTCCTCAACTTCCAGCACAAAGTGACTATCCAGAAGGCATACCATGCGGTGGGCACAGTGCAGCTGGACAAGGCAACGATCTGCATCTTTCGAGACTACTTCATAGAGGTCTCGAGGCTTCGCAGAGGCTTCAACTCCATATGACGTTTTGCATGGCTTGGACATCCGTCACTAACTGAAATTCTTGGCAGAATAGAACGTCCAAATGGATCGTCCGTGTCACTCTTTTGATGACCCTAAGGAGGCACGGCAATTCCTAAAAGAAACCAAACTGGTCACCACAGACTCCATCCTTGAGCAACCTGAATGCTTCACTGCTCAACCCTCTGAACCTCTTGCTCGTACTCCTGGCAACATGTGCAGCCGTTGGAAGTGGGCTGGTTGGCGCCCAAAGGGGCTGGTGCAAGGCCCATTTGAAGGAGGGACGAGCTACAACCGGACACTGGCCCATGCCCTATGACCTTCTATTATCCCCTACAGTCTGATTCCGTCTGCCCTTGCTCAAGGGGTTTTACCTTGTCTACTTCCAGTGCCTGTGCCAGCTGGTGCCATGCCGCTGCCATCAGTGCCCCGCAGGTGTGCCACACACTCGGCTATCATGTTTCTTGCCTCTCAGCACATCTTTTCGCGATCTCGCATATCGATGAACAGACCTTGCGTGCTTCCCATCCTTCACCCCTCATTTGAGCCCCATTATGGGGTGAAATAGCTGCCCGGGTCTTGGGATTGTCCCTAGGTGGATCTGTCCGTTCCTACGGCACTGGCTCAATTCAGATTATATTGGGTCAATTTTCTTAGGCCCTAATGTTCCTATGTTTTGTTTACTGGTTATTTTTTGGGGGGTAATAGTTTATCTGACAGTGCACAGATTGCAATTGCAAGCTGGATTGGACACCATGTCTCTCATCCTCGGTAAAGAAAAAATCAGTATCAGTTTCGTTTCTGATCTGTCTTTCGTAGTAGTAACCAATCACTGATCTCTGCGTCATACTGACCACAGCCAATGACTGCCCTCTACCTAAGCCCCGCCTCTGGCAGCCATCTTCAGATTTTTACCACACGTTCAAGTGTTGGGATCCTCGTGCTATTGCTCTCGAGCATTAGTGCTATTTTTCACGTTTTTTCTCTGAAAAATTTCTCTTTTTTCGGTCAAAAGAGCCTCAAGCTCCACCGTTTCTTCATCCGATCAACGGGGACCCGTGTCAGATTCGTCTACGCCCCTCAAGGGTGAAGATTTCGTCGAGCCACGCTTTTGGAGGACTCCAGAAGTTTCTCAGGCCCATCTCGGACATGGCCCAGGAGAAGGGAAGCTTGACGCCCGGAAAGCTGTTCAGGGTCTGCCCTGCATGCCAGCTTCAGAATGTCTTTAAGGAGGACGAACACTCCCTTTGCCTTTACTGCCTACATGAGGACAAGACGCACGTGGAGAAGGACTGTGCGTTTTGCGGCAATATGTCGGAGCGGACCATGAAGGACCGCCATCAACGTCTCGCCAACTGGCTGGAAGGAAAGAGCCCGTCAGGCAAGAAGAAGAAGTCCGAGCGGTCTTCTAAGACCTTTGAGGGCGCCCCGGCGATGGGGGTCCAACAGAAGGCCAAGCACCGCGAGTCCGCTGGCACCGGGAACGCCGAACGGTCTGGCTCTACGGGCGCCAGGCAGGGCGCATCCTCCCCGGCGCCATCAACCACGAGCACCCGGCGAAACTCCTGGAGAGACCTCGGTCGTGCCTTAAGGCCCCATCGGAGGGGGAGCGAGGTGGTGACCCTCCCCCCAAGGAGAAGGCGGTGAGCGCACCTAAGGTGGTGAAAGCCTTGATCCATCCGGCCAAGGCCTCTATCGAGACAGTCGCGGCGGCCCTGGCTCAGCCTGTGGAGGCCACACCAGTGGTGGCGACCCCGGGGCCCAGAATCTCCCTGCCACCGCGGAGGGAGTCCTCTTTCATGCCCATCGACAGGACCCCCGTGAAACCTCCGACGGAGAAGAAAAAGGGGGGGCAGGGGGTTGTCGTGGACTGGGCCTCAACTCGCCCGTCGGATCTCCCTCAACCAGTGCCGCAAGACAACTCGGCGGCCATTTTGTTGGCTATACAGTCCTTATGCTCGGAGATAAGGACAAGACTGCTGTTACCACCAACGGAGGAACCGCTCCCGACGGGGGACCCGGAGCCAGGCCCTTCTGGGAGCCCTCCCCCTAAGAGAAGGATTCATCCTCCACCTCCTTTTCAGCCATCGCGCCCTGTTCAGCCCTCCTCCCCGTCCATGACACGTGGGGATGATATGGGGACTGACACGGCCGCAACGGGTACAGACGACGAGGTTTACGACGAGGATCTCCCGTCGTCACCTCCCACCCGGGCTTCCCCGCCCGATGAGATTGGATCGTTTCACTCCATGATCGCCAGGGCATCCGAGCTTTTCCAGCTCTGCCCGGAAGAGAAGAAGGAAGGTTTCCTTTATCAACGGCGCGAGACCAAGAGGAAGGTCCTCGCTGTACCTCTACTAGACGATATTTGGGATGAGGGCCTCGCCCTCCTCAAGAACCCATCCACAAAGCCGGCTAGAAGGGATCGGTACGAGAAGAAGTACCGGGTCCCGGACGCGGCCCCCTTGTGCCTTCGGGCACAGCCGACCCCGGACGTCTACGAGGCGGCCAGGAAGAAAGCGTGGGGGGCGCGGCCTCTACGTCAACCTCCCCGCCGGACGGCGAGGGAAAGAAATTGGACACGATGGGACGCAGTCATCTCGTCGGCAGCGACGATGATTAAGCCGGCCAACGCCTTGGCTATCATAGCCCGCTACGACAGGGAGTTGTGGTACAAACTGGCCCCCCTGCTGGACTTCCTATCAGACGACAAGAGGGCGGAAGCCCTAGAGATCTTGCAGGAAGGAGAGGTGGCGTCGGACCACGCCATTACGATTGCGACGGACATCGCTGACACTGGATTTCGCCAGTTGGGCAACGGCATGTGCCTTAGGCGGCGTGGATGGCTCAAGGCTACTGACTTCCGTCAGGACGTGCAGACCAGAGTCTTGGACATGCCGTTCGACGGAAACAACCTGTTTGGGAAAACAATGGACGATTCCCTTCAAGCCATCAAGGCGGACACGGAGACGGCCCGGGCTCTTGGGGTTCTCCAGCAACGGCGGCCGCCCTTTCAGAGCGGCGGAGGCAAACAGGGTGCCTCCAAAGGTTCCAGCGGCGGATTTTCCACCTACCGTCAAGCGGCCCGTTCGTCGTCACAGGAAGCTTACAGGGGACGAGGCAAGTCAGGCGGCCCTGCCGTCGTCGCCAAGGAGGACAAGGCGGCAAAGCCTCGTCGAAGCAGGACTGAACCGGCCGTGGGGTCGGGCCCCCACCGAAGCACCCCGGTGGGAGGCCGGCTGGCGAGCTTAGTCAGCGTGTGGGAGTCCATCTCCACCGACCGTTGGGTGCTGGAGGCCCTAGCTCAGGGTCACGCGCTCGAGTTTCTAAAGAGGTGCCCGCGCGTCCCCCCTGTGGCCAGGAAAGAACATCACGTCCCTCAACTTCTCTTGGAGGTAAAGGCGATGCTCAAGAAGGGCGCCATCGAGCTCGTCCCAAAGAGGCTTCGGGGCTCTGGAGTTTACTCAAGATACTTCCTCGTGAAGAAGACTGGAGGATGGCGTCCCATCCTGGACCTACGACGACTGAACAAATTCATCAAGGCACAGAAGTTCCGGATGGTCACCCTCCAACACGTCCTGGGTCAACTGGAGGAGGGCGATTTCCTGTCGTCGTTGGATTTGGAGGATGCCTACTTCCATATTCCCATCCTAAAGGGACACCGAAAGTTTCTCAGGTTCATGGTCCAAGGGCGTCACTACCAGTTCAGAGCCCTTCCCTTCGGATTGAGGTCGGCACCCAGGGTGTTCACCAAGTGCCTCGCACCGGTGGGGGCGCAGCTGCGCCGAGAGGGGATCCACGTCTACCCCTACCTGGACGACTGGCTCATCCGAGCAAAGACGAAGGAGCTCGCCGTGGAGCACACGGCAAGGACCGTCCAACTACTCACGGACCTGGGATTTTCCATAAACTACGCCAAGTCCCACCTGGTGCCCGCGCAAGGCGCACTGTTTCTGGGAGCAAAGCTCGACACAGTGTCGCTTCTGGCCTCTCCGTCGGAGGAAAGGACGAGGGCCATCTTGGGCAAGGTGCAGCGGATGCTGGTTGCGGACACAGCCAGGGTTAGGTCCATCAAGTCCCTCCTCGGAATGATGTCTTCTTGCATTTATCTCATCCGCCTGTGCAGGATCCGGATGCGCCCGTTGCAGGAGTTCCTGGACGCGCGCTGGATCCAGACGACGGGCAGCTTCGAGGAGAGGATCACACTCGACGAGAGTTTCCGACGAGCGATCCGGTGGTGGGGCACCCGCGCGCATCTGACGGCGCGCATGGACTTCCAGGCCCCAGGCCACCAGGAGACAGTGACCACGGATGCCTCCCTGGAAGGGTGGGGAGCGCACACCGAAAATCTGCATGCGAGAGGCCTTTGGCTTCCGACGGAGAAGTCCCTCCATATCAACGTCCTGGAGCTCCGTGCAGTCTTTTGGGCCCTCAGGTCCTTTCTTCCGTCCCTCAAGGGCAAGGTGGTGAGGATCTTCACCGACAACACCACCACCATGTTCTACATCAGGAAGCAGGGCGGAACCAGGTCCCCAGCCCTGTCCAAGGAGGCGCAGGATCTGTGGCATTGGGCCGTCGCCCAAGGGATGTTTCTGGTGCCGTTTCATCTGGCAGGGATAAAAAACACCATCGCCGACTCGCTCAGCAGAGAGCTGCGCTCGTGCCACGAGTGGGAACTACGACAGGATCTAGTGGACCGCCTCTTCCGACGGTGGGGCACACCCCAGATCGATCTGTTCACGACGGCGACAAACTCCAAGTGCCGGAGGTTCGCCAGCAGGTTTCCCCAGCCGAGGAGCATGGGCGATGCTTTCTCGTTCCCCTGGGAGGGCCTGTTTCTATACGCGTTCCCTCCATTGCCATTGCTGATCCGGCTCATCAACCAGCTCAAGAGGTCACGGTGCAGGATGATCCTCATCGCACCTGCGTGGCCGAGGCAGATATGGTTCCCGGACCTTCTGGACTTGTCAGCGTCCCCGTCAATCAAGCTGCCAGTGGACGCGGATCTTCTCTCCAGGGAAGGAGGCGCCATCCTCCATCACGACCCGAAGTCGCTGAACTTGCAGGCCTGGCTCCTGCAGCGTTAGAGTTTGGAGGATACGACATACCGGCCGACTGCAGAGAGGTTCTTGCAAAGGCCAGGGCGTCCTCAATTCTTAAATGCTATGGACACAAATGGAAGAGGTTCTCTGTCTGGTGCCACACACAGAAGATTAACCCTCTACGGATTACGGCTCCCCAGGTACTGCCGTACCTTCTGACGCTGGCCAAGGCTGGACTGGCGCACGCGTCCATCAAGATTCATCTTGCTGCGATCTCCCGATACACCAGAACCACGGGGCGGACGTCTTTGTGGTCTCATCGTCTGGTGAAAGAATTCATGAAGGGACTGTTCAGAAGGCTCCGGCCCCGGCATGGAAGCTCAACGTGGTGCTGACCAAGCTCATGGGACCTCCGTTCGAGCCTCTGCACTCGGCTCCGTTGAAGTTCTTGTCGTGGAAAACAGCGTTTCTTGTGGCCATCACCTCCGCACGACAGGTGGGAGAGATCCAGGCCCTTTCCTGCAAGCCCCCGTACTTGACTTTTCACGACACGAGGGTAGTGCTCAGGACGCACCCCTCCTTCATGCCCAAGGTGCCGTCGGACTTCCACCTCAATGAACCCTTGGTGTTGCTTGTTTTCTTCCCTTCGCCTTCGTCGCCGGCCGAAAGGACTTTGCACTCGCTGGATGTGGCTAGAGCGCTGAAGTTTTACGTGGACCGCACAAAGTGTTTTCGGAAGAAGTCACAACTTTTTGTGAACTTTGGACCTGTCAATCAGGGGAAGGGTCTCTCAAAGGCCTCCATTTCCAGATGGCTCTCCGGCTGTATCATGTACTGTCATCGGTTGGCAAACCGACCGCTGCCTGGCCGTCCGAGAGCCCATTCCACCAGAGCGATCGCAGCTACCATGGCGTTCCTATCTGGTGTGCCCTTGCTGGACATCTGCAGGGCTGCTACGTGGAGGTCGACGCACACCTTCACGAAATTCTACTGCGTCGATCAGGATTCCAGGGAGGAGTCCAGGGTCGGCCAAGCAGTGCTGCGCAATCTGTTCGCCTAAGGTGACCCTGGTGAGGAGGTAAGATTTGCTTAATGTTGAGTTTGATGTAATGCTTAATGTTGAGCCTTTGCCACCTCCCGTGGTTGTGCATGTGTGTACTGCTATGTATTCTTTATTCATGAGCATGTGAATCCATGCCAGACCCCATGCTGGAGAAGGAACAAGTTACTTATCTGTAACTGTTGTTCTCCAGCATGGGTCTGGCATGGATTCACATGCGAACCCTCCCGCCTACCCCTCTGCGGCTCTTCACTTGGTCATACTGCCACTTCACGTGCTACCAAATCTGAAGATGGCTGCCAGAGGCGGGGCTTAGGTAGAGGGCAGTCATTGGCTGTGGTCAGTATGACGCAGAGATCAGTGATTGGTTACTACTATGAAAGACAGATCAGAAACGAAACAGGGAATATTCATGAGCATGTGAATCCATGCCACACCCATGCTGGAGAACAACAGTTACAGGTAAGTAACTTGTTCCGTACCCCTGCCCCCCCGCCCCCCTGCCCCCCTCACCTGCCCATGCTTGGTTGCTAAAGGGATTGCTGTACCACGCTACAGGTCCAATGTTCTTCGTATTGGGCTGCTGCACACTGTCGCTGTTTTTATTTTTCTTGTTTTATGTTGTAGAGGGAATTTTATTTATTTGTGCACCATTTCTCGGCTCTGCTGCTACCCGCAACTACCACCGCATGATATTCTCTCTCAGCCTACCCGTGCTCGTTGGCACAGGGTTTTCTGCTCCCCACAATGCCTCAGACGTCATGCAGGGTTGTGTTGTCCTCTGGCCCCCGCTACATGCACCGGGGGGCTGTGTTCACGACTGTATAATAAGGTCCAGTTCTCGCTCACCAGCCCTCTATGGGGCGACCTACTGTTTCATAGGGCCTGATGGTATTGCTTAACTGTATTACCCTGAATATGTGAGGCCTGGACCCCCACTTTAAGCAACAGCGCCTCCTTAATTATGTTACAGACCTTAATGGTGATGTTTTGTTGCTCCAAAATACATATTTGAATGCAGCAGAATCTAACAGGTTGGTTCGGGGTGGCCGTTCATTCCCTGTTGCCCTGGAAGCATGGCGTATCCATTCTTGTACACAAGCGAATTCCTTTTACTATTGTCAGTACTAAAACAGACAAGGAGGGCTGGTTTGCCCTGCTCCACGGCACGGTCTTTCATCAGCGAATTACTCTCCTGAACATATATACGCCCTGACCACGAATACCCCTGGCTTTTTCACCCACACTCTAGCCATCTGTGGGCCCTTTCTTGGACACCTGACACTAATCAGTGGTGACCTTAATGTTGTTCTAGATCCGACGATCGACAAACAAGGGATCACCCACATTATACCACAGCCAATGAGACAAATGCACTGACACTTCTCTCAGTAATGACCGAACTCCGACTGACCGGTGTTTGGCGCCACCTACGTAGGGAGACGAAGAACTATACTTTCTTCTCACACCATCACTAAAGCTATCCCAGGCTAGATTACTGGTTCCTTCCTAGCAATACAAAGAGGGATAGAAAGTGCACACTCTCAAATTTATGATTAAGAAGTTACAAGTTTTAAGGAAAAGAGGTGGAAACTTATGGGTGCGGGGGAGGAAAAGCTGCCCTGGCACAGGGCCACCTAAATGTACAAAAGCGAAGAAAAGAGGATCCAAACTGGAGCCCTCCCGTCCCCTGCAAACCTTTATGTTGCGTCGAAAAGACGCATAAGTATCTATTCAAGGAAATTTATTGGCAATACAATTAGAAATATTCAATTGAAAAGCAGGTTTAGCCAATTATTGTAATACAGTCCATTGTTCGAGTATAAAAAACAAGTATTGTTTATTCCAAACGCAAATGACAGAGAAGGTTCAGTTCATTGAGGACGGCTAACGTGTTTCGAGAAGCAAATTCTCTTCTACATGAGCCAAAGATCGTGCAAAAGAACTAAATGTAGAGAATATAAAAATAAAAGATAAGGGAAGAAAATCAGGATTGTATAGCTATCAAGCCAATTCAACAACATGTTATATTCATAATTGCACAGTTGCATTTTATCGTTATGCTGTATGTCACAGTCTGCTTACAGTCACAGAAAAAAAACATGATTGAGTTTAATTTTTACAGTGTTTGTTACATTATATCCAAAGCCACAGGCACCCCAATCTAAAATGGTCTCACTAGTCAATTGTCAGAGGAATTATAAATAGTACAGTTCAACGAAGGAATACAGGGTATTTGAGGAAAATAAGAGCTAAAGGTACGCTCACCATGACCAGAAGGTCCCTTTGTGCTGTTGCGTTTAGAAATTTCTTAGGGAAAAAGGAATTCGATCGAACACGGAACACTTAATTGATCAGGAATGAAGTTGTGCAGGAGCCCAGTGCCCTGCAATAGACAAAGCAGGTAATTAATTATATGAATGGCAAGACAGAGTGGCAACAGAGTAGCCACAAACTAAGTAAGGTTAACAAAAAGGTAGGGACTCACCCTGGCGCGGTGAATATCCGTCAAGGTACAATGAAGTCCTGGAATCTAGGTGCTGAAGATAGCGTACAGTCTACGATCAAGGCTGGCTGGGACACGGTGCCGGGGTCTGTGGACGGCCCGAAAGAGCTAGGAGTTAGTCTAGGTGAATGATTGAAGGGACAAACAACGATTAACAACAACAGTATATGAGTGAAGGAGCTTACTGTAGTGACAATGTTGCGCGGACTCCAGTAGCAGAGATCTGTGCACGGCGTGGGGTTTTATCTTCAATACGGATCGCGCATCCAGGCCGAGGGTACTCGTGCTTGGATAGGAACTGTTGCTAGGCCAGGGACGCTCTGAGTGGAGCGAAGGGTCCTCCTGTGCGCATTAGACTGAACGTATGGTGCGTTGTCCATGAAGACAAATGACGGACTACCATTGGAACTAGTAAAAGGTATATAACTCACAGGAACATGTACATAGCGGCGGCCATGTTGTAACATATTCTAAATGCGAATGGAAATCAATGAAGTGAACTATGTGGAGGCTGATAAGGGAGTGGGCTTACAGTGGCATATGGTCGATAGAAGACAGGTCATTCAAATTGTAGTTGGGTGGCTTTGGATTTACAGCATAGAAAAAAGAAGTGAAGGAAGGGAAACATAGTTGGTTTCACAGATCCATATCTGCTGTGCATAATAAATGTTTCACAAAGTGCTGAGACAAATGATCACTGTCTGTATAATTGCATGATTATACAGCGCATCCCAGTTTGTAAAGTTCATAAATAACAACGCAACCTTCTTAATGTTGCTATAAGATAGGCAGACTACACAATAGATACCTAATTTTTTAAAAAAAGTAAAACGAATTCCTCATGCCTCTTTAGATGAAGCATTTCAATGAAAATTCATTGTTGAGGCCCCTAGGGAGTAGTGTGTTCATTGTATGGATCCAGTATTTCTCTCTACGAGAGAGTATTGTATGGTAATCACCACCTCTATAGTGTTTTTTGACTACTTCTAAGACCTGAAATTTAACCTGGGCCACAGTGTGGTTGTTCTCCGTGAAATGTCTCGAGAGGGGTGACTTCATGTTTTTACACCTGATATTCGATTTGTGCTCTGTGAGCCTGTCTTTAACAGATCTTGTCGTTTGCCCCACGTAGAGTTTGCCGCATGGGCATTTAATCGCATAGATCACACCAGTGGACATACAGGTGGCATAGTGCCGTAGTTTGATTTTTTTTTTGACCGTGTATGGATGAGTAATACTGTCACCTTTGGTGACATTGTTGCAGTGTGAGCAGCAGAGGCAGGGGAAAGTTCCCATTGTTTTCGTTTGTAGAACCATTTGTTTGTCCTTTGGCAGTATTTCTGCTCTGACAAGTTTGTCTCGAGGGTTCTTGCCACACCTAAAGGCCATCATGGGTGCTTTAGGGAATAACTCCTTTAGTGTATGGTCATTGTGGAGAATATTCCAGTGTTTTCTGATGGTTTTCCCTACTTTAAACTCTGTCTTGAATATTTGGTAATACGTAGAAGTGGTGTTTCTTTGGTTTTTGTTCTTGGGATGAGGAGGTGTTCTTTGCTGATAAGCTCAGATCTTTCTTTGGCTTCATCGAGAATTGTGTCTGGATATCCTCTGGCTTCAAATTTCTCCAATAATTTAGTACTTTCTATGTCAAGACCTGCAGGGTCCGAGATTATGCGTTTAAGTCTCAAGATTGGACTAAATGGCAAACTTTTCAACATGGATTTGGGGTGATGACTTGTAAAGTGTAGCAAATTGTTGGCATCGGTAGGTTTGTGGTAGACGGTGGTACTGATGCGATTGTCTTTGATTTACATGTCCACGTCCAGGAAGTGTAAATGCGGTGTTCCTACCTCCATGGTGAATTTAATGTTATCATGGATAGTATTCATGTAATTAAAGAAAGAGTCCAGTTCTTCTCGTGTCCCACACCAAATACCGAAAATGTCATCGATGTATCGTTTCCACATTAGAATCTTGTACGACCATTCAGGGTGGTCCCAACACATGTTGGTGTTCCAATTTATACATAAAAGTATTGGCGTATACCGGGGCCATAGAGGAGCCCATAGATGTGCCAGTAGTCTGGAAATAGAATTTGCCCTGAAATCTAAAATGGCTATTGAAGAGTATGAGGTCCGAAAATTTCAAAATCAAATTGGTATTCCCTGTGCTGGTTGAAGTATTCGAGATTAACCATTGTACTGCTCTTATGCCTTCTTCATGGGGGATGGACGTGTATAGACGTCCATAGTGAAGATTATGCACTCGGGACTCAATGCTGTGATGTCTTGAATACAGTTTAGAAAATCTGTCGTATCTCTCAGATATGTTGGAGTCTCTTGAACCAGTTTTTGAAGTGATCTGTCCACGTAGATAGCCAAAGGATCGAAGATGCTGTCTGATCGAGCTACTATAGGTTTTAGCGGAGGGTAAGTTGGATTCTTGTGAATCTTCGGAAGACCGTAAAATACCTGTGTAATCGGATGTTGATTTATTAAAAATTTGCCTGTCTGAATATTGATCCAGTTATGTTCTAATGCTTCGAGGACTACCTCGAGGACTAAGGGTTTATCTACGCCCAACTCTATGCAGTGAAAACAAACCGTTGAAAAATGGGATCAAATCCTAAATAAGTGTTCTCTCGACTTGATACTCTGTCAATCTCTGACACCAATTGACACAGAAATCACGACATTGAAAACCCAACTAAGTGAATTCAAAACACCTGACAAACTTTCTGAACTTTTAATTGACATCAACTCTAAACTTTCAGGGTATAAACAAGATATAGAACAGCGTAAACTTAGGAAATTCAAAAGTGACACTTTTGATTACCTCAACGAAATTGTATATACGTGGCAAGAATATTACCACCACCGTGACCAACAGCGTAAATCCCATCACCTGAATAAAACCAATTCCGACCGTGACAGCAGTACTAGCAGTATTGGGGAACCGATTCAACCTGAGGAGAGACGACATCCCACTGATAGGGAAACTGATAACACCGACACTGAACTTAGAGCCTCTGCTCCTGCAAGCTCAGTAACCCCTCCAACACCAGCCAGCCCAGGGACATCTGGTGTTTTTTTAGGAATAAGACAAATCGAGAGAAAAACGAGGAGAGGGAAAAGGTCCAAACAAAAGAAAAAACAAATGATTGAAAATTTGGTGGTCAATATATCCAGTAAAAATCTGACTAGTGGTCAGTTAGATATGCTAAACCGTGTATTATCATGTGTACCAACAAGCAACACCACACTCTTTGAGGAAAAGGTGTGTTTTTGCAGACTATTGAGAAAACTAAGACTCAAACTCTTTTTCAACACAGATATGGATGTGGAACAACCCAGCGCAGAAACTGACACCCTTGAATTTCGTCCAAAGAGCAATTTTGATCCTATACACAAAATTCAATGCTTAATCTATTCGAGAAAATGGTGATCAATGACCTAGAGAGAATCAATTACCAGAAGACTACTCCATTCAATATTAAAAAATGTCAACTCGAGCACATTGAAGCATTAGCAAAGGACGAAGAGGTAACTATCAAACCTGCTGACAAAGGGGGAGCAATCGTAATCATGGACACAAAGGACTATACAACTAAATGTCTAACCCTCCTTAATGACGACAACACCTATACCAAATTAGATGGGGATCACATACAGAAAATCAAGCTTCTCATTAAGAATACGATTGAAGAAGCATTAGAACATAACTGGATCAACAATAAGACAGGCACATTTTTAATAAATCAACATCCGATTCCACCGGTATTTTACGGTCTTCCGAAGATTCACAAGAATCCAACTAACCCTCCGCTAAGACATATATAGTAGCTCGATCAGACCGCATCTTCGATCCTTTTGCTATCTACGTGGACAGATCACTTCAAAAACTGGTTCAAGAGACTCCAACATATCTGAGAGATACGACAGATTTTCTAAACTGTATTCAAGACATCACAGCATTGAGTCCCGGGTGCATAATCTTCACTATGGACGTGTGTAGTCTATACACGTCCGTCCCCCATGAAGAAGGCATAAGAGCAGTACAATGGTTAATCTCGAATACTTCAACCAGCACGGGGAATACCAATTTGATTTTGAAATTTTTGGACCTCATACTCTTCAATAGCTATTTTAGATGTCGGGGCAAATTCTATTTACAGACTACTGGCACATCTATGGGCTCCTCTATGGCCCCGGTATACGCCAATACATTTATGTATAAATTGGAACACCAACATGTGTTGGGCCACCCTGAATGGTCGTACAAGATCCTAATGTGGAAACGATACATCAATGACATTTTCGGTATTTGGTGTGGGACACGAGAAGAACTGGACTCTTTCTTTAATTACATGAATGCTATCCATGATAACATTAAATTCACCATGGAGGTAGGAACACCGCATTTACACTTTCTGGACGTGGACATGGAAATCAAAGACAATCGCATCAGTACCACAAAACTACCGATGCCAACAATTTGCTACACTTTACAAGTCATCACCCCAAATCCATGTTGAAAAGTTTGCCATTTAGTCAAATCTTGAGACTTAAACGCATAATCTCGGACCCTGCTGGTCTTGACATAGAAAGTACTAAATTATTGGAGAAATATGAAGCCAGAGGATATCCAGACACAATTCTCGATGAAGCCAAAGAAAGATTTGAGCTTATCAGCAAAGAACACCTCCTCATCCCAAGAACAAAAACCAAAGAAACACCACTTCGAATGGATGGTCCTCCCACGTATTCCTCATCTTGTGATAAATCGTTATCTCCAGCTTTGCTGCTTCGGAAACATCTTTTCTCGGCAGAGGGCGCTGTGCTCGAGCTCGTGGCGTTGATTGTCCCTCGATGTACTCCGTACTCTGTCGACAGCACCGATGGTATAAGTAGCTCGAGCCGCGCCCGTTGCTTCAGTTCCGTTTTTCCGATCGCTTCGCTATCGAGAACGGCGCGCTTCTATTTTCTGTGAAGAAAATGTCATCATCTTCGACACCTTCGACACCCAGAACTGGGTTTAAAAAGTGTGCAGATTGTGGGTCTAAGATGTCGATTACTGATCCCCACCGGATTTGTCTCTGGTGTCTCGGTTCCAGTCACCGAACCGACAACTGCGGGTCCTGCCAATCGATGACCGAAAAAGCTCTTCGTGAGAGCAGAGGTAAACTGTCGGTGGGGAGGGAGGCCTCAAAAAAGGTTTTGTCAAAAAGACATAAGAAAGCGACTGATTCTAAGGGATCGGATCGCCATAGGCACTCGAAGAGATCTCGATCTAGGAGTATATCGAGACATTCTTTGTCATCGAAAAAAATGAAGAGGAGACATAGATCTCCCTCATCTTCTTCAGAGTCGACCGAAGAAATTCGTTGTCCGACTAAATCGGATTCTCCCAGTAAGTGGGAAGAATTCCGCAAAAAGATGGAGGTTTTCGAGAATGCGGCCTTGACCCCCTCGAAAGAACCTCAAAAAAGCCATACCCCTTAAGTCGCTCCATTGGACCACAAAGGGAAGTCCAAGGCTACTATGGCCAAGACCAGTAGCGTCGAGGAATACAAAATAACCTCGAGTCAACGTAAAACAGTTGAAGAATCTTCGAGAGTCGAGCACCTCTCCAGTGCCGGCCAAGGAACAGAAATCGTCGACTTCGACAACTTCGTAGATGCCCTCGACGTCGATAATTTCGACACCAAAGCCAAATGCGTCATCGACGCCATTATCGAAGTCATCTTCGAAAACTTCGAAGACACCTTCGAAAACTTCGAGGGATTTGCCATTTCCTTCGAAGCAGATGGAAGAGGAAGAAAGGAGATTCACTCCTTTGCCCAGATCAGACTTTTACAAATCTGTCTGCAATCTATGAAGAGTCTGCTTCACAAGAAGACGAGGTTACTCCTTTGGGAGTTACTTATGGTACAAGACAAGTTCCTGAAGAACTTATTGACCAGGAATCTAGAATGAGAGACCTGAGTGATACTCTACATTCTGCCAGTGGAGTTGACACATCCCTAGAATTGGAGTTCGCCAAACCTGATCCTGCAGAGCATGCAGATGCTGGGTACAGGGGTCTTATGACCAGGGTAGTTGAATACATGTGTTGGGGTAATACTTCACCCATTTTTGAACAAGATGACATGACGGATATTATCGTCAAGGGACCTCAGAAGGATCCTGTTCTCCCTTTTCACAGGGCCCTTCAAAGGACTGTGGAGAAAAACTGGGAGAAACCAGAAACCATTGCTGCTGCAGATAGCACTTTTCCAAGAAAATATAGACCAGCTGGATCGGATCCTGAATATTTGAATAAACATCCGACTCCAGAGCGTTTAGTCATTCAAGCAGCATCCACTTCAAAACAAACTGCTTATCCAACTATCCCTCCAGATAGAGAGGATAAAAAAATGACGCCTGGGCACGTAAAGTTTTCACGTCAGGCAGTATGGCACTTAAGTCGGCAAATGTCACCTGTACCCTAGCCAGGTTTACCCATACCCTGTGGGACTGTATTTCGGCGGCTGCTGATCATATTCCGGAAGACGAGGAAAGGGAAGGCTTCCTGAATATAGTCAAAGACGGGAAGGAGGCAATGGGGGAATGCCTCCAGTCTGGACTGGATACTGCTGATAGTATCAGCAGATCCATGGCTGCAAGCGTTGTGCTACGCAGATTTGCGTGGTTGAGGAAGTCGGGATTTGCACCGGACGTGCAAGCTAGACTCCTCAACATGCCCTTTGATGGCTCGAGGCTCTTTGGCAGAAAGGCTGATGAAAGCCTAGAAAAACTTCTGACCTCGAAAGCGGCAGCTAAATCACTTAGCGCCTCTTTGCGCCAGCCTCTAAAACCCTATTCCGGCTTATCTTCCTGGAGGGGTCGTTCTTTTCGATACTACTCCTCTTTTGGTAGAGGAAGAGGACAGGCTTCTCAAAGGGGCAAAAGGAACTTCCTTCCTGGAGCACGGGGAAGAGGTGCAAAATCAGCCTCAGGAGCGGCATCTGTACCCTCAGCCACTCCTGCACCCGCCTCCAAATCCCTCTGAGACCTTGTTACACAAAACACCAGTGGGAGGCAGGATCTCCATCTGAAGGAATTGCGGGGCATTAGCTCAGATGCTTGGGCACTGGAAACAGTAGCCCAAGGTTACTGTCTCCCCTTTCTAAAAAGGCCTCAGAATCATCCACCGGGAGCCAACTCCATCAAAATTCCGGATCCGCTCCTGTTGCAGGAAATTTTAACCTTGAACAAGTTCCTCAGGAAGGACAAGTTCAAGATGGTGACTCCTTCTCAGATCCTTCAGGCTCTCCAACTCCAAGATTGGTTGGTATCATTGGACCTTCAGGATGCTTACTTTCTGTGCTTTGAATGGAATGGCACATGAAAGTACCTGAGGTTCGCGATTGGCAATTCTCATTATCAGTTTCGAGTTCTGCCATTCGGGTTGACCTCCGCCCCAAGGGTTTTCAACAAACTGTTGGCGGTTGTGGCAGCAAGTCTCAGGAAAGGAGGTATTCACATATATCCCTACCTGGACGACTGGTTGATCAGAGCAAGTTCTCCAGAACAAGCTCAGGAACATCTTTCGATCACCTGCCACTTCCTCCACAAACTGGGCTTCTCCCTCAATTTCAAGAAGTCCCACATGATACCAGCCCAGAAACTCCAGTTTATCGGAGTAGTCTTGGACACTTCATCGGGAAAAGCCTCGCCTCTCGAAGTGAGAGCTCTCCACAACCAGCAGATGGTAACAAAATTCCAGAATGCCCAACGTCTACCGGCCTTCGATTTTCTCAGGTTGCTCGGCCTCATGGCATCCTGCATTTTCTAAGTACCAGAGGCCAGGTTGAGAATGAGATCCCTTCAATGGGCACTCAGAACTCAGTGGTCCCAGTTCTCAGGGAATATGTCGGATCTTCTGCAAGTCCCGAGCGCAGTTGCTCAGGATCTTCTATGATGGGCTTGCAACAACAACATTCTCAAGGGAGAGTCTTTTTGGCAACCATGGCCGGAGATAACGGTAGTGACGGACGCCTCACTCACGGGGTGGGGAGCACACACCAACGATCTGACAATCAGCGGTCGTTGGTCTCCATCGGAGTCCAAACTACACATCAACCTATTAGAGCTGAGGGCAATCAGACTAGCTCTGAAGGCCTTTCTGCCCTCTGTACAGGGAAAGAATGTTCTGATGATGACGGACAACACAGTGGCCATGTACTATCTCAACAAGAGGGGAGGTGTAGGGTCACTGCCACTGTGCAGAGAGGCAATGCAGCTCTGGTTCTGGGCAATACGAGAAGGAATCTCTCTGTCGGCAATTCACCTAGCCGGAGAGAAGAACACGGTGGCAGACGCTCTGAGCAGGCAGAGCACGGTCTCTCACGAGTGGGAGCTGGCTCAGGAAGTCCTTCTAGAGATCTTCGCCCTTTGGGGAACCCCTCAAGTGGATCTGTTCGCCACCGCAATGAACCAGAAGTGCGATCAGTATTGCTCAAGGGAATTTCCTCAAAGAGGAGCTCTGGGAGACGCATTCGTAGTGGAGTGGAAGTTTCCACTGCTGTACGCGTTTCCCCCAGTCCCCGTGATTCCTCAAGTAATCAGGAGGTTGAGAAAGTTCAGGAAAACCATGATCCTAATTGCCCCGGATTGGGCCAGGAGGACGTGGTATCCGGACCTTCTAGACATGTCCATCTGCCCTCCAATACGTCTTCCGCAAAGAGAGGATCTTTTCTCGCAAGAGGAAGGTCGGGTTCTCCATCCAGAGGTCAAGACACTCAACCTTCACGCATGGTTTCTGAGAGGTTGAGATGCAAGGATTGAGATCTTCCGGATGACGTAATGGAAATCTTGCTTTCGGCCAGAAGACCAGCAACAAAGTCTTTGTACCGATGTCGCTGGAATAGGTTTAGTAACTGGTGCAAATACAAGGATGTGGACCCTTTTCAGTGTGGCACCCCAATGGTGCTTTCCTTTCTGCTACATCTAGCTAATCTGGGGCTCCAGATAGGAACAATAAAAGGATACCTTGCTGCACTGTCCATTTTCAAGCGCTCCTCGGAAGAGGTTTCATATTTCAAAATACTGTTAATTCAATTCTTAAAGGGGCTCACTAATGTATACCCTCCAGTACCTTTTCATGTACCAGCCTGGGACTTCAATTTAGTATTAAAATTCTTGACTTGCATACCTTTTGAGCCTCTGCACTCATGTCCATTGAGGCTTTTGACTCTAAAAACTGTCCTCCTTGTGGCCCTATCATCAGTCCGCAGGGTTAGCGAACTTCAGGCTCTCTCATGCAAACCACCATATGCTATTCTTTATAAAGATAAGGTAGTCCTTAAAGTTAAACCTTCATTTTTGCCAAAAGTAGTCTTGGACTTCCATTTGTCACAAAAATAGTACTTCCTACGTTTTATCCTCCTCCTCACCTGGGCAAAGAAGAGGAGAGATTACATAGATTAGATCCCAAGAGGGCTCTTAGTTTTTACATCTCTAGGATGGCTAAATTGAGACAAGATGACCAACTGTTTGTGGGTTACACTGGTCAAAAATTAGGCTTACCTGTAACAAAACAGACCATTTCCCGCTGGATCATATTAGCCATAGTCGAATGCTACAGACTAGCGGGAAAAGAACCACCAGATGGGCTCCGTGCCCATTCTACAAGGGGAATGGCTACTTCTGCGGCTCTAAAGAGGGGAGTCCCGGCAGCAGACATTTGTGCAGCTGCAACCTGGAAAACACCTTTGTTAAACATTATTGTTTGGACACTGCCTCCTCTAACGAGGGTTTATTTGCAAAGGCAGTTCTGCATTCTGTCCACGAAAACTGAAATGGTACTCCCACCTCCCTAAAATTGATACTGCTATGGGAGCCTATCACAAGATGAGGAATACGTGGGAGGACACAATCCATTCGAAGAACAAGTTACTTACCAACTGTAACGTTCTTTCGACTGGATGTTCCTCCCACATATTCCTCATTGACCCTCCCATCCTACCCCACAGTACAGTTTACTTTTTCTTACTTTCCTCTCACGAAGAATGTATTGGTTATGGGACACGCCTTGGTGTTCCTCCTATATATATTTCATCGAAAAAACAGAACTGAAGCAACGGGCGCGGCTCGAGCTACTTATACCATCGGTGACGTCGACAGAGTACGAAGTACGTCGAGGGACAATCGATGCCACGACCTCGAGCACAGCGCCCTCTGCCGAGTCATTTTTTTTCCGAAGCAGCGAAGCTGGAGATAACGATTTATCACAAGATGAGGAATACGTGGGAGGAACATCCAGTCGAAAGAACGTTACAGTTGGTAAGTAACTTGTTCTTCTACATATTACCAAATATTCAAGACAGAGTTTTCAAGTAGGGAAAACCATCAGAAAACACTGGAATATTCTCCACAATGACCATACACTAAAGGAGTTATTCCCTAAAGCACCCATGATGGCCTTTAGGCGTGGCAAGAACCTTCGAGACAAACTTGTCAGAGCAGAACTACTGCCAAAGGACAAACAAATGGTTCTACAAACGAAAAAAATGGGAACTTTCCCCTGCCTCTGCTGCTCACACTGCAACAATGTCACTAAAGGTGACCGTATTACTCATCCATACACGGAACAAAAAAATCAAACTACGGCACTATGCCACCTGTATGTCCACTGGTGTGATCTATGCGATTAAATGCCCATGCAGCAAACTCTATGTGGGGCAAACGCTCACAGTGCACAAATCGAATATCAGGTGTAAAAACATGAAGTCACCCCTCTCGAGACATTTCACGGAGAACAACCACACTGTGGCCCAGGTTAAATTTCAGGTCTTAGAAGAAGTCAAAAAACCCTATAGAGGTGGTGATTACCATGCAATACTCTCTCGTAGAGAGAAATACTGGATCCATACACTGAACACACTACCCCCTGGCGGCCTCAACCATGAATTTTCGTTGAAATGCTTCATCTAAAGAGGCATGAGCAATTAGACTACACAATAGATACCTAATTTTTAGAAAAGTAAAACTATCTGCCTATCTTATACCAACATTAAGAAGGTTGCGTTGTTATTTATGAACTTTACAAACTGGGATGCGCTGTATAATCATGCAATTATACAGACAGTGATCATTTGTCTCAGCACTTTGTGAAACATTTATTATGCACAGCAGATATGGATCTGTGAAACCAACTATGTTTCCCTTCCTTCACTTCTTTTTTCTATGCTGTAAATCCAAAGCCACCCAACTACAATTTGAATGACCTGTCTTCTATCATCAGGCTACCTGATTTCTATCGACCATATGCCACTGTAAGCCCACTCCCTTATCAGCCTCCACATGGTTCACTTCATTGATTTCCATTCGCATTTAGAATATGTTACAACATGGCCCCCGCTATGTACATGTTCCTGTGAGTTATATACCTTTTACTAGTTCCAATGGTAGTCCGTCATTTGTCTTCATGGACAACGCACCATACGTTCAGTCGAATGCGCACAGGAGGGCCCTTCGCTCCACTGAGAGCGTCCCTCGCCAAGCAACAGTTCCTATCCAAGCACGAGTACCCTCGGCCTGGATGCGCGATCCGTATTGAAGATAAACCCCACGCCGGGCACAGATCTCTGCTACTGGAGTCCGTGTAACGTTGTCACTACAGTAAGCTCCTTCACTCATATACCGTTGTTGTTGATCGTTGTGTGTCCCTTCAATCGTTCACCTAGACTAACTCCTAGCTCTTTCGGGCCGTCCACAGACCCCGGCACCGTGTCCCAGCCAGCCTTGATCTTAGACTGTACGCTATCTTCAGCACCTAGATTCCAGGACTTCTTTGTACCTTGACGGATATTCACCTCGCCAGGGTGAGTTCCTGCCTTTTTGTTGACCTTACTTAGTTCGTGTCTACTCTGTTGCCACTCTGTGTTGCCATTCATATAATTACCTGCATTGTCTATTGCAGGCACTGGGCTCCTGCACAACTTAATTCCTGATCAATTAAGTGTTCCGTGTTCGATCGAATTCCTTTTTCGCTAAGAAATTTCTAAACGCAACAGCACAAAGGGACCTTCTGGTCATGGTGAGCGTACGTTTAGCTCTTATTTTCCTCAAATACCCTGTTGCTGGTTCCTTCGTTGAACCGTACTATTTATAATTCTTGACTAGTGAGACCATTTTAGATTGGGTTGCCTGTGGCTTTGGATATAATGTAACAAACACTGTAAAAATTAAACTCAATCAGCCCACGACCTAGACGACCTACTAGAACGTATCCCTATGACTCATTTCCCTAAACACCAGAGAACAATTGGATGCTCCCTTCACCTTGGATGAGATAGTCCAGGTGACTTCCGACCTTCCTAAAAACAAGGCCCCGGGTCCCGACGGGCTCACATCTGAGTTTTATCAGGAACATGTCGCCATTTTGGCCCCCATATTGTATGGGGTCTGGTCCGACTCGCTCCGTTTAACTACTCTCCCTCCCTCTTTGAGAGAAGCCCTAATAACAGTCCTTCCCAAGCCAGGGAAACTCCCAGATGAATGTGGATCTTATAGGCCCTTATTGCTCATTAACACAGACATGAAAATATTTGCCAAAATTATAGAGAACCGGTTCCTCCCAATCATGCCCCATCTGGTCCACGCAGACCAAAGTGTATGTGTCCCAGGCCGCTCTACTGCACTTAATATCCGCAGGCTTTTTAATGTGATGTCCAGAATTGACTCTAAAGCTGATGCAGTGGCAGTCACACTAGATGCCCAGAAGGCATTTGACATGGTCTCATGGCAATACCTATGGGCCGTATTAGAGAAAATGGGAATAGGACCAAATATGATCTCCTACATAAAACTGCTATATACAGGACCGATGGCCAGGGTGCTAGTTAATTCCACTATCTCGTCCCCATTTGAATTACACAGGGGCACCTGACAGGGATGCCCGTTCTCCCCCATCCTTTTTCGCACTCGCCATTGAACCCATGGCGGACTACGTCAGGGATCGACACACCCGCAGAGGTATCCTCCTACAGGACACACCGGAAATCATCTCACTGTATGCTGATGATGTACTCCTGTACGTCAGAGACCCCTTAGTACACCTAGACCCGATCATCTGCGACATTACTAAAATTGGCACGTACTCCGGCTTCACCATCAACTACTCTAAATCGGAAATATTCCCCCTCACTGCAGCAACTCAGCAACCGTCATGTGAATTCCCCCTATGCTGGTCCCCAGGGGGTATCCGATACCTCGGAGTGCAAGTGTCACTAACTAAAACCTCCCTGTTGGCGGATAACTACCAGGCCACGGCACAATTAATTGAATCCAAGATGCTCAAATGGCGCAACCTCCCACTGTCCCTGGCGGGCAGACTGTCTCTAATTAAAATGATTGTGGTCCCTAAGCTCCTCTACATTTTTGCCAACATACCAGTGTGGCCCGGGAAGCACTACTTCAAAAGGCTCCACTCGGCGGGTGCCCAGTTTCTGTGGCATTCGGGTGCTGTCTTGAAGAAGTAGCAATACATGACCCTACTCTATGAGTAGGGGGTTTCAATGCCCCAGACCTTACGTTGTACCGGATCGCAGCACAGGCCCAACACGCCACACACTGGTACGCTCACTCTAACCCGCCCCCTCACGTCAAACTGGAGAAACTGGTAGGGGACGGGACCAACATCATGACCTAAATACTTCATCGAACATTCCAAACAGACGCCCCGTCAGACCCTGTGGCTACCATGATTAGAGCGTGGAATTACATTCTGAATTCGGATCAAGAACATTGCCCATACTATAAATGGCTCCCCATATGGCAATTTCCTGGACTCTCCCCCACACACGACCAACATTTTCTGCGTCACTGGAAGAACCTGGGCTATTGGGCACTTACTGATCTATATCCCGACGGTAAATTCATCACCCCTCAA
Source organism: Ambystoma mexicanum (assembly GCF_040938575.1). Classification (NCBI taxonomy): domain Eukaryota; kingdom Metazoa; phylum Chordata; class Amphibia; order Caudata; family Ambystomatidae; genus Ambystoma; species Ambystoma mexicanum. Next base: position 462,816,794 of record NC_090926.1, read on the forward strand.
ACGTGGCGGCCCGGACCTTCCATCTCAGCACTGGAGCTGCTACAATACTTCAGGTTACGCGCAGCGGTCCGTGCAATGTGGCCCTCCTACCCAGACGAGCCCCTGACTCTCCTGAACTTCAATACATTGCAAACTCCGCAGGCGGCAGTGGCATAATATCCTCTCTGTATAAAATGCAATTGGAAAAAGTGGAGTATGGGTCCCTCAAACCACGGGAGGCATGGGCCAGGGAGCTAGAAATGGAAATCACTGATCTGATGTGGAAGATAATGTGTGCTCACACATGCAAAATTTCCCTGAGCCCCAGATTCCGCTGCATACAATATAAACTCCTTACCAGGCTTTATTATACACCTCAGAGAGTAGCAAAGTTCACACACACCCCGACCCGCACATGCCCGAAATGTAAATCGGAAGCAGCTGATCATATACATAAGTTTTGGTCTTGCACCGTGCTAAACGCGTTTTGGACAGAGGTGACAACAGCGCTATCGGAGATAGTCGGATCCGCTGTGGACCTCGATCCTTTGGCCTTGTTGTTTGGTACATGGGCTGGTGAAAATGCAAATAAAATGTCAAGATTTTTATATGAAAGTGCTGCTGTCGCTAAAAAGTGCATGTTACAGTGTTGAGATGTGGTTGAAGGCACTCACATGGGTACAGGTGTGTGAGGAGGAGTATATTGGATCCCTGCCCATGCCTTCCCGCCTACAAAATGGGTGGACCGAGTTTTGTAGCTACCTGAACAATAGACTGGGTGGAATGGAGCTCCACTCCCCTGCCTGCTCCGCCTGATCCACCATAAGGACTGATCATTTCGCCCTTTTTCGTGCTATCAATCCTCCTTCACCCCTTACTGAACGGATTGTTATGTTACATAATGTAAAGTCTAAATATGTGATTGTAGTTCCTGGTTGCCTGGGTGCAGTGTGTGCTATGCCTGTCTTAACTTTCTGCCAATAAACAAAAGTTAAAAAAAAAAAAAAAAAAAAAAAATTAAACTCAATCCTGGTTTTTTTCTGTGACTGTAAACACTGTGACATACAGCATAATGATAAAATGCAACTCTGCAATTATGAATATAATGCATGTTGTTGAATTGGCTTGATAGCTATACAATCCTGATTTTCTTCCCTTATCTTTTATTTTTATGTTCTCTACATTTAGTTCTTTTGCACGATCTTTGGCTCATGAAGAAGAGAATTTGCTTCTCGAAACGCGTCGTTCAATGAACGGAACCTTCTCTGTCATTTGCGTTTGGAATAAACAATACGTTTTTAATACTCGAACAATGTGACTGATTTACAATAATTGGATAAACCTGCTTTTCAATTGAATATTTCTAATTGTATTGCCAATAAGTTTCCTTGAATAGATACTTATGCATCTTTTCGACGCAACATAAAGGTGTGCAGGGGACGCCAGGGCTCCAGTTTGGATCCTCTTTTCTTTCCTTCCTAGCAATGCCATACATATCAATACGAAATGCCCTATTCTCCCTAAGGTACTGTCCGGTCATGGACCTGTACTCATTAATTTCACACTATCAACCGAGGTCCAACGCACCCCGTCCTGGCATCTCAACCTAATGGCCCTTAACCACCCTGACGTTATACAACTTCTTATAGACGATGCAGAAGAGTTCTGGTGCACCAGTCTCGCTGACGACTTCCCTGTCTTGCGGTGCTGGGATTCCTTTAAGGCTTACCTACGAGGACAGTGTATCTCACGATGGGCATTCAAGCTACACATCTGGAAAATCGCAGGAGAAATTGCTCTGTGCACCTCTGTCAGACAAGCGCACACACAAAATCTCTCAAAATACGTATGGTTTGTACCAGATCTGAACTTCCACAGCTGTATACACTGAGAGCTCAGAAAGCATTTAGTAAATGGGCCCATATGATGTACACGGAGGGGTACCGCCTGCTCCGCCTACTGGCCCTAGCGTTGCGGGGGAGAGCAGCACCCACAAATGGACATCATAAGAGACAGCGCAGGAAACTCCTTGGTAAGGGATAGAACCATTAACGAGCGATTTGCAGAATATTATAGGGAAATATATGCTTCTCCGGAGAGGGATATGGGTTCAATCAATGACTTCCTACGCCCACTCAGACTCCCGACTGTCACAAGATGCCCTGCAGGTGATCAACACACCCAAAACGGTGAGGAGTTTGTCCATACAGTTAGCAGACTTACAGGCAAGCGTCGGTCCCTGATGTCCTGCCCATTGATATATACATGCAGCTGAGCAATGTTGTTGCCCCTAAACTAGTTTAGAGAGGCGACCGAAGCAGGGCATTGTTGTTTTCCACAATAAGGGTTGTGACCCACAACACTGCAGCGCATACAGGCTCATCTCTTTAATAAACGCTGATGTAACAGGCTGCTGGATAAGGCACAAGTGGGGGACAACCTTTCATACATGGACAATTGGGCAACGGATTTGAATGGGCTCAAATTTGGAGGCGAGCACATAAAACTTCCAGATGCACTGCCATCAGAGAAACGGCATACGAAATATGTTTTAGGTGGTACCATCCTAGCATGCTGGTGGATAAAAATTCGGAATGTGGGGGCCATGAAGACGGACAGGCACCAAAAACTTCGGGCGGTATGGGACCTCTTTCTTGCGTTTGTCAGAGAGAAGGAAGGACAATTCTATAGACCGGCACTACTGAGAGCACCGACGGTGTTTGTTACATCTAAGAAGGCACCAATCTGCCTATTTTTTAGCTTGAGCAAACCGTTTTCGTCCTACTTCCCGTTAGTAAAAATAAGTTCTGTATGGGAAGTCGTGACTGTATTGTCTTTGTGTTGTCGGAATAGGAATCTGTCCTCTTCCTTTTTGTCATTTTTAACCCTAGCAACCCAGGGTCAGTGTGACAATCAATGGGTTATTAAAGAATTGTCTATACCATTAGATGCCACACGAGTCTCTAAAGAGGAAGAATCTATCCTCTTTACCCCCCCTGGAGTGCTTCTTTTACTTGTATTCTCTTCCGATTTAAACTAATCTGGAGGAGAGTGGTATTGGATTTACAAGGCTGAATGTATTACACATCATAGAAGTTGGTAATTTCATTCTTATTCTGTCACTATTAGACGGGCGTAACACCGCAACCTAGTTGAGAGCGCACTGTAGGCAGGGATAGCATTTCTTTTTCGCTCTATCCTTCTGTCTTCTTTCACAGCCTTGTTACCCACTCTACTAATAATAATCAGGGCCCATACCACAGTAACTCTTGGGTTTTGTTTTACCAACTGGAACTCTCTTGGGTCCCTTTTTTGGCTGCTAATAACTTGTAACACAGATGTGTGTTGCCTACTCCTTTTGTGTTAACATGATCTACTAAGGGCTATACCCTTAGTAGATAATGTTCTCCAGCATGGGGTCTGGCATGGATTCACATGCTCATGAATATTCCCCGTCGTCAGGCTGGGAATCCTCGGTAAAGAAAAAACCAGTATCAGTTTCGTTTCTGATCTGTCTTTCGTAGTAATAACCAATCACTGGTCTCTGCGTCATACTGACCACAGCCAATGACTTCCCTCTACCTAAGCACCGCCTCTGGCAGCCATCTTCAGATTTTTACCGCACGTTCATGTGTTGGGATCCTCGTGCTATTGCTCTCGAGCGTTAGTGCTATTTTTTCGCGCTTTTCACAAAAAACTTCGATTCTTTCGGTCAAAAGAGCCTCAAGCTCCACCGATCCTACATCCGATCAACGGGGACCCGTGTCGGATTCATCTGTGCCCCTCAAGGGTGAAGATTCGTCGAGCTACACTTCGGAGGACTCCAGAAGCTTCTCAGGCCCGGTCTCGGAGATGGCCCAGGAGAAGGGAAGCTCGACGCCCGGAAAGCTGTTCAGGGTCTGCCCTGGATGCCAGCTGCAGAACGTCTTCAAGGAGGACGAACACTCTTTCTGCCTTTACTGCCTTCATGAGGACAAGACGCACGTGGAGAAGGACTGTGCGTTTTGCGGCAACATGTCGGAACGGACCATGAAGGACCGCCATCAACGTCTCGCCAACTGGCTGGAGGGTAAGAGCCCGTCTGGCGAGAAGAAGAAGAAATCCGAGCGGTCTTCTAAGACCTTTGAGGGCGCCCCGGCGACGGGGGCCCAACATAAGGCCAAGCACCGCGAGTCCGCTGGCACCGGGAGCGCCGAACGGTCGGGCTCTACGGGCGCCAGGCAGGGCGCACCCTCCCCGGCACCATCAACCACGAGCCAACGCTCTGGGTCGGGTAAGAGGAAGGCCGAGCACCCGGCGAAGCTCCTGGAGAGGCCCCGGTCGAGCTCTAAGGCAGAGGAGGAGCGTGGCAGTGCCCCCTCCCTCAAGGATAAGGCGGTGAGCGCACCTAAGGTGGTGAAGGCCTTGATCCATCCGACCAAGCCCTCTATCGAAACGGTCGCGGCGGCCCTGGCTCAGCCTGTGGTGGCTGCACCAGTGGTGGCGACCTCAGGGCCCAGAATCTCCCTGCCTCCTCGGAGGGAGTCTTCCTTTGTGCCCATCGATAGAACCCCCGTGAAACCCTCCGTGGGGAAGAAGAAGGGGGGGCAGGGCGTCGTCGTAGAGTCGGCCTCAACCTCAGAGGAGGAGCTGATCGAGGTCTTAAGCCACGGCCTAGGCGTGGAAGAAGGCCAGCCCGTCGGAATGGACCCCGACGCAGGTGACGACGACGACATCGTCGAGGATACCGACGGGGCCCCTGCTCGCCCGTCGGATTCCCCTCTGCCAGCGCCGCAAGACAACTCGGCGGCCATTTTGTTGGCCATACAGTCCTTATGCTCCGAGATAAGGACGAGGCTACCGTTACCGACGGAGGAACCTCTCCCGTCGGGGGAGCCAGAACCGGGACCTTCTGGTGTTCCCCCTACCAAGAAAAGAAGGATCCATCCACCACCTCCTTTTCAACCGTCGCGCCCCTTCCAGCCCTCCTCCCCGTCCACCCGAGGGGATGATACGGGGACTGACACGGCAGCGACGGGTACGGACGACGAGGCATACGACGAGGATTTTCCGTCGTCGCCTCCCACCAGGGCCTCTCCGCCCGACGAGATCGGATCTTTCCACTCCATGATCTCCAGGGCTTCCGAGCTTTTCCAACTCTGCCCTGAGGAGAAGAAAAAGGAAGGCTTCCTTTATCAGCGGCGCGAGGCCAAGAGGAAGACGGTCCTCGCAGTGCCTCTGTTGGACGACATTTGGGATGAGGGCCTTTCCCTCCTCAAGAACCCTTCCACGACGCCAGCTAGAAGAGACCGGTACGAGAAAAAGTACCGGGTCCCGGACACGGCCCCCCTATGCCTCCGGGCGCAGCCTACCCCGGACTCCGTCGTCTCCGCGGCAGCCAGGAAGAAAGCGGGGGGGGGGGGTGCGGCCTCCACATCGACTTCCCCGCCGGACGGCGAGGGAAAGAAATTGGATACTATGGGACGTAGAGTCATCTCGTCGGCAGCGACGACGATTAAAGCGGCCAACGCCTTGGCTATCGTGGCCCGCTACGACAGGGAGCTCTGGTACAAGATAGCTCCCCTGCTGGATTTTCTGCCGGACGACAAGAGGGCGGAGGCCCTTGAGATCCTGCAGGAAGGTGAGGTGGCCTCGGACCACGCCATCACCGTGGCGACGGACATCGCCGACACTGGGTTCCGCCAGCTGGGCAACGGCGTTTGCCTTCGACGTCGTGGATGGCTCAAAGCTACGGACTTCCGGCAGGACGTCCAGACCAGAGTCCTGGACATGCCCTTCGACGGGAACAACCTGTTTGGGAAGACAGTGGACGATTCCCTTCAGGCCATCAAGGCGGATACTGAGACGGCCCGGGCCCTTGGAGTCCTGCAACGACGGACGCCCTTTCGGAGCGGCGGAGGCAAGGGCGCCTCCAAAGGTTCCGGCGGCGGTTTCGCTTCCTACCGTCAAGCGGCCCGCTCGTCGTCGCAAGAGGCCTACAGAGGACGAGGTAAGTCTAGCGGACCCCGCCGTCGTCGCCAAGGAGGTCAAGGCGGCAAGGCCGCGTCCAAGCAGGATTGAACCGGCCGTGGGGTCGGGCCCCCACCGAAGCACCCCGGTGGGAGGCCGGCTGGCGGGCTTCGTCAGCGTGTGGGAGTCCATCTCCACCGACCGTTGGGTGCTGGACGCCCTGGCCCGGGGCCACGCGCTCGAGTTTCAAAGAAGGTGCCCGCGCGCCCCCCCCGTGGCCAGGAAAGAACTTCATGTCCCTCAACTTCTCCTGGCCCTCCAGCACATCCTGGGTCAGCTGGAGGAAGGAGACTTCCTATCGTCGTTGGATTTGGAGGATGCCTACTTCCACATTCCCATCCTAAAGGGGCACCGCAAATTCCTCAGATTCGTGGTCCAAGGGCGTCATTACCAGTTCAAAGCCCTTCCCTTCGGACTACGGTCGGCACCCAGGGTATTCACCAAGTGCCTCGCACCGGTGGCGGCGCAGCTGCGCCGCGAGGGGATTCACGTCTACCCCTACCTGGACGACTGGCTCATCCGCGCCAAGACGAGGGAGCTCGCCGTGGTCCACACGGCAAGGACCGTCCAACTCCTCACGGACCTGGGATTCTCCGTGAACTACGCCAAATCCCACCTGGTGCCCGCGCAAGTCGCACTGTTTCTGGGAGCGAGGCTCGACACAGTGTCCCTTCTGGCCTCCCCGTCGGAGGAGAGGACCAGGACCATCTTGGGCAAGGTGCAACGGATGTTGGTGGCCGACGCGGCCAAAGTGAGGTCCATCAAGTCCCTCCTCGGGATGATGTCTTCCTGCATGTACCTCATTCCCATGTGCAGGCTCCGGATGCGCCCGTTGCAAGAATTCCTGGATGCGCGCTGGATCCAGACGACGGGCAGCTTCGAGGAAAGGATCAAGCTCGACGAGAGTTTCCGACGAGCGATACGGTGGTGGGGCACCCGCGCGCATCTGACGGCGGGCATGGACTTCCAGACCCCAGCCCACCAGGAGACTGTGACCACGGATGCCTCCCTGGAAGGGTGGGGAGCGCACACCGAAAATCTGCACGCAAGGGGACTCTGGCTCCCGACGGAGAAGTCCCTGCATATCAACGTCCTGGAGCTCCGTGCAGTGTTTTGGGCCCTCAGGTCCTTCCTTCCGTCCCTCAAGGGCAAGGTGGTGAGGATCTTCACCGACAACACCACCACCATGTTTTACATCAGGAAACAGGGCGGAACCAGGTCCCCAGCGCTGTCCAAGGAGGCGCAGGACCTGTGGCATTGGGCCGTCGCCCAAGGGATTTTTCTGGTGCCGTTTCATCTGGAGGGGATAAAAAACACCATCGCCGACTCACTCAGCAGGGAGCTGCGCTCGTGCCACGAGTGGGAACTACGGCAGGATCTGGTGGATCGCCTCTTCCGACGGTGGGGCACACCCCAGATCGACCTGTTCGCGACGGCGACGAACACCAAGTGCCGGAGGTTCGCCAGCAGGTTTCCCCAGACGAGGAGCATGGGCGATGCTTCCTCGTTCCCCTGGGAGGGCCTGTTCCTCTACGCGTTCCCTCCCTTGCCTCTGCTAATCCGGCTCGTCAACCAGCTCAAGAGGTCACGGTGCAGGATGATCCTCGTCGCACCTGCGTGGCCGAGGCAGATATGGTTCCCGGACCTTCTGGACTTGTCAGCGTCCCCGCCGATCAAGCTGCCGGCGGACGCGGATCTACTCTCCAGGGAAGGAGGCGCCATCCTCCACCACGACCCGAAGTCGCTGAACTTGCAGGCCTGGCTCCTGCAGCGCTAGAGTTTGGAGGATACGACATACCGGCCGATTGCAGAGAGGTTCTTGCAAAGGCCAGGGCGTCCTCGACTCTTAAATGCTACGGACACAAATGGAAGAGGTTCTCTGTCTGGTGCCACGCACAGAAGATTAACCCTCTACGGATTACGGCTCCCCAAGTACTGCCGTACCTGCTGACGCTGGCCAAAGCTGGTCTGGCACACGCGTCCATCAAGATTCATCTTGCTGCGATCTCCCGATACACCAGAACCACGGGGCGGACGTCCTTGTGGTCTCATCGTCTGGTGAAAGAGTTCATGAAGGGACTGTTCAGATCGTTCCCGCCGGTGAAGGCTCCGGCCCCGGCGTGGGAGCTCAACGTGGTGCTGACCAAGCTCATGGGACCTCCGTTCGAGCCTCTGCACTCGGCCCCGTTGAAGTTTCTATCGTGGAAAACAGCTTTTCTTGTGGCCATCACCTCCGCACGACGAGTGGGAGAGATCCAGGCCCTTTCCTGCAAGGCCCCGTACTTGACTTTCCACGATGCGAGGGTAGTGCTCAGGACGCACCCCTCCTTCATGCCCAAGGTACCGTCGGACTTCCATCTCAACGAACCCTTGGTGTTACCTGTGTTCTTCCCGTCGCCTTCGTCGCCGGCTGAGAGGACTTTGCACTCGCTGGATGTAGCTAGAGCGCTGAAGTTCTACGTGGACCGCACGAAGGGTTTTCGGAAGACGTCACAACTCTTTGTGAACTTTGGACCTGTCAATCAGGGGAAGGCTCTCTCGAAGGCTTCCATCTCCAGATGGCTCTCCGGCTGTATCATGTGCTGTAACCGGTTGGCAAACCGACCGCTGCCTGGCCGTCCGAGAGCCCATTCCACCAGAGCGATCGCAGCTACCACGGCGTTCCTATCTGGTGTGCCCCTGCTGGACATATGCAGGGCTGCTACGTGGAGGTCGACGCACACCTTCACGAAATTCTACTGCGTCGACCAGGATTCCAGGGAGGAGTCCAGGGTCGGCCAAGCAGTGCTGCGCAACCTGTTCGCCTGAGGTGAGCCTGGTGAGGAGGTAAGATGCTTAATGTTGAGTTGATGTGATGCTTAATGTTGAGCCTTTGCCACCTCCCGTGGTTGTGCATGTGGTTACTGCTATGTATTCTTTATTCATGAGCATGTGAATCCATGCCAGACCCCATGCTGGAGAAGGAACAAGTTACTTACCTGTAACTGTTGTTCTCCAGCATGGGTCTGGCATGGATTCACATGCGAACCCTCCCGCCTACCCCTCTGCGGCTCTTCACTTGGTCATACTGCCACTTCACGTGCTTCCAAATCTGAAGATGGCTGCCAGAGGCGGTGCTTAGGTAGAGGGCAGTCATTGGCTGTGGTCAGTATGACGCAGAGACCAGTGATTGGTTATTACTACGAAAGACAGATCAGAAACGAAACTGATACTGGTTTTTTCTTTACCGAGGATTCCCAGCCTGACGACGGGGAATATTCATGAGCATGTGAATCCATGCCAGACCCATGCTGGAGAACAACAGTTACAGGTAAGTAACTTGTTCCTTCGTAGAATTTGCCCTATTGTATGGTTATAATACTACTGAGAGCACTACAAAACTGAGGACACAAATCCAGGTCTAGAGGAAACCCGAACCAACGAGCTATGCCTACTAAAAAGTCACATTGTCTCTACCGAGCAATGAACCAGACCAGATCAACCAGGGGACGGGTTGGAGGGGGAGGTAGGGACGGGGATAAGTTGTTGCAATGTTGGATTAAGGCAGATCAATTCACAGTCGGCAACCTAAGGGTGAATATGTAAAAGTGACTAAAATAAACAGTCTGTAACACCAAGGCACCGATGTCACTGTTGATACGAAACAATGATTGTGATAGAACAAATAAAGTTTTGAAAAAATAAACGCTGATGCGAAAATCCTAGCAAAATGCATAGCAAAGTGCCTCGAGAAATATATGCCAGCACTGATGCATCAGGATTAGGCAGACTTTATACATCACTGTCACTTGTCGTACAATTTAACAACCATTAACTTCATGTAATCAAGGGGCCCTTCAAACCAGATGACATAGTCCTGTCGCTAGGTCCTAAAAAGGCGTTCAATCGGGTGCAGTGGGACTATATGTTCATGGTCCTCAGGGGTGTGGCCTAACCGGACCAATCCTGCCCATGATCCAACTTCTATATGACATTCCTCGTGCCAATGTTGTCATTAATGGGCATACTTCTGAGCCTTTCCTCTTTTGTATGCATTAGCGTTCGAGCCACTGGCATTGAAGCTATGGGGGGGATGGACTGAAGAGTATTGAATCTCCCTCTATGCAGATGACCTATTACTGTATATTAGCGACTGTGCCTGCTCCTTACCCCGCAACCGAGCAATATTGCTGGAGTATGGGCCGATGAATTGGGGTAGAAGGACGAAGTTAATGTTTGAGGGAGAAAAGATAATTTTTTCGAAATAACCTTTGTTCTTTTCTCCCTTGAGCATTTCTGACTTTGCCACACACACCACACACACACACCACACACACCACACACACACCTTACCTTGCCTCCAACTCGCTGGTCCCTGCAATGCCTGTTCCCTTTCACTTCAGTGATCGGGGACCGCGACTTTTTTTAAAACACATTTATTTTTGGGACAGCTGCGGGGGGGACACACTCTCACAATACAGCGAGCAAAGGTGCGGGGGATACCCCGGCAGCCCACAGCACTGAATGCGTGATTTGTTAGAACTTTTCAGTCGCTCAGAATTGGGCTAACTCACGCATTCGGGCATATTTTTTTGGTAATTTTGGGTGAACCCTGGCCGATTGCAGGCTGTGTCAATTGGGATTAAGCCCTTATGGTCTGACGTACCCTGGGGCCAGCCCTACAGATAAGGTGTGTATCATCCACCTTTTCTCACTACAAATAGACAAATACTCCCAACAAAAAATAGGAAGAAGACATGTACAACCTTGTGCTCCTGCTTTCACCCTCACAGCACCATGGATATGTATGGACCAGTAGTGTATGCAGTACCATTTGGAAGAAAATACTTTTATAACTGCCTGATCAGAAGAAGTAAACATGTATCTTTTAATGTGCATGAATAACTAGGTGCAAAGAAATTACTACAAAAACATTTCCATTTCCAGTTAAAGCATATTTTTACTTAATTATAAAATACTCCCTGTTAGGGAGAATTCTCTGTTTAGGCTGAATTTCCTAACCTAGTGAGTCCCCCAGCAGCTTTGATGGATTTTTGGGGTTTATTTTTTTTCTCCTGCCAAGAGTGAGACTCTTTTACCCTCACTCTTGGACATGATTTGAGTGTATTCCTTTGACTATAGATGTGTTTAATGGGCTATGGGGTCTTTTACTCCATAGGGCTTCATGTGTTTTTGTGATGTGTGTTACACAGCACCCTCCGTGCAGTAACACAGGGGTGTCATAGTGACCCCCCAGTATAGACTCCATACCCTGGGTCTGACTACTGTCTCCCAGGGCATGTAAAGTCACCATTGACTTTACTAGTCTTGAATTCTGAACAGAACCAGTACAAACCATCATATTGTGGACGTACTGGCTGGGGCAATTCGATTGCCCCGGGGTCTGTTAGTCGAGGGGGCACGTCTCCGTCCCCCCTGATCGATTTTTGGCTGGTGGCAGTGGATACTATTTTTTATATTCAACCGCGAATATTTCTCTATGGGATTTTCCCATTGTTCAATGCTACTATCTTTATTTATTTAATTACGATAGCCTCGAACATACCGTCGGTTTATTTATTTATTATTAATTCTCCGGTTGGTATTTTTTGCCAAAACTCGGTTCTAAAATGGCGTTTGTGTTCTCTTCTATGACTCCAACCCAAGTCGAGTTCTTTGTTCCACTTTTTTGGCGGGCTTCTCCACAGAAGCCCTCCAAAGTGGTGCCACTCTGTCTGGGGTACTTAGGAGGGGTGGAGGGGGATTTAGGCACCCTGGACTGAGTTGCCTAGGCAACTCAAGTCGCACTCCGTCCTGATTGGCCCAAGTGGTGAGCCGGCCGGCTCACCACTTAGCATGTTTGAGTGACAGCTAGGCTGAGTGAATGGGGTTTTGCTGCATAAAATCAGGGTTTTGGGGACTGGAACTTCAGAAGTCGCCACAGGACCTAAGAATCGGACGAGGGAGAAGCTGAGCCGACCTGCTACGACGACACCACCGGTGGAGCCCTGCTGAACCGTCTCACCACTTTTCCCAACAACAGAGGAGATCTCCCGCCGGATAGTCTTCTTCCTTTGACTGGTGGGATAACCAGTTTCACCGTCTTTTCGCCTTCCCGACGCATCTCGTGGCCGCCTTGCCTGTGCCAAGCACCCCGGCAACCGGAATACCATGTTTTACCACGACCGCGAAATAAAGGGTAATACCTTTAACCGGGAAACTCTGCGGCTGGTTTCTTCCCTGGCAGTGCAACGACCTTCATCTTTCCTCCAAGTCGAGATCTTCTCTTCCTCTGGACGACGTCGAGACTTGCACCCGCTGCCAGGAACAACTGCCACCGCTGGAGGATCCTTCCCACTTAAGGTACCATGTTCCGCCTGGCTTCCCTTGCCACCGACTGTACGGGGTAGATTTAGCCCCCGGCTTTCAAACCTGGGTTAGCCTGGGACACCCTGGCTAAACTTTTCTGAGCATCTCTAAACTCTTTTCGAACTCTCTGCAAGACTTTCAAAGCCTAGTGTAACTGTGTGATCTTGGGCGCATTTGTGCTCTGCTCTCTCTAAGAGTGGGCCTAGCCTATGGACTTTGGCTCGCCAGTGACTTTTGCTCTTCTGCCTTGCTAAAAGTGTTCCTAAATCTTAGAGTGGTGTATCTTCACTTATTCTGTCTTTTTCCCTCCCTTTTTCGTGAACTTATTGGAGTGCCATCTATAGTTAAGCGCTCACCTCTGTCTGGAAATAAGTGGTGTTAACTAAGACTTGTCTGATAAGGAATAAGGGTTGTATATATCATAATAGTAACTGTGTTTAGAGTGTTTTACAATAAGAGTGCTGGAGTGTTTCAAATAGTGTGTTTTTTAAATAAATAATTATATACTTTGATACCAAAGCTCTGGTCAGTGTTTGCTTGTGCTATTGTGTCTGAGTGCCTATTGTGTATACTTTGCATACTGCTTAACTCTTCTTGAGGGAAGTCTGACTGCTCAGCAACAGCTACCAGGTAAATCTGGGTGGTACAGACTGCTACCAAGTGGGTTTACTGCTAACACCTGTAGTCCTAAATCTTTTGCAGTGTTCCCAATGGGAACTGCACAGGTTTCTGCCTAACACTCCCATTGGGAATTAGACTTACATTTTTGCTACCTAAAAAATCATTTTACTCCCAACTTCAAAACAATAGGCAGTAACATACTCCCACTTCTAAATCTTAACTGGAGCACTGCCTGGGACCCTGGTGGCATTGCACCTTTTAGGCTGCAGAGCCAACATGTGAAATACTTGGGAAGCAACGTGAACACACACCTCTCTGATTTAGCCGATCTGAACTATCCCCCAATCCTGCTAAAAATAAAAGCATAACTTGACAGAAGGCAGGCTTTCCTGCTCTCTCATTGGGAGGATAAACGCCATAACATGAATTTGATGCCAAAATGTATCTAGCCACTATGATACCCTTGCACCCTCGTAAACAGCTTCACAATGACTTTGACAGGATGGTGGTGAGATTTATTTGGCGGTGAAAGAAAGCGCGCCTCAAATCCGTTCTCCAGACCTCTAAGGCCAAAGGGGTGCTGGCCCCTTCCTTCATGGAAAGCCTACTACAATAGTGGCTCAGGTATCTTGGGCCAAGCGCTGTCTCAACCCCTCGGTTAGCTGGCGAACCATTGTGCTCCAGGTATTGAGCCCCTACAAACTTGAGGAAATAATTGCCATCTCACCTAAATGGCTTCCGACTGGGATCAAAACCCACCCTATCATAGGCCCCACAGTTACCCAGTGGCATTGAATGCGCACAATGACCGTGATCAATGTTCACAAATTCCTGCACTGGCTTAACCTCAAGGCCTTGATGTGCTTTGGTCCCTCCTCGCAGACAGTGGCCGGCAAACCTCTTCCTGGGGTGACATACGAGATATGGACCTATTTGAAGATGAGACATTACGCCCATTCCCGGCAGTCGGGGATAAATTGCGTCTTGCCCTTTAGGACTGGCTGACCTACTACTCCATACAGTCCGTGCTATCCAGATTCACTATGGCAGAATCTAGAGCTAAAGAACAGTCACCTTGCGGAGCAGAATTCGGATTGGCATGTGTCGGAGTTCCCTAGACTTCGAATCTTCTATGACTTTTTTTCTTACCACACAACCTTAAAAGGAATGTCTCACTAGCTGGATTGTGGGCTGAAAACAACTTTGCGCAGACAATATGTATAGCGTTTTCGATGCAATTAGAGTGGTGTCCTGTAGTCTCAAACACAATCCATTAACATTTTAGTTTAGGAAGGTAAACCCCTCTGTGGGAAGGTTAGCTTTTCTCTTTAGGTTCATCTCAAAAACGTCTGTAAACCGATGTATGCCACCTGTGTCGGTCTCCCCATGCTGCACCCGTAACCGTGCCAACCATCAGTGGACTGAATGCAGGTTGAAAATACTGATTGTGCATTGTCGTGTCCTAATGCTGGGTCTTTGATTTCTTTTTTTTGTTGTGGTTTTCAGCACTAGAAGTAAGAGCTGCATTTGCCCTAGTTTCCTTGATCTTTTCCTCTACAGGTGGTTTAGATGGCAGACTAGTGTTTGAAGGTTCCTCGCATGGGTGGTGAGCATGGTATTGAGCAAAAAACAAATGCACAGTTTGAAGCGGTAACGTATTGAAGTGCTTTATAAAATGTTTATTTGTACATTCCCGGTTATAAAACAATATGCATTTCTGTTTCTTTTCTATAGGGCACTAGGGATTACAATCCCAAGCAGATGGCTATACGAGAACGCGTCTTTAACACCATAATCAACTGCTTCAAGCGTCATGGAGCGGAGACCATAGACACACCGGTTTTTGAGCTAAAGGTAGGGTCTTGATTAGTTTAAAAAAACAAAAATTGAATAGCCAGTATGTACCGTTTTTCATTTCTTCAAAGTGCATGTTGAGTTCACTTAGTTTGCACAGGGTCGTCTAGCTTTGGGCCTTCTGTGACTCTTGGGCGTCTGTTGGTGTGAGTTTGTTCATTTTTATGTTATCAGTGAGTGGTTCCAATGGCCATGCTGCTCGGGTATGGGTCTTCTGCAACTTCGGTATGAGATGGTTTCATTTGTAGCATTTGGGTCTCCAGTAGAGAACATGTGCAGCTGTGCTTCTCCATTGGTTCAGCAGGGGACTGGTTTAAACAAGTGGCAGTCAAGGTCATGAAATGCAACATTGCCAAAAAAGGGGTGCTGAGGAGAGGCAAAGCTACACAAATAAAGACACCAAGAGTTATGGGGTCCCACCTGTACTCATGCACGCAAAAAAAAGGATTTGAACAGAAGACTGGGTTCGCCTAGTAGCATAAAGAAATGAGACCTGTCAAGAGATTTGGAAGAGCGAGAGGGTGAGCGGTGCAGGGAGCGGAGAACAGGGTAACAGACGGAGGGCATGCAGGAAGGGGCTTGTTGGGAAAGATTTCTCAATTGATAACTTTCACTCCATAGTGTTTTATGGACCCCCCAATCTTTTTGCTTTGTTTTTTAACCTGTTCTGACTTTTTGAGGGCAAGTAAAGCCTTCATCGTCCCTTTCACTGCCTTTATCTCATTTGTTATTGGGAAACCTCATCAGTCCTTCGGGCTATCACTACTTGGAAAGTGTTTCCATTTTATTGTTTACGTTCGGCTAACCTTTTAACGTTACTCACAGCATCTTGAAATGCAGTGCAATGGGGATACTTTTGTATCACCCTAGCTTTCTACACTTGGGATTTCTGGTTACTTTTATGTCCCTAAAGACAAGCTGGTGGCAGCAGATATATATTTGTACCATTTGTGCGTTCTTTCCAGTGTGTACATTCACGTTTACTGCATATGGCTACTAAATGTAGCTAGTGCCACAAGATTTTTGCTTGTTCTTTTACCATATTGTAGTTTGGCCTTCTACCTGCCTTGCCAGGTCAGGAAATCCTATATAAGGGCATGCACATGCTTGGGGAAAGCTGCTGCTTATGTGTGTGTGTGTGTGTGTGTGTGTGTGTGTGTGTGTGTGTTAGTTGTTGTCTGATCCCACTTTACATCCGTGGTGCCAGAGAGTCTAGGTGTGGGGCATTAGTGAGACCCATGGTTCTATGATTGGGCAACTACTGGCTGTTTGAATGGTGCAGAGCCTTACCATTGGGGGGCTTGGACTTGCTTCCAGGCTGGATTTTTGATAAGAAGAGGACTCCTGCAGCCATTTCTTAAGATCAGTGTTGGAGCCAAGACTCCCTCGTAGACGAACAGCCGACTGAAGATCCGAAGAAGACTCCTGACGAGGCCTGGCATCCCTTCTTCCATCTGGCCCATTGAAAGCCTGTTGGACTACTTGATCTTTGAAGACCCGGAGTGGTGCCTCAGCCGTTGGACTAGTGGGACCAACTAGTCTCACCGCCTTCTTGAGAATCCAGCCATCCTGAGACTTTGGAAGTGTCCCTGCACCCAGAGGCATAGCCAGGATTGTTTACAAATGGGGCTTGAAGCTAATGTAGTTGGGCCACCGCAGAGACATTAACCTCTGTTGTGGTGGCAAGGAATGAAGACTGACCAAGTGGTGCCATAGTGGTTGCTATTGACTTTTATTAAATAGTAAACCAAACCTATCTTTCGAATGGATTGTGTCCTCCCACGTATTCCTTATCTTTGATAAATCCACTTCCAGCTTGCTGGCCTCAAAACATTTTTTCACAGTAGAAGGCGCTTGCACATTAACGTCCCTCGAGTCAGTGTCCCTTGAAGGCCTCCGTATCGGCACCAACGTCACCATAGGTATAAATAGTCTTGCGCAGCGTCCGTTGCTTAGTTCAATTCTTCTGCACTTTGTATGCCTCAGATGCAATGCTCGGTCCCTCAGTAAACTCTGAGGAAAAAAAAGCTTGGATTTCCTTGAAAGAAATCTTCAATTCTACGATGGCATCTTCGTCCGCTTCATCGACACCATGATCTGGCTTAAAAAAGTCGGGATTGTGGAAAAAAGATGTCGTTAACCGATCCTCGCAGGATCTGCCTGTGTTCCCTGGGCTCAGAGCACCAGTGTTCGGAATGTGAGGAGTGTATGTCCATGATGGCGAAAGCCTTGAGGGAGCTTAGGGGGAAGCTGGAAAAAGGTAAGCCCGTTAAATCCTCTATCCCTTCGAAATTGTCCTCGGTCGAGACATTCGTCTCCTCGCCATCGGAAAATACATTCCTGCTCGAGATCTCGAAAGGGGTTCTCACCACTCATCTAGATCGACATACTAAGAAGAGGCGTCATAGATAATCTTCCTCTTCATCTTCTAGCTCTCCAGAAAGGGTCACCTGCCCCACTAAAGACAGCTCTCCAGCTAAGTGGGAGGAATTTCACAAAACAATGCTAAGGGTCTTCGATAACGCGGTCTTGTCCCCCTCTGAGATGCCTAGATGTGATGCCCCGGGTGAAAAACCCAAAAGTCGACCTCAGCGACTAAAAAGTGTCACAAACCCTTGAGTAAAGACAAGGACCCTTCGCATAAAACTGCGTCATCAAAGCCATCGTCGAAGGTGCCTTCGACACAAGTCTGTGTCATCGTCTACGCCGTCGTCGACCCCTATGAAAGAGATGCCTTCGAAGCCTCATGCCCCAACTGCACCATCAGCACTCTGGGCATCTAACAATCCTTCGAAGACGTTGAAAGTGGCGTCGACCATATCGACAACATCGAGTAGAATTCCGATTCTCTCGACGACATCGAGACCATACTCGAGTATATCGACACCGTTTGTAAGTTTGTCGAGACCTATGACGTCTACATCGACAACTACAACCCTATCTCAAGCAGCGTCGACCAATTTGGCTCCCTCATCTCTTGAAGTGGGTTTTGCCCCTTAACCACACTCTGACTACTTCAGAGCTTTGTCATCTATCTATGAAGAAGAAGACTCTGATAATGAGAGGCCTTTTGGCTTAGACTACAAGGATTCCTATTCCGGAGGAGCTAATATCTGAGGAAGTTAGATTAAGAGATCTTCAGGAATCTTTACAAGATGCCAGTGGCATAGATACCTCTCCAGAGTCTGATTTTGTCAGACCAGAACCTGGAGAGCATGCAAAAATGTCTTACAGGTCTCTTATGGCAAGAATTATGGAGTTTATGGGGTGGTCAACACCTGCACCCTCTTTCCAAAAAGATGACCTAACGGACATCTTAGATAAAGGGCCTCAAGAACGCCCTATAGTCCCTTTTCATGCAGCATTACAGAGGGAAATAGCTACAAATTGGGAAACACCAGAGGTTATCCCTGCAGTAAATAAAAATATCTCTGCGAAGTACAGAGTGTCGGCCTCAGATCCTGTATACTTAAGCAAGCATCCAACCCCAGAGAGCTTAGTAGTGCAGGCTGCGACATCGTCAAGTAGTAAATCGGCATATCCCACTATACCACAAGATGGAAACGACAAAAAATGTGATGCCATGTCTAAAAACATCTTTTCGGCATGCAGCATGGCACTAGAGTCTGTTAACGCCACTTGCATGCTAGCGAGACTCAGCCACACCCTTTGGAAGTGCGCTTCATCGGCGGCTGACCGTCTCGCAGAAGGGGAGGAATCATACGCATTCTTGAATATCATCAAGGATGGGAAGGATGCGATGTGGGAGTCCCTCCAAACAGATCTTGACTCTGCTGACAGCATCGGCAGAGCCATGGCGGCGAGTACCACAATCCGCAGATTTGCGTGGTTACGGAAATCTGGTTTTGCTTCCGACATACAAGCCAGACTTCTGAATATATCCTTTGACGGCACCTCTCGATTTGGCAAGAAAGCTGATGACAGTTTGGAGAAATTGCAAAAATCCAAAGCGGCAGCCAAATCCCTTGGGGCTGCAATTTGTCAAACTCCAAATTGCCCCACAGGTACGTTCTGGAGGGGGAAGCCCTTTTTGCTGCTTTACCCTCAGCATCTGCGTCAGACGCTCCTAAACCCCTCTGAGGTCTCTCCTCTCAAAACACCAGTTGGACGCAGGTTAACTCAACATCTGACGGAATGGCAGGCTATTACGTCAGATGCTTGGGCATTGGAGACAATTGCCTAAGGTTACTGCCTGCCTTTCCTACATACTCCTCAGTCATCCACCGGGGAACAACTCTTTGAAGCTTCCAGGCCCACTCCTTATGCAGGAGATCTCAGACTTGCTAGAGAAAGGTGCCATAGAACCGGTACCTATAGCGGGGAGGAACAAGGGTTGGTACTCCCGCCCCCCACCTCCTAATTCTAAAGAAGGACAGAGGATTGAGACCCATTTTGGACTTGCGAGAATTGAACAAATTCCTCAGGAACGACAAGTTCAAGATGGTAACCCTTTCTCAAATCCTTCAGGCCCTCCAGTTTCAGGATTGGTTGGTATCTCTGGACCTTCAGGATGCTTACTTTCATGTGCCAATACATTACAAGCACAGGATGTACCTGAGGTTTGCCATTGGCAGCTCACACTATCAATTTCGGGTTCTGCCATTTGGGCTGACCTCCGCCCCGAGGGTCTTCAAGTTAATGACGGTCGTGACAGCAAGTCTGAGGGAAGGGATTCATGTCTACCCCTACCTGGACGACTGGTTGATCAGAGCAGTGTCCCCGGAAAAAAGCTCAGATCCATCTAGATTGTTTGCCACTTCCTCCACAAGCTTGGCTTCTCCCTCCACAAGCTTGGCTTCCACCTCAACTTAAAGAAGTCACAGATGATACCATCACAGAGACTGCAGTTAATTGGAGTAGTCCTGGACACATCCCTGGGAAAAGCCTCGCCACCAAACATGAGGGCTCAAGATATTATTCAGATGGTGACCAGATTTCGAAATGCCCAGCGTCTTCCAGCCTTCGACTTTTTGTGGTTGCTCGGCCTCATGGCATCCTGCATTTTTCTAGTGCCAGCAGCTAGCCCGAGAATGAGATGTCCCAGTGGGCGCTAACGACCCAGTGGTTGCAATTCTCAGGAAGAATGTCAGATCTCCTACAAATCCCGAACAGAGTAGCACGAGACCTTCATTGGTGGGCCTGTCGGGTGAACATCTTGAAAGGAGAACCGTTTTGGCAACCATGGCCGGAGTTAACAGTAGTCACGGATACCTCACTCACGGGGTGGGGAGCCCATGCCAACGACTTAACCATCAGCGGTCGTCGGTCTCCATCCGAGTCCGGACTACACATCAACCCATTAGAGCTGAGAGCGATCAGGCTAGCACTGAAAGCTTTCCTGCCATCGGTACAGGGAAAAAAATTCTGATAATGATGGACAACACAGTGGCCATGTACTACCTCAACAAAAGAGGCGTAGGGTCACTGCCACTGTGCAGAGAGGCAGTGCTGCTCTGGTTCTGGGCAATTCAAGAAGGAATCTCTCTATCGGCAGTTCATCTAGCCGGAGAGAGAAACACAGCGACAGACGCTCTGAGCAGGCAGACCAGTCTCCCACGAGTAAGAACTAGCTCAGGAAGTCCTTCAAGAGATCTTCGCCCTTTGGGGAAACCCCTTAGGTGGATCTGTTCGCCACCAGGGTTAACCGGAAGTGCGATCAGTATTGCTCAAGGGAATTTCCCCCGAGAGGAGCTCTAAGGGACGCATTCGTGGTGGACTGGGAGTTTCCACTTCTGTACGCGTTTCCTCCAGTCCCCGTCATTTCTCAAGTGATCAGGAGGTTGAGGAGATTCCAGAAAATCATGATTGTAATTGCCCCGGATTGGGCCAGGAGAACGTGGTACCCAGATCTTCTAGACATTTCCATCTGCCCTCCAATTCGTCTTCCACAAAGGTAGGATCCTTTCTCGCAAGAGGAAGGTCAGGTTCTCCATCCGGATATCAGGACTCTCAACCTTCATGCTTGGTTTCTGAAAGGTTGAGATACAAAGATTGGGACCTCCCGGATGATGTAATGGAGGTGTTGCTTTCAGCCAGAAGACCAGCAACTAAATCTTTATACCGCTGCTGTTGGAACAAATTCTGCAGCTGGTGTAGAGAAAAGGATATTGACCCTTTTTCATGTAGTGCACCGATGGTGTTATCTTTCCTACTATATTTGGCAAATTCAGGCCTTCAAGTTGGCACAATAAAGGGTTACTTCGCCACGCTATCAATCTTTAAACGCACTGCTGAGGAACCTTCATATTTCAAGTTGCCCCTAGTCATTCAGTTTCTGAAAGGGTTGACTAATGTCTTTCTCCCAACTCCTTTTCAAGTTCCCCTGTGGGATTTAAATCTAGTATTAAAATTTCAAATGGGTACTCTATTTGAATCTCCTCATTCCTGTCCGTTAAGGTTTCTCACTCTAAAGACAGTCGTCATAGTGGCTTTAACTTCTGCCAGAAGAGTGAGCGACCTACAAGCTTTATTTTGCAAACCTCCACATAGTCTTTCACAAAGATAAGGTAGTTCAAGTGAAGCCAAATATCCTCCCAAAGGTTGTCTCAGAATTCCATATCACACAAACAATAAACTTGCCTTCATTTTACCCTCCTCCTCACCCAGGGAAAGAGGAAGAGAGATTGCACAGGCTGGATCCAAGGCGTGCCTCGAGTTTTTACATTAACAGACTTGCAAGGATTAGACAAGTCGATCAGTTGTTTGTGGGGTATGCAGGACATAAACTAGGTTTACCTATCACGAAACAGACCATCTCAAGATGGATAATACTGACTATCATAGAGTGCTATAAATTGGCAGGAATAGATCCTCCTCAACACCTCGGGGCTCATTCAACCAGGGGTATTGCAGCCTCGTCAGCTCTCCAAAGAGGAGTTCCAATTAAAGACACATGTGCGGCTGCCACATGATTGTCTGCACATACTTTCACCAAATCTACAGTCTAGATTTCTCCACTAAGCAGGAGATCAAATTTGGGAAAGCTGTGTTGCACTTTGTGCATCTTTAAAGAAATCATTACGTTTTACTCCCGCCTCCTATACACATTACTGCTTTGGGAGTCTATCAAAGATCAGGAATACTTGGGAGGACACAATCCATTCGAAGAACAAGTAACTTACCAACTGTAATGTTTTTTTGACTGGATGTTCTTCCCCCCCCCCCACGTATTCCTCATCGCCCCTCCCATAGTTGCAGCCTACGCTCTTTCAAGGGTACTAACCATCTCATACTGGGCAAACACAGCACCTCAAAACGGAACTGAGCAACGGACGCTGCGCTAGACTATTTATACCTGTGGTGACGTCAGCGCCCATACGGAGGCCTTCGAGGGACACTGACTGTGAAAAATGTTTTCCGAGGCCAGCGAGCTGGAAATGGATTTATCAAAGATAAGGAATACGTGGGATGAACATCCAGTCGAAAGAACGTTACAGTTGGTAAGTAACTTGTTCATCCCTAACTAACTAAAGAAAAGCTGGTGCTCGTCAGGAAGTCTGTGTGAGTCAAAACAAAAAGTCCCTGTCACAAAGGCTCCTACTCTATCCCTGTCACTACAACACAACATCATAAAGTCCAGCTACTGTTCGTAATCCAGGAGAATGACTCCGTTCTCCTGGCTGAAAAGCATCCAAACGCCTCTCAGATTGTTCAATACAAAAGTTCCATAAAGGTTCTGTGTAGTCTGTAACCCAACTGAAAATCAAACAATCACATTGGGCTAGGAGAATGACTCCCTTCTCGTAGCTAGTTCCCCAATGTCTTTCACAGTTATCAGTAAGGTTTGTAGCTCCCTTAGGAAGGTTTTCACAATCTTTTTTGCCCAATTCTTGATCCCCCCCCTACTGGGACGATGAAGCTGTTCCTGAAGTTCTCCCCGATGTTCCGGCACCACACATTTGTGGAACTCGTCTGGGAACTGTATCACAAAATGATTTAAAATCTGTTTCTTTATGGTTTGTAGCCTTGTAACTTCCAGGCCCCCTCCCGGACTTGTGCATGTTCCCGTTACCTTCCCAAGGGGAATCTTGACCAGTTTCACCAGGGGGTCACAGGTTCACTTTTCCTTCTTCAACTTCTTTGTTCTGTAGTCCTCTGTGTCTCACCTCTCTTCCTGGTCTTATTGTAGACTGCCTTGGCGTAGGTTTCGGACCTGCTGCTGTGATGGCTTGACCCTCCACGTCAGTCTCTCGCTCACTCCTGATGGTCACCTGCGTGGTTTGACTGTAGGCTACAGTAGGCGGTCTCGGCACCATTGTTTGAACCAACTTTCCACCCACTACTGGTCATGCCACCGCCTTTAAGTCTCTGTAAGTCTATTGTGCTGGTTCCCAACTGAATTGCAAGACATTTCCTGGGTGTGACGCTATTTTTCATCTCTGCCTCAGAGACGACTCTGGTTGCCATCTGAAGCCCTGCTCCAGCTTTCCAGGCTTCAATGCAGCCTCCTCGAACGACTGGTTCTCCCTCTGGTTGTATCACAGCTTCCAGCTTGCCTGAACCACACAGGGCCATTGCCAGAAAGGTAGAAAGATGACGAAGAACAGTCCTTCTTTGCTGTTCAGTTTTAAACAGTGGGAACAACCCCAGCGTATCCTCCTTCCAATTGACAGCAGCTGCTCTATCCTTCATCCCGCACAAATGTAGCATTTTTGAGCGCTTCTTCGTCTTATTACTTATGTCATCAGGTGGATTTGAAATTTCACAATAACACATAGTTTCGGAGGAGATATTGCGTTGATGAGATTTGGGTGTCGATGTCATCCTACGGTGTGGGATCGTAGTCTTGCCACCCAATTGCGTTTTTTATAAGAGAGGAGTCCCTCCCCATGAGATCCTCCCACACGTTACCACCCCTAGGGGGACTATTGGTTAGCGGCCTCGCCTCTCTAGCTTCATGGAAAGGGTTTCTCCACTGGGAGAAGTGACGCCATCTGAAGGATAGTCGCACTGTAAATGCCCACACAGCTCTGCTGAGTGGTGTGAGGGGTCAGAAATGTGAGGTGGACAACTTTGTGAAGATTTTTCAAAAGATGCCTTTTTATTAACTCAAAAGGTTGCATACACACCTCACTAGCCCTACACTGATTTCCCTGCCTAAAATAAACTAAAGGACACATTCTGACAAAAGAACTGTCCCTCACACTTATACATACAACAACTTAATACAGCAATATATGTTAAATGTTAATGGTATTTGTACCGCGCACCGTCACCAACGGAATTGGTCCCAGGCACTCATATGGCAGGTCAAACCAAACAAATGTGTTGGTTATATTCACAACCTGATAACCGTCTCTCCTTATAATCTGGGTGAATTCCCAATCCGCCAGATTTAAGCAGGGTTTGTTTTATCAGTGCCAAAAAAATAAGGAAATGCTGTTTTGTAACAAAGTTCCACTTCAGTCCTTTTTTGGTTCCAACTTGATACTATAAAGTTCCAACTTGAGTTCAACCAACAGTTCATAAATGCTCAACAATGTTTTTCCTCTTTTCACTTGTGACAAGAGTTCAAAAATAACTTTTTCTCATCAACAAAGAATACTTCTCTCCTTCATTGATTTCAAACAAATTGTCTTTGTCAAAATATTATGCACCGTTTCACAAAATAATTTTATATAATTCTGCAGCAGTTGATACAACACTTGCTTCAGTGATATAAATTGGTCAGCATGGTTCTGTATCCGCTCACAAAAACATCTTATTGATTCTGCCACTTCCTCTTTGAGACGCAAGGTTCTCTGGTCTGGTATACTTTCCTGACAGGACAGAATAAACGAACTACAAGTAATTATCTTCCAACAAGTTGGCAATGTCTTTTGCTTCACCACATTGTTTATTTTTAGTCTGGGAAACAAACACATCGGTGCTATTTATTAAACACTTGTGATTGCCACACGCAATGCACATTCTGATGCTTGCTAATCTGCTTAGAATCACATGCTGTGCATATGGTCCGACATCCAGTGGTAACCGCAGAGTATTTCATCTTGTCTTTCGGGGACCGAAAGGGGACGTCGGCATAGGCGTGTCTGTAACACTATCCCTATTGTGACGTGTGTAGTACCCAAAATCCCTCACGTGCCGAGGTCCCTCAGATTGTTTTTTTCCGCCCGGATAACTGGTCGACCTACAGCAGAGCTCTTAAAAGAGACATTGTTTATCTTACCGAATTGTCGGTTTATTCCCTGTTAAGTCACTTCGCCCAACAAGAACATCTTCGACGAAGACTAGGGGGAATCGTCTACGGCTGTGGATTCCGACGCCTAAGATCCGGCGTCCGGACTTCCACGTCATCGGGCCCTCTCTCCGGCCTATAGAGTAGGGAGAGTGGGCTCGGGGTAGCCATATTGTTATTATGTCTTTCCTGCTTTCCACTGCTTTCCCTTTTGGTCTGTTCACCCTTCCCTTCTGCTATGGAAAGGACTCCATTTAGATTCTGCCATGTGTGTAGGGTCAGATATCCTTGGAAAGACGAGCACCCGACGTGTAATGCTAGTCTCCCCCTACAGCACGACGAAAGGCGGTGTTGGGCGTGTAAACTCCTTAAGCCTAAAACCCTTCGGGGCGCCGGTTAAAGCAGTGGGCCGCGTACGGCATGTCACACATGGAGCCTCCCCCCCCTACCGCGACACCAGCCGAAAGTGACGGGGGTACTTCGGATGACCAAACGTCCAATGCGGATGTTATAGACCTTGAGGTGGACACTTCTAGGTCTGCCACCCCCGTTCCCTGACCCTTCCAGGCTCGACTCTGGTCTTGCTACAGGGACCACACCCGGCAACAGGGGCGTACAATCGCACCGCATCACTAAGCACACAACCCATACGCCGTCCTCGACAACATCGACGAAAAAGGCGAAGCGCTAACTGGCCCGCTGGAAATTTCGGCAGTGCCCTCGGATCGTTCCGATACAAAGCCTTCCCCGCATCTGCAGCAGCGCATGACGACTGGGCATTACAAACCTTCCGAGGGGATTGGGTCCTCCGACGTATTCCATATCTATGACAGGTAATCACCACAGCTGTGCTGCTTCGGAACATTTTCTGCTTCATGCGGCAATGATGTCGATACGCCGTCCTCGAGGACCTCCTCCGACGGCCGACGTCACCGGATGTTATAAGTAGGATGCACGACGCCCGTAGCCTCAGTTCTGTGTTTCCGCGAACGTGTTCGCTTTGTGAATCTCGGTACGCGTCGACTCTTTGGAATTTCGGTTCTTCTAACCCTGTTCGTTTTTGTGAAGTTTTTCTCGGGATGTCTTCCTCTTCTTCCACCCTGCGCCCGGTCTTCCAAAAGTGTGGAGAATGCGGGTCCAAGATGTAGGTGACTGACTCACACAATGCCTGCCTTTGGTGCCTCGGGGAGGCCCACAACGCAGATGATTGCGTCGACTGCCTGTCGCTTACGTCCAAGGCCTTGCTGGAACGTAAGAAGAAGCTGTCGGTCGGTAAGGTGTCCGAGCCCCGGAAGTTGAGGTCCACTGGACTTTCGACGGACGATTTGAGGGGCGACTCTTCGCATCATCGTCGTAAGTCTAGGGGATCTCGGTCCCGGAGTGGGTCCCGCCACTCCTCTGCCTCTTCGAGGCATTCCCGGAAGCGCCGTCATCGGTCGCCTTCCCCTACCTCGTCCGAGGACTCCACCCATCGGCGGGTTTCTTACCCCACCAAGCGTTTCTCTCCGGAGGAATGGGCTTCCTTCGGGAAGAAAATGTTGGCGTTTCTTGAGTGCCATGGCTCCGGTCAGTCCGCGCCTCCGAGTGGGGTCGGACGTGTCCGTACTAGAGACACCGCTCGTATGCCTTCGGGCTCGGGTGGTCGGCACGACTCGCGGGAGCGGTCCCGCTCGGACAAGGGGAGTCGTTCTAGTCATGCCCGTTCCAGGTCCCGGTACTCGACACCCTCGAGACCGCGTGCACCTGTGAAGTCTTCGAAGAAGACATAGATGCCTGTGGTGCCGAGGTTGTCGACGGTCTCTCTCGAGGCCCCGCCTCCGAGGAAGTCGTTGATGTCATCGACGTCTAGGTAGTCGAGGGACACGCTCCGGCCTCGAGGACTGTGTCGATGCTGTCAGCACCACGCTCGACGTCGACGCCAATTCCGTCGACGCTCTCGACGCCTTTCGAGGCTGTGATGTCGGAGATTCCCCGTGGCACGGTGGATCCTCTGAGGAAGGCTCTGGCCAAGGCTAAACATGTCCATTCGCATTATTCAATGCCCACTTTCCAGCCAATGGATTATATTTCAGAGGTGGAAGAGGGCTCTGAAGATGGGTTGGTTCCTCGCATGGTACCAGATGACATTTTTTCTGGTCATAGCCAGTTTGAGGACCTGAGACAGACACTGCATGACGCCAGTGGTCTGGACACCTCTCCGGAGGTGGAGTTCTGTAGGCCTTAGCCTGGCACCCATGCCGAGTCATCGTACCGGCGCCTTATGTCGAGGGTCACAGACTACTTGGGGTGGTCCGCGCCCCCAGTTGATTTTGTGCAGGATGACCTTACGGATATCCTCGATCAAGGTCCACCCACTGACCCGGTTCTGCCTTTCCACATGGCTCTGCAATGAAGGGTGGCTCCGGCTTGGACTGCCCCGGAGAGTCTCCCGGCACTGAGCAGGTCTTTGCCACGAAAATACCGTCCGGCCAGTGGCAACCCCTGCTACTGAACTACACACCCCACTCCGGAGAGAGTTGGTGGTGCAGGCGGCTACGGCCCCAGCAAAGCGGGCGTCGTATCCTACCATCCCTCCGGATAGGGATGACCAACGTTTTGATGGCTGGGCGAAGAAAGTGTTTTCTTCAAGGGGTATGGCCTTCAGGCAGCCAACTTAGTCTGTGGAACTGTATCTCTTTAGCGGCTGAACATATTCCCGAAGGGGACGAACGGGATGGTTTTCTTAATCTTATTCAGGATGGCAAGGATGCCATGTGTAAGTCCGTTCAGTCGGGTGTGGACAATGGCAGACTTGAAAGGGGCCCCTAGGGGTCTCTCACGTCTATGGAAACAAGGCAAGTCACCACACACGATTGATACGGCAGACACGAGGTTGTATTCCCAAAGCTAGGGTTTATTGCAAAGCAAATAGTCTCAGTTGGCCAACTCGGTCTCACGCCCGGGACATGTATCTCTAGACCTCGAGGGACGCAAGAGAGCGAATTACGTACATCAGTTACATATAGACAAAATGCATATCATACAATCAGCTGTGACATGTTTAACACCCCCCCTTATTGGGTTTCTTTGAACTTGGTTTGATGATGGACACTTTCGACGAATATGACACCTTCAAATGTCTATTCTAGTAACAATATGCAACTTTGCAAGTGCGGAGACATCTTTTCTTTGTTAAACAGAACATAGTGCTTCTGTTCTTGGAAGCAAGCTACATACGGGGGAAGAGTCACATTCCAGACCTTGCTATTTATGAGGTGCTATTCGCGTCCTGGGAGCCGACACGCTCTACAGGGCTCGGAAAAGGGGGGGGCTGTAAAAAGAGCATAATTCAAGCCTTTAGCTGCTTTATTCTAACATATTCTACCATATAACAAGACTGGCTGGCAGCTGTGAAATGATTAAATGCCCTGTGGCTCTGCTTCAAGGCTGCATTTGGCAGGGAGCCGGGCATTCCTTCCCGGCGCTGCCTACGTTGTGTTTCAACGAACTCTTATTAGCCTCACGGCCCTGCGGCCTTGTCCTTTCACATTCAGACAACGTTAACAGTCGAGCAGTGTAAGCAGAAAATGTGCTGCGAAGCAATTTGAACAGAAAGCAATGAGCAATTGTTGGAAAACAAAATGGCGATCCTTGTAACATCAAAATGGCCGTTCATTGGTAAACTAGGAAACCTGTATTTCTATCGTTTTGTGCATGAGACGGTTGGCCTTCGGCCACCAAAATACGTTTGCCATCAATAATGAGAGGTATCCATTTTTCTAGACACTGTTTCAGCCGGTCCATGGCGGCAAGCACTGTGTTCGCAGGTTTGCGTGGTTGAGGAAGTCGGGGTTTGCTCCTGATGTGCAGGCCAGGCTCCTCAACATGCCCTTTGATGGGGAACATCTTTTTGGCAGCAAGGCTGACGAGAGCCTTGAGAGGTTGCAGACCTCCAAGGCTGCAGCGAAATCGTTGGGCGCTGCAGTCCGACAACCTCCGCCTTTTCATCCTAGGGGACCGCAATGGAGGGGAGGTTCCTTTCGTTATTACTCATCCTTTAGTAAAGCGAGAGGAGCTGCGAGTCAAAGGGGCAACCGTAGGAGTGCCAGAGGTGGTAAACAAGGTACTCGGGGTGCCAAGGCCGCGCAAGCTGTTGCCTCTTTGCCCTCAGGCAACGCCGCAGCCGCTACTGCTCAGTCATGAGGCCCATTCTTCACCGGTTGAGGGAAGGCTGGCGCAGCATCTTGTAGAATGGCGTGCCATTACTTCAGATGTGTGGGTTCTGGAGATCATAGCCCACGGCTACTGTCTTCCTTTCCGGCAGAGACCTCACGACAATCCACCAGGGAATCTCTCTTTGAAGAGTCCGGATCCGCTCCTTTTGCAGGAAATTCAATCCCTGCTGGAGAAAGGCGCCATAGAACTGGTGCCTGTAGCGGAGAGGAACAAGGGATGGTATTCCCCTTATTTTTTGATTTCGAAGAAAGATGGGGGATTGAGACCCATCATGGACCTGAGCGGTTTGAACAAACTCCTCAGGAAGGACAAGTTCAAGATGGTTACTCTCTCAAGTCCTCCAGGCCCTTCAACTTCAGGACTGGTTGGTGTCTCTCGACCTCAAGGACGCTTATTTTCATGTGCCGATCCATCCCAAGCACAAGAAGTACCTGAGGTTCGCGGTTGGCGACTGGCACTTTCAGTTTCGGGTCCTGCCGTTCGGATTGACCTCTGCCCCGAGGGTTTTCACCAAGCTCATGGTGGTGGTGGCAGCGCATCTCAGGCAAGGGGGGATTCACATCTACCCCTACCTGGACAATTGGTTGATCAGGGCGAGCTCTCCCGAGCAAGTCCAAGATCATCTGTCCATCACCTGCCACTCCCTCCACAGGCTGGGCTTTTCCCGCAATTTAAAGAAGTCCCACTTGATGCCAACCCAGCGGCTCCAGTACATCGGAGCAGTGCTCGACACATCCCTGGGGCAGTGTTTTCCTCCCCAGGTGAGGGCTGTTCACATTCAGCAGATGGTACACAAGTTTCGACATGCCCAGAATCTCCCGGCGTTCGAGTTCTTGAGGCTGCTCGGTCTCATGGCATCCTGCATTCTTCTGTTGCCAGTGGCTCGACTGCGGATGAGATCTTTGCAGTGGGCCCTCAAGATGCAGTGGTCACAGTCCTCCGGCAGGATGTCAGACCTCGTTCAGGTACTGGCTTCGGTCGCCCAGGACCTTCTGTGGTGGGCCGAAGAGAGCAATCTGATGAGGGGGGGCTCCATTTTGGTTGTCTTGGCCGGAGGTGACGATCGTGACGGACGCATCCCTCACAGGATGGGGAGCCCATGCCAACGAGTTGACAGTCAGCAGTCGTTGGTCTCCGTCGGAGTCCAGACTCCATATCAATCTGTTGGAGCTGAGGTCCGTCAGGCTTGCCCTGAAGGCTTTTCTGCCGACTGTGCGAGGATCTGACGGACAACACAGTGGCCATGCACTACCTCAACAAAAAGGGGGGGCAGGGTCACTTCTTCTGTGCAGGGAGGCGATGCAGCTCTGGTTCTGGGCCATCCAGCAGGAGATTTCGATCTTGTCAGTTCATCTGGCCGGAGACTAAAACGAGACGGCGGATGCTCTGAGCAGGCAGAGCGCGATCTCTCACGAGTGGGAGCTGGCTCAGGAGATTCTGCTGGAGATCTTTGCCCTTTGGGGGACCCCTCAAGTGGGTCTCTGCGCCTCCAGTGTCAACCGGAAGTGCGAAAGGTTCTGCTCGTGGGAATTTCCTCCAAAAGGAGCCTTAGGAGACGCGTTCGTGGTGGAGTGGTCCTTCTAACTGCTGTACGCGTTTCCTCCAGTTCCCGTCATCCCGCAAGTGCTGCAGACGTTACAGAGTTTCGGTTCCCGGATGATCCTCATTGCTCCGGCGTGGGCCCGGAGGACGTGGTACCCGGACCTTCTTGACTTGTCCATCTGCCCTCCACGTCGTCTTTGTTAGGAAAGATTTCTTAATTGTGGGTAATTTTCCTTCCATGTGGCAACCTCTAAACATTTTGCTGTTGTTTTCACCAGGATCTAGACTTTGCCAGAGAAGTGCAGCCTTCTGACGCACTCCTCTGGGCTTTTGCTCCATTCTTACGGGGAAACTGACATGCCCTTAAGACAGTCAGTACCGGGAAATGTTGTTTTCCATAGTTTCTTTATCATGTTGCAGCTTTCGTGCAACATGACACAAGAGGGCACTGTAAACTAAGTTACTGCTCTCTTGGGTCTCTAGTCTTCTACAGGCCCTAGATACTCTTTTTGGATTGTAAATGATCGGTGCAAGTGAATCACGGACGGGACTGGTGGCAGCGATCGTTTCTTGTGTTTTTTGAGCTCCTTTTGGTGTTTTAAGCGCGTTTCTCGCACTTAACCCAAAATGGTGGCCTGGCTCCCAAAATGGCCAGACCACGAGGCTCTTTGTCCTGTCCGCTGACCGGCATGCCCCCTTCACCAGGTCGAGCCGACCCTGGGCCTTCCTTATTTGGGCATGTACTTTCCTGCGAAACACAGATGCTTTCGCAGGCTTCTACAGGCCTTGTGTGTGCCTCCAGGATGTGGGCTGGGATGTCTGGTCCCAATACACATCCTGGGTGCCAGAGAGTCTAGTGTGGTATGAATGCCTGGGACCACAGTTGTCGTGATAGGTCCACGTATGGTGTGAGTTTTTTGTGAGCAGATCTCCCATTGGGTCCTCTCCGTTTTGGCGCGAAGGGAACCGTGGATAAGAGGAGGCCGGAAACACCACTACGAGGTCGATCTCCTGAGTTCTTACGAACAAAGGGATACAGGAGCCAAGTATCCTGCAACCACGAGGCTGAACCAAGGAATCGATGGTGACCCGCTGAAGTACTGCTCCTCTGCACTGCTGTCGCTTTGTGAAACCCTTTCTACCTCAGATCGAACAAGAAGGCCTGTACTGGTACTTCGACCCTTGGAATAGCGGGGACAGCTATTCTCGGCACCTTCACCATCTCCTGCACGTTAGCCTTCGGAAGTGTCTCTGGGCCATCCAGCAGACTGACCAGCCTACCCAGGAGTCTGGCTCTGTAACCGCCGTCAGGTTGTGTTGTATTTCGAGTCCTTGTCACTCTCACACGATTCGTACACTTGCCATTCACAGGTCTGAAGTGAGTAGTGTACATTTGGCGGAGAAACACACGGCCGCTCCGTTGCCCTGCTGTGGTAACAAACTGTGCGGGTTCACTGCGTTTGGGACGCCCTCAACTCAACTCTGCTGTTGCCGAATCTAAACGATGACGAGGCGTCCCCTGCTCCTATCCGAACCTGCCAGCACTGAAACTGACGCGGAGAAGCCTGGGTCTGCCTGCATCGGGGACCGGTGAGTAGCATAGCTAGGAACTGGTCGCCCTCCTGCAGTAGCCCATAGCCTATCCTCGCTGTGTCAAACAGCACGCCTTTCCGTACTCGCGCTCTGCTTCTGCCCACAGTGGAGGCGGCGCTTGAGTCGCGGAGCTCTGTTCATCTTCATTTGTTCACTGAACTGCCTGATTCCCTCGAAGAGACTCCCCTTTTTGCCCGTTAGCACCAGCGTGTGTAGGTACTTTTGAGCACAAGGCTCCACTCTTCGTAGGGTTTGGACTTCCTTTTAGTTAGGTGCCTCTGAAGGCAGACTGGGTCTGATTATTATTCGCACTGCCTGTTTTCCTCCCCATCTAGGTGGTCTACACATTTCGTGCGTCTAACGCGTTAGACTCGTTTGTATTTGTATATATATTGTATTGGTTTGGTATGTGTTGGTTTACTAAAGTTTTATTGTGATTTCTCGCTACGGTCATTGTTGCAAAGGCCTTGGAATAAATGTGTCTATTTTTAATATAACACCTGTTTGGAGTAATCTGTAAGTGTCCTTGCTGTGTGTGTGCGCTCATTGTGGGCTTTCAGTCACCCTCACCCCTCTTGAGACCTAGTCTTGACCGCTGCGATCGCTACCCTGATTGGTCTGGCTTGTCCAGAGGTTACCCTGTTCCAAGAAATTTGGCTGCCCTTCTGAACCTCTGCCCCTCCCGGACAGAGTTCAGAAATCCGTCTTAAGTCTTCCCTACCGAGACGATCTGCTCTCACGGGAGGGGGGGGTCAGGTTCTCCATCCCAAGGTCAGATCCCTCAACCTTCACGCTTGGCTTCTGAAAGGTTGAGGTATAAGGATTGGGACCTCCCTGAAGACGTGATGGAGGTGTTGCTTTCGGCGAGAAGGCCAGCAACTAAGTCCCTGTGCCGTTGGAGAAAGTTCTGCGACTGGTGCAGGGTTAAGAATGTGGATCCTTTTTCTTGTGACATTCCTATGGTTCTGTCGTTTTTGCTTTCTTTGGCCCACAGGGGCCTGCAAGTGGGTACCATCAAAGGTTACCTGGCGGCGCTGTCTATCTTTAAGTGCTCATCGGAAGAGTGTTCATACTTTAAAATTCCGTTCATTTCTCAGTTTTTGAAAGGGCTCACTCATGTTTTCCCTCCGTCACCTTTCCAGGTGCCCTTTGGGATCTGAGCCTTGTTCTCAAGTTTCTAATGGGTGCTCCGTTTGAGCCTTTGCATTCTTGTCCTTTGAGACTGTTGACCCTTAAAACTGTATTTTTAGTTGCGGTCACTTCCGCTCGCAGAGTGAGTTACAGGCACTTTCAGTTAAGCCACCCTTCACTGTGTTTCATAAGGACAGGGTTGTCCTTAGAGTTCGTCCTTCCTTTCTTCTGAAGGTGGTGTCGGAATTCCATTTAAGCCAGAAAGTTATTCTTCAGGCATTTTATCCTCCTCCACATCCTGGTAAGGAAGAGGAGAGACGCCATAGGCTGGACCCTAGGAGAGCTTTGAGCTTTTACATTTCACGCATGTCCCGGGTCAGAGTGGACGATCAACTCTTTATTGGTTACGCCGGAAGCCATTTGGGTCAAGCCGTCACGAAGCAGACTTTGTCTCGATGGATCATCTTGCCAATTTCTGAGTGTTACCGCTTGGCAGTTAAGGACCCTCCGGTTGGCTCACGGGCCCATTCCACTAGGGGTATGGCTCCCTCTACTGCCCTGCAGAGGGGTGTTCCTATTCGCAACATCTGTGATACAGCCACCTGGGCTTCGGTCCATACATTTGTACGTCACTACTCCCTCGATTATATTCGTGGGCAGGATCTGGCCTTTGGCAAGGCGATCCTTTACTCTGCAATTTGATTGGGCATTCTAAATTTGTATATTCTTAATTCTTTTCCCACCTCCTTACGTTGGTACTGCTTTGGGAGTCTGTCATAGATATGGAATACGTCGGAGGACCCAATCCCCTCGAAGAACAAGTTACTCTCTTACCTGGTAACGTCCTTTCGATGGGATGGTCCGACAACGTATTGCATATCGCTCCCAGCCTGCCTTCTCCGCTACAGAATTTCTTATGCGATTGCAGCTTACGTTTCCGCAAGGCTTTCTGTGGTCAGACTGGCAGATGATTGGTGCCACACGTTCTGGGAAAAAACTACAACTGAGGCTACGGCATTGTGCGACCTAGTTATAACATCCAGTGCCGTCGGAGGAGGTCCTCGATGACGGTGTATCGACGTCATCAACGCAGGATGCAGCCGCCGAAAATTTTCCGAAGCAGCACAGCTGTGGTGATTACCTGTCATAGATATGGAATACGTCGTCGGACCATCCCATCGAAAGAACGTTACCAGGTAAGAGAGTAACTTGTTCAACAAGGGCACTACCCCCCCCAAACGACACGCGTCTAAGTTTCCGGACAAGAAACTTAGACTATTTCCAAGGCCCTTACTGGCCTGAAAACTATGACTAGGCTTCTACCCGAGAAACCGTCCGCTGGCCCTTCTGGCGCTGCGGAAGGAATTTCCACTGCCGACCAATCATCGGAGGCTTTGTCTCTCGACGATTCGGTTACTATCCGTAAGAGTATCAATAGGATCGCAGCGGCGTTGGGTCTAATGCCGGTTCCGCCCAAAGTTATGGGCCAACCCGCCGAAAAGTTTTCCATGGATTTGGGCCACGATCCCGAAGATACTTGCAAGGGCATCCAGGAGCCCCTCTCAAGCACCCTGAGAAGATCCTCAACGCCTTAGAGCGGAGAACGTGGTTTCTACTCACCCTGATCCATTTGGGTCCTCCAAATGGACTACGGAGAAATTCGAGGGGTGTATGGATCGGCTGCAGCACTTTTTCAGGGCTTCTGATCAGCCTCGCCGAAAAAGGCTCAGGTAGACCCCAACCCTCACACACAAGATGTTCAGCCCCACGCCACCGATTAGGAAGATGTCCAGATGGACACATATAGGGACATCTTTACGGAAGAAGAGGAGTCCTCTTTTCTCGACAATTATGGAGAAGATCAAGATGCAACGGACAACTGGGAGGAAACCCAGCAGGATACACAGGATCCTTGGTCACTTCAGGATCAGGACTCTGATATCGTGTGCGTTGATTCTTCCCCGGCTTGACAGGCCTCCCCGGTGGATGACCAAATGGCTTTCAACTCAATGTTGAAACAAGCAGCGGAATTCTTCAAAATTGCCACGCTAGAGGCCCTGCCCGAGCAGGATTTTGTAGAGTATATTATCATGGAAAAACCTCCGGCAAGCCAATCTATTCCTCTCCTGAACTCTGTAAAGAGACGAATAGCTACATCCTTAGTCACACCCGCTCAGACTAGAACTGTGAACCCGATGGTCGAAAAATTATTCCGGCCCTCCCCCACCGACTCTCTCTATATTAGAGGACACGCCGTCCCGGACTCGCTGGTGGTGACAGTGCAGGGGTTCCCCTTGCCATGGGAGTCCAAGAAATTGTATGCCTTAGGCAAACTGGTCACGTCAGCAGTGGCTTATACTGTGCGGGTTGCTAAGAACACCACACTACTAGCAAGCTATGCTGACGCCCAATGGAACTTGCTCCAGGAAGGCCTCCAAGAGGTTCCTGAACCAGCCAGAGCTAAGCTTCTCGCCATTGTTTCAGAGGGGAAACTTGCCAACCAGAATGTGGTGAAGAATACACTAGACACCGCAGAGACAGCAGGCAGGTCTCTTGCACAGGGTACTCTTCTAAAAGAGCACGTCGGCTTCAGGCCTGAGACCCAGGCCTCCCTTATTAACAAACCCATTAAGGAGACTAACCTCTTCGGGAAAGCGGTGGATGAAGCGTTGGAGACAGCCAAGAAGGAGCACGAGACTAAAGTAGAAGCACGGCAAAGGTAGAGGCAGAGGCTCCAATTCCAGAGGTGCCTCAACATCAAGTCAGAAATGACCACCAAGTCCAGGTCTCCTCCCATGTCTCCCCGGTCGGGGGTCGATTTACATCTTTCCTCAAGGCATGGGAGGGGATAACTTCAGACCAGCGGGTCTTAAAGACGGTTGCCCATGCGTACTGC
Source organism: Ambystoma mexicanum (assembly GCF_040938575.1). Lineage (NCBI taxonomy): Eukaryota > Metazoa > Chordata > Amphibia > Caudata > Ambystomatidae > Ambystoma > Ambystoma mexicanum. The sequence goes on from NC_090926.1 coordinate 462,853,180, forward strand.
GTGGAATTCGCCCGACCTCCACAGTTCAGACCGCAGCAACCACGACGCCTTTCACTGGAACATCTGCAGAGCCTGATCTAAGAGGTGGAAGCGCTGCTGGGAAAGGACACCATATAAGCCGTCCCGATTCTTCAGGTAAATGATGGTATCTATTCAGTGTACTTCCTTGTACCCAAAAAGGATCTCGCCATGTGTCCTGTTCTAGACCTGCGCCCAGCAAACAAGTTCATAAAACCCCAGATGTTTTGCATGGTAACACTGCAGGAGGTGATTCCATTGCTGAAACAGGGGGACTTCATGCCAACATTGAAATATGAAAGTATGCATCTTTCATGTCCAATGTTGCCAGCGCACAGGAAATACCTATGGTTCATGATTCAGGACAAACTACCAGTTCAAGTTACTCCCCTGCAGCATCGCCTCAGTGCCAAGAGTTTTTACCAAAGTCCTGGCAGTGGTAGCAGCACACCTGCGCAGAGTATCAGTTCCAGTTTACCCTTACCTCGACGACTGGCTCATCACGGGGGACTCGTTCGACGCTTGTTTTTCGAACACCCAAATAACAGTAGATCTCCTTTTCAGTCTGGGATTTTCTATTGACGAAACAAAATCGAGCTTAGACCCCAGCCAAGTAAAACAGTTCCTGGGGGCACTAATTCGGACGGAAGACGGTCTGGTCTTCCCTTCCAGCGAGAGGGTTCAGAACATGCTCTCTCAGGTTCCTCAGTATGTAGCCGGGCGGGAGGTGACGGTACTCGAAGCCATGCGTTTGCTAGGGATGATGGCGTCATGCATATACTTTGTTCCCCACTCGCGGCTGCGCTTGCGTCCCATTCAAGAGTGGCTCAACAGCCAGTGGTGTCAGGCCAGCGGACAATGGGAAGATCTGTTAGTTGTTTCGCCAGCCCTCGTTCTCTCTCTGCAGTGGTGTTCAAGAGAAAACCTCTTGATGGGGAAGACCTTCACCACCCCTGCAGTGGAAGCCACTCTCACTACAGACGCATCTCTCATGGTGTGGGGGGCTCACCTGCTTCAGCAGACAGCACACGGAGTGTGGTCCCCTCAAGTAGCGGTCAACCATATAAACTTACTGGAGCTACTAGCAGTGCTCAAAGCATTGAAATATTTTCAGGAGCAACTGCAAGGGAAGACTGTGCTGATCCTAACCGACGGCACTACAGCAATGTATTACCTGAACAAACAGGGGGGAAATCGCTCTCCCGGGCTATCCAAGCTGTCCCAAAACATTTGGATATGGGCTCTCAAACACAGGATGTTTTTGTTGTCCCAACATGTTCCAGGGGAACTCAATCTTCTGGCAGACGTACTCAGCAGAGATTTTCCTCTGCCAGAAGAATACGAATGGCAACTGCACAAAGACATTGTCTCCAACGTCTTCGCAGAATGGGGGTTTCCAGACATCGACCTGTTCGCTACTCAGGAGAATGCCCAATGCCAAGACTATGCCTCCAGGTACCCCCAGAACCGATCCAAGGGGAACGGTCTCTGGATAACTTGGTCGAGGAAATTTGTCTACGCTTTTCCCCCCCGACTCCCCTTCTCAACAAGATGGTGCACAAGATGCACCAGGAACCAGTTACCATGATACTGTTGGCCCCCATGTGGGCCCGCCAACCCTGGTTCGCTCACCTGATGGAGATGTCCCTCTCCCCACAAGTCAAGCTGCCCTGCCTGTACAACATGTCTGATCTTAGCAGCCTGGCTCCTGAGGTCATAGAGTTTGGACATCTGCAACTCCCTCAAAGATGCATGGACAATCTGTGGGGGGCGAGAAAGCCTAACGCACGTTACTGCTATGCCAGCAAATGGAAACGTTTTGTCATCTGGTGCACTTCCAAGGGCATCAATCCCATTGATTGCTCGCCCTCACACATTGTGTTGTATCTAACCCATCTGTTGGACTCTGGGTTAGTCTTCAATTCCTTAAAGGTTCACCTAGCTGCACTGTCAGCCTACACCACATTACAACAAAAAGTGTTGTGGTGGAAGATGCGAGTAATTAAGGCCTTTATGGAAGGGGTTAATAGGATTTATCCTTCCATCTCTCACCCAGCCCCGGGGTGGGATCTGAATGTGGTTTTAACCAGGCTCATGGGACCCCCCTTTGAGCCTATGCATAAAGCAAGTCTGAAAGACCTGACTTATAAGACAGCCTTCCTAGTGGCTATCACTTCTATCAGAAGGGTTAGCGAACTACAGGCTCTTTCTGTTTTAGACCCCTTTGTTTCAGTCCACAAAGATAAGTAGTTCTGCGCACACATCCCAGGTGTGTGCCGAAATTTATTTGGAAGGGCCATGTTAACCAGTCAATCTAACTACCCACGTTCTTCCAGAGACCTACTAACATGGCCAAAAGAAGCCTTCACACACTAGATGTGCGCAGGGCAGTCATGTTCTACATGGATAGAACTAAACCACTGAGAAAAACTAAACAATTATTTGTTTCAGTGGCAGCTGGTAGAGAAGGGAATCCTGTCTCTAAGTCAGCAATCTCAAGGTAGATTGTCAAATGCATCACACTATGTTTCTCTCTTGGAAAGAGAGAACTGCCCTTCAAGCCTAGAGCACACTACTCGAGGCACTGGGGCATCCATAGCATTCATTGCAAATGTTCCCCTAGAGTCCATTTGCAAAGCGGCAACCTGGAGTTCTGTACACATTTTTACAAAACACTATTGCCTAGACACTCATTCTAGGTCTGATTCTCAGGTGAGACGAGCAGTACGAAGACATCTTTTTTCTACTGTTCCTTCTCACAACCCACCTCCAACTCGGGTACTGCTTGCTAGTCTATGCACAGCATGTGATTCTAAGCAGATTAACAAGCATCAGAAGACATGCATTACTTACCATAAAAGCATTTCTGATGATTGTATCTGCTTAGATTCACATGCGCCCTCCCTGCCTCCCCGCATGGGGTGGAAGGAACATAGACTTCTTACTACTTTCTCTCTTCATGTACTCACTCACTATAGCCTTGGGCTCCCTCATGGCAGAAAAAATACAATCGGAGGGACCTCGGCGCGTGAGGGATATTGGGTACTACACACGTCACAATAGGGATAGTGTTACAGACACGCCTATGCCGACGTCCCCTTTCGGTCCCCGAAAGACAAGATGCAATACTCCGCAGTTACCACTGGATGTCGGACCGTATGCACAGCATGTGAATCTAAGCAGATGCAATCATCAGAAATGCTTTTACGGTAAGTAATGCATGTCCTATGCTCCACTCCTCCTGAATACTCTGCCAGAAGGGCAGCCACCCTGCCACTCTTGTTTCCACACTTCTGCATTAACTAAATGCTGATGATGATTCTTTCACACTTTCACACTTTGTTGGCTTTGGCAATGTGCGTTTTTAAGCCATTTCTTAAGACCTTGTTAACTTATGGGCAATAGTGTTTATAAACACTGGAATTCTTAATTACCCTATTTTGGCTTGGGTAATAGTGGTTCTTTATACCTTGCCTTGGTATAGTTCTCTTGTGGCTTTGGCAATATCTGTTTGTATTTGATTCTCAGGTTATTGCCCTCCCCTGTTGTTGGCTTTTCATTTTCCCCACAAAGTTACAATCACATATTTCTGGTCTGAAAGTTAAGTTCTTGTTCTGCCACCTGCTCCAGTTTGTCAGCTTGGTTTTCCACAGAATAATTAGCCTGCTTTAGATCAGTTCGGTATTAATAATACATACTTCTCCAGCATGGGGTCTGGCATGGATTCACATGCTCATGAATATTCCCCGTCGTCAGGCTGGGAATCCTCGGTAAAGAAAAAATCAGTATCAGTTTCGTTTCTGATCTGTCTTTCTTAGTAACCAATCACTGTCCTACTGCCCCCAGCCAATGACTGCCCTCTTCCTAAGCCCCGCCTCTGGCAGCCATCCTCAGATTTTTACCGCACGCTCAAGTGTTGGGAGTCCTCGTGCTTTAGCTCTCGAGTTTTTGCTGCGTTTTTGCGCTTTTTCAGCAGATTTTCTAATTTTTCAGTTTAATCGAGCCTCAAGCTCCACCGTTTCTACTTCCGATAACGGGGACCCGCTTCGGAAATTCTTCTACGCCCCTCAAGGGTGAAGTTTTCATCAAGTTTACGCTTCTTGGAGGATTCCGGAAGATCTGCGGCCTACCTCAGCGGACAAGGGAAGCTCGACACCCGGATCCAAGCTGTTCAGGTGCTGCCCTGGATGTGGATTACAAAATGTTTTCAAGGAGGACGAGCATTCCCAATGTCTCTACTGCCTTCATGAGGACAAGACGCACGTGGAGAAGGACTGTGCGTTCTGCAAGAACCTTTTCGGAACGGACCAAACAAGATCGTCGTTCCCGCCACGCCGCCTGGCTGGAGAAGGGGACAGCAGGTGAGAAGGCGAAGAAAAAGTCTGAACGGGCTTCTAAGTCCTGTGAGGGCGCCCCGGCGACAGGGGCCCAACAAAAGGCCAAGCACCGCGAGTCTGCGGGCACCGGGAGCGCCGAAAGGTCGGGCTCTTCGGCTGCCAGGCACGGCATGATTTCCCCAGCACGTTCAACCACAAGCCAGCGCTCTGGTTCGGGGAAGAGGAAGTCCGAGAACCCTGGTAAGCTGCTGGAGCGGCCCCGGTCGATCTCGAAGGGGGAGCGAGGCCCAGGACGCACCTAAGGTGATGAGGGTTTTGATCCAGCCGGCAAAGGCCTCTATCGAAGTGGTCGCTGCGACCCTGGCGAAGCCAGCTGAGACTACGCCAGTGGAAACTGCCTCTGGGCCCAGAGCATCCCTGCCACCGCAGAGGGAATCCTCTTTCCAGCCCATCGTTAAGACCCCCGTGAAGTCCCCAGTGGAAAAAGAGGGGGGGGGGCGGTGGCCATTACATACTCGGAATCAGCCTCTGAGGAGGATCTGGTGGAAACCGAGAAGAGCCTCAACGAGAGGTTCATAGGCCTCAACGAGAGGTTCGAGAAGGTTTGATCCCAGGGGACGGTTCCCGCTGACGTGATCGAAGATGGCGACGACGAGGGCCCAGTGGAGCGGCCATCCCGTCCGTCGCAGCCATTACCCGAGCCCCAGGATAGCTCGGCGGCCATTTCGTTGGCGATCCAATCCTTATGTACCGAGATAAGGGCAAGATTACCACGGACCCCGACGGAGGATCCAGAACCAGGCCCGTCGGGAAACCCTCCGACCAGTATGACCCAGAGATCAGTGATTGGTTACTCCTAAGAAAGACAGATCAGAAACGAAACTGATACTGATTTTTTCTTTACCGAGGATTCCCAGCCTGACGACGGGGGAATATTCATGAGCATGTGAATCCATGCCAGACCCATGCTGGAGAACAGTTACAGGTAAGTAACTTGTTCCTTCTTCACTTTTACTTCGTTTTGATTATTTAAGTGTTTGAGGCCCCTGTACTTGGCCAGTGGGCGGTTATGGAATGCTCCAGGGTCACAATTTAATAGGGAACAAATTGGTCTGGTGTGCGTGTCTGTTCGCATCGCTGCCTTCAGGTCCTCTGCGTCTGTTTTCCTGTGTGGCCTGGCCACCTCTCCTTCACGGCTTCCTGCTTATCGCACCAGTCGACCGAGGAGCTCTCCTTGCTCCTACAGCTCTCCGGTACTCAACTGAACCAGGGGAAAGCTTTCAAATTGTGTGCTTTACGCTGCGCGGCCTCTGCAGCTGCGAGCCTCAGGGGGAAAGCCTTCAATGTCAATGCTTCCTGCTGAGCCCCCTCAGCATTCAAGGTCTCAAGCATAAGAGACCCTCTCTGGACCCTCTCTGGACTGGCATCCGTTCAACAGACGATAGTGGTCCCGGTATCTCTGCTAATAATAATAATAATAATAATAATTTCGCATTTATATAGCGCTACGAACCCTCAGGTATCTGAGCGCTGCTTATTATTACCCACGGTGTGTGGTGCTCATTTATCGACCTCGGAAGGATGAAAGGCTGAGTTTGGCCCTGCCGGGACTCTGCACGGATACCAAAGTGAGCGCTCTACTCGCTGTGCCACTTGACCGGCTAACTTCTGCTTGTGCTGTCACGTGGGGGTGTTATAACTACCCCACCTCATGCTACTGTTCTTCTTTATGGCCTGCACCTGATGGGGCCTTTTATGCCTCCAAGTCTCCGTCAGGTGTTGGTCATTACCACTAATAGGCTGTCACATGCAGTCTCGTACCTCTGCAGCCCTCGTCTCAGTACTTTTGGAATTATGGTATTTGGAGTTCACGGTGTAAAACTCGGCTTTCTCCACTTCTTCAATGTTACAGTAGTCCATCAGAAGGGTAGCATCTCTGGGGGAAGTTTATTTTCCCATTCCTCTTCACCTGTTAACCCTCCCATGTGATCCTCCCACAGACCACCACCCCCAGTGGGCATTTATAGATTTTGGGTGGGCCTTGCCTGTTCAGGCCCTACCCTGGTCTACTCCTCTTCCTGGACTACCTGATGAACTGACCATCTCTCTCTCGTGGGCTACCTCGGCCAAAGTCACCGCCCTGCATTTGCACCTGGAACTTTGGTAGTAACCAGTTTGTGGAACAAGGTTTGCGTGCCTGCAATTTCAGCCTCTCACCCTGAAGGTAGCCTATCCTGGAGAAGCTTCTTCAACCGCAAATGGAAGGATGTCTACTGTCGTCTGTGTGCCGTGGCCATCGCTGGAACTCTCCTTACCCCGTCCTGTGAAGTATCCTGAAAGAGGTCTGCATCAGTGAACCTTGCATTTCTTCATCACCATGGCTTTCTCGCCAGGGGTTCCATCTGGACCCGACCGGAAGAATCGTTGCATGTGCAGCTCCTGGGCATCTCGCCAGAACCAATGGTGAGAAATCCAACTTCCAGCAACCTCCACCCACAGTCGACCAATCAAGTAGGGGGTTAAGTTAAACGCAAAGCATTTCTCTCCCCACATGACCCCCCTAACCCCCCAAGTGTCCACCATAGGAAAACATTGGGAGCAACTCACTTTTGAATCTTAACATTTCATTCCACTGCCTTTTGGTCGGCGACCAAGGGTAATGCCATCTGAAAGATGAGTTACAACCAAGAAAGTGATGCGTGGAAGGTTTTGAATAAATCTGAACCACTGGCACTGCTCTGGGCAACCTTCCACACCACTGTTCTTTAGTCCGTCTGTGCCATTGCAGAAGGGGTCCAGCCATATGCAATCAGTCAGGTGCTGCCACCAATGGTAGTATCCCAGCCCAAACTGCTGCTAGTCCGGGTCCCCTCTACACGGAAACACAAGCAACCCCAGACTTGCTTGTGGTCTTGTGCAGAACGGATGTGAACAAGCAGTTTGGGCTGGATTGCACCTTTTGGGGTGGGACCAAGCCTGGTTTGCATATGGTCTTTCCCCTTTTGTAATGGCTTGGCAGGTGAAGAACGATGGTCCGGAGGTTTGCCCAGAGCAATGCCAGAGGTTAAGATTAATTCTAAACCTTCCAGCCATCGCCTCTTTTTTTGCTTTGCATCTGAAAGGTAAGAACACAACTTACCCAGTAACCGTTGCATATCTTCTTTGAACTCCCCAACACAAGTACAATTATAACTTACTTGCTATGGATACATTGAGAAGCATAGTGGCTCCTGTGACTTTTGGGCAAAAGGTCACATTCTTCTTGGACTGCTGAAGTTATGGAAAATCTCTTGTGACTTAGTTTAATCTTTTTAATGCATTATTTTGCTTACCTCGTGGTGCTTAGTGAGTTGAAGGAGTTTTAAGAACTTATGGTGAATGTATATATGTTTATTATTGAGTATTGTGTAATAATATCACCTGCTAGTTTCATTTTTGTTAGTGTGTAAAGGCCTAGACTAAATATTTGTATTTTTTTCATTCCTGTCTAAATAATTTGTGTGGGCTCATTGTGGAGCCCTGACCATGCTCGCACTCCTGAGAATATCCTTGACGGGTCTCCACGTTTAACTTGATTGGGTTTTGGCTAACCTCCAAGTTCCCTGTTCACTATAACTAGAGTGGCCTCCTAAAATCTGTCAACCAGGCCAGATTCTAGCAATCGAACATAATGGGTCAATGAGGAATAGCGATGGAGATGGAGAAGCTGGGGAGGGGAGGGGAGGGAGCGGCCGCGCATAAGACCCAAACACTTTTCCAAGTGATAGCAAGAAATGTGAGAGGCCAAGGGCAGTAGCACAGAATTGCTGGCAGGGAGGAAACAAATGCTGTGAAAATGTGTCAATGCAAAGTTCATGGAAAGTGTGATGGTGAGGTATTTCGAGGGCGATTGGAAGTGAGGTAGAAGCAAAAAGGTGTTTAATGTATTGTGAGTCAGAGTGAGTTACAATGTGAGGTCAAAGAGGTTACTGTTGTGTGAAGTAATAAGTGTGCTGTGCGTTATGATTGAGCTGTGGGACAGATATTACTGTGGCTAGGGTGGGACTAGAGAGGGTGTGCTGGGAGTAGATGGTGTAGTAGGGAACCACAGTGGCAATAGAAATTGCAGTGTCGAAAAATGTAGGTGTAACTGGCGGAGAGGTGCAGGAGTGATGAGGGTTTGGGAAGTCACAGGAATGCAGGATGAAGGTAATTTGGTTAGTTAAGGTCTTGTGGGCATGATGGCATTGGGAGAAGAGGTGTGGCATGGAGTATGATGGTGTGGAGGTGAAGGTGTGAAATGGTTAGCACTGGATAGCCTAGAGGTAGTTTGTTATTTAGTAGTAAAATGAAGCAGGTAATTTGTTTCTCAAAGGTAGGTCTGCTGATCAGACCTTTTCTCTCCCCCCGCCACTTTTTCATAATGTTTCATGCCAAAATCCTAGTGCACTCATGTATGTTTTCTGTGAGCAGCCTCCTGACTAGCCTACAGTGACAGCAGGGTTGCTACAGAGGTAATGTGCGTTCCTGACCGCTGCTGGAATGCAAAGTTCAAACAGTGAGCATTGACTTTTGACCTACTACCCCTCAGATTAAAAATTTAACATTTGTGTAGCTGAGCTAGCCTCATGGCACATTAAACTATAAATATGTCATGCCTGTTAACTAGATACACACAATTTTACAGCCACAGCATTTGAATGTCATTTTAGTGTTGGCTCGTGAGCAGTGTTTTAGTCGTTAAAGGATTGAATTGCATTAGCAGTCTGGTCCGTGTGTCTTAGCAACAGCCATGTGGGGAAAGGCCCATGAAGATACTCTTGATCCCCAGAAGGAAGGCAACACCCTCCTCCCAGGGCAGAGGAACCCTGAACAGGAGGTTCCCCAGGAACCAGTGCTTTGAAGACTTTTCCGACTTAGCAACGCCACTCTATCAGGGTGGAGCCAGAGGAAAGGTGAAGTGAACCCTGCTCTGGACATTTTTGCTGCTGCCTGTGCACTGGAACCAGGATCCTGCTTGCTGGAGTTGAAGGGCACCCTTTAGGGGCCAGGCAAACGTCCTGAAGTGCATTACAAGGGACTTGCCTTGTTGCTGGAGACCCTTCATTGGGCCTAGCAGCAACTCTGAAGTCCTGAAGCAGCCTAGAACCCGGCTTACCCCCTCGATACATCTTTGAGCCAGCTCAACCATGCTCGACTCCCTTTGAGCAGCTGTGAAGTTTTTCTTCCACTCCTATCACACATTTTTGATTTGTATTTTTGTCCATATATTGCAGATTATCATTCGCTAGTGATCAAGTAAAAATTACATGTTTCTGCTGTTCCACGCATGCCTCATTAATTCATGTCCGTATTTGTTGTTGAATTCTGTGTTAAGGCTAATTTCCCAAACCTAGTGAGTCCCCCAGCAGCTTTGCTGGATTTTTGGGGTTTATTTTTTTCTCCTGCTAAGAGTGAGACTCTTTCTCCCACTCTTAGGCATGATTTGAGAATGTCCTTTGACTTTGTAATGTGTTTTATGGGCTATGGGGTATTTTACTCCATAGGGCTTCATGTGTTTTTGGTATGTGTTACACAGCCCCCTCAGTGCAGTAACACAGGGGTGTCATAGCGACCCCCAAACATAGACTCCATACCCTGGGAATGACTACTCTCTCCCAGGGCATGTAAAGTCACCATTGGCTTTATTAGTCCAAATTTGTGAACAGAACCAGTACAAACCATCATATTGTGGAAGTACTGGAAGGGGTTAATTGGATTACCCCTGGGTCTGTTTTCAAGGGGGCACTGTGCAGTCCCCCCTTGTTGAGTTTCTGGCTGGTGGCAGTGGTTACCACGCAAAATATTCCTTAAGAATATTTACTATGGGATTTTCCCATTCATTTTAAACTTTTTTTGGTGCAATGTTAAAGATACCGCCGGGTTATTTATTTAATATTTATTCCCCGGTTGGGTCTTTTTGCCAGGACTCGGTTTTAAAATGGTGTTTGTGTTTGCCTCTGTAACTCCAACCCAAGTCGAGCCCTTTGTTCCACTTTTGGCGGGCTTCTGCACAGAAGCCTCCAAAAGTGGTGCCACTCTGTCTGGGGAGTAGGCACCCTGGACTGAGTTGCCTTGGCAACCCAAGTCACACTCTTGTGTGATTGGCCCAGTGGGGAGCCACCCGGCTCACCACTTAGCATGTTTGATTGACAGCTAGGACTGGTGAATGGGGGTTTTCTGCATAAAAGCAGGGCTTTGGGGACTGGAACTTCAGAAGTCGCCACAGGACCGAAAGAATCGGAAAAGGGAGAAGCTGAGCCGACCTGCAACGACGACACCACCGGTGGAGCTTTGCTGAACCGACTCACCACTTCCCAACGACAGAGATGATCTTCATCCAGGAGAGTCTTCTTCCTTTGAGCTGGTGGGGTTAACCAGTTCGCCTCTCTTTCGCCTCCGGGACCATCTCGTAGTCGAATCGCCCGTGCCAAGCACCCCGGCGGCTGGATAGCCACGCTTCACCACTACCGCGAATAAAAGGATCGTACCTTATAATCGGGAAACTCTGCGGCTGGTTTCTTCCTTGGCAGTGCAATGACCTCCAGCTTTACTCCACGTCGAGATCTTCTCTTCCCCTGGACGAAGCACCGACTTGCACCCGCTGCCAGGAACAACTGCCCCGCTGGAGCTTTCTCACCATTTCAGGTACTTTGCCCCGTCTGGTCTCCCTTGCAACAGACTGTCCAAGGTGTCCCGTAAATCCTTGACTCTCTATCCTGGGGTGACCTCGGACCTGTTAACTAACTTTTCTGAACTGATCTAACTCCTTTTTGAACTATCTGCAAAGACTTTTAAAGTGTACTTCAACTGTGTGATCTTGGGCACATTCCGCTTTGCTCTCTCCAAGAGTGGGCCTGGCCTATGAACTTTTTGCTCTACAGTAGACCCTGCCTTACTTGACTTGGTGTGGTTCTTTAAAAGTGTTGGTATTGTGTGCTTTCCTAATTCTGCCTTTTCCCTCCCTTTTTAAATAATTCGAGTGCCATCTTGGTTAAGCGCTCACCTCTATTTGATAAGTGGTGTTCTTTTCCTAAGACTTGTTGAATAATTAATCAGGGAGGTGTATATATTTCTAGTGACTGTGTTTGAACTTACTTGACATATTAGTGCCAGTGTATTTTTTACAAGTGTGTTTTTAAATAAATAATTATATACTTTTATACCAAAGCTCTGGTCAGTGTTTGCTTGTGCTACTGTATTTTTGTACCTAATGTGTATACTCTATATACTGCCTAACTCTTCTTGAGAGAAGTCTGACTACTCAGCCACATCTACCAGGTAAATCTGGGTAGTACAGACTGCTACCAATTGGGTTTACTGCCAACACCTGTAGTTTTAAACTTTTTGCAGTGGTCCCTAAGGGAACTGCACAGGTTTCTGCCTAACAGTCCTGTCGACCTGAAAGGATTGGATACAAATACAGCACCTTTATATTTGCCAAAAGGTCCTCCTCCTAACTCTTGCGGTCGCAGCCAAAAATAAACCTCTTTCGTCAATACCCTCCTACTGATTAACAACACCTCGAAACAAGGGAAGTCTCAGGATGAACTTGATGTGCAAAATAGTTGTAATACCATAGCACCAACAATCAAAGTTATTTGGCACACTAAGGGCAATATGGTGTTTTCTTACAGGGAACAGTGGAAAGGATTGATATTTGTAGTGTAAGGAAGGCGTGGTATCAAACAGTGACACAGGAGATCACAGTTCAAGAGTGTTTATTGATTTTCAATGGGTTGGTTGAACGACTATCTAACCTCAATTTAAGGATGGGAGCAAGCTATGACCATCAAAACATAACGCAGTCCTAGTTAAGTCCTAGTTAAGTCTGTCAAAATAAAAGGGCCTATACTAATAAACCTATTGTCAATCCTTATTTCTAAATGCAAAACTGCGTGGGACAATTGCACATGCAAAAAGAAAAGTGTTGAAGTAATGTCAGGATGGTTGAGCAGTTGGCTTCTGTTACTCACCGACAAGGAATGTCAGTAGGCAGCATCTGGTCCAAGGGCAATGAATGGGGATGATCATAAAGTGCGGAAAAAAGGCGAGATGCCAGTCGCAGAGTGTACAGAGTTATTGTACGCAAACTGCATGGGTTGTAACACAGATAACCATGTTTCCTGAAACAGCACGGCACAAGCACCTTAGGTACTGCTCCAGAATGGCATTGACCCTCTCGTTCTGCCTGTCTGCGGATGGTGGGCAGTGGAGTACCTGTTGATGGAAAACTTTGAACTCCAGGTCCTCCAGAAGTGAGAGGTAAATTGGGTACCCCTGACCGTGATGATGATCGACGGTAACCCCAAGAACCAGAAAACGTGCTTCAGGTAAAGATTAGCCAAGATCTGTGCCAATGGAAGACCCGCACAGGGAACAAACAAAGCCATTTTTGTGTAGTAGTCCACTACGACCCAAATCGTATCGAAGCCCCGGATAGGCGGCAACTCGAAGATGAAATCCATAGATGTCATATGCCAGGGCTTGTGTGGCACTGGGGGAGAGGCTGTAAGAGACCCACCGGTTTGTTCCGTGTAGGCTTACACTGTGCACAAACAGAACAGGAAGAGAGGTGATCAATGACGTCTCGGGACATGGAAGGCCACCAGGACCATCAGCGTAGGAGTTTCAGAGTCTTCTGCCTGCCCGGATGTGCCGCAATCCTGAGACCAGCGGAGGGCATGAGCATGGGCTTCCCCGGAGGAATGAGTAATCTGCCTTGGATGTATGGCAGGCCCTGAACGACATCCAGGTTCAAACTCAAGACCTCATCCTGGTGGGTGGATACCCAGTCCTGTATTAGCACTCTGAGGGAAGGCTGAGGGGTACAGCCATAGGCAACCCGACTGAGAAGAAGCAGGGGAACCTCCCCGCCGCCAGTGCGGGTCTCGGGATGCAGACAAAGTGCGTTCGCACAGGCGTGGAGATAGGCAGGATGGTAGGTGATCGTGAAATCAAACTGTGAAAAGAAAAGATGCCTGGCTGTGAGGCATTTCATAGACTTAAAGGACAGGAGGCTTTGATGGGCCAAATTGACCGTGACTGGGTGACGGGCCCCCAATAGATGATGCCTCCACTCAGAGAAGGCGTCCTTGATGGCCAGCAGCTCCCGTTCTGTAACGGTATAGTTCAGTTTGTATGACGTTGGCTTCCTAGAATAGAAGGCTGCGGGATGTATCTCCCCAGAGTCGGGACACAGCTGGGAAAGGATAGCACCCACCTCTAGACTGGATGCATCAGCTTCCACATAAAAAGGGAGCTTGGGGTTGGGATGCTGCCGAACCGGGGCCGTGGAGAAGGTGCTTTTAGGGTCCCAAAGGCTTTCCATGCTTCGGGATTCCAGTGGAAGTACTTTTTAGCACCCGTTAAGACCGTCAGTAGGGCAGCAATGGAGGAAAACGAGTGAATAAAACAGCGATAGAAATTAGAGAAGCCAAGGAAAGACTGAAGAGCTTTGATCGAGGTAGGCTCAGGCCAGTCCAGTACTGCTTTGACCTTGGATCGTTTCATTCAGATCCCATGGTTTGTTAGATCATACCCCAGGAATTCCACTTCCGTAGTGTTAAAGACACATTTCTCAGCCTTTACAAATCCCTTAGCCATTGTAGGACAGAACGAAAGTGCGTGATGTGCCGATCGTAGGAAGGAGAATAGATGTCGTCGAGGTAGACAACAAAGTATGGGTTTAGTACATTGTGGAAGAAGTAATTCATAAAAAACTGAAACGTTGCGGGAGCATTGGCCAGACCGAAGGGCATAACAAAATACTCAAGCAGCCGGAAACTGGTCTTGAAGGCGGTTTTCCGCTCATCCCCCTCTTTTATGCAGACCAAGTTGTAAGCGCCTGAAAATGGCAGATGAGCCTAGATGAAACAGAAAAACCGAAATGAGGGGCAGACGGTATTGGTTCTTGATGGTTATCGCGTTCAAGACCCGGTAGTCTATACAGGGCCTGAGGTCCCCCCTTTTTTTGGAACAAAGAAAAGGGGCGGGGCTGCAAGGGATTTGGAGCCTTATCAATCTAGTCCTTGAGAACCCGATCTTCCTGAAGTGTGAGGGAGTACACCCTGCCGGAAGGGATTTTGGAACCAGGGACCAGGTCGATTGACAAAAGGTAAGGCGGAAACATTACTGCCCCACCGACCTTACGATTGTCCAAAGACGTCCAGAAACGCAGAATATTCAGGTGGGATGTGAGGTACTGGCTTGGCCGAAAACAAACGCTTGGCAAGGTGCCCTACTAGTAATACCATGTGACTGGAAACACTTGTCATTGCAAACAACCGAAGGAAACTGGAAGGTCCTCCAGACCCAGTCAATGTTTGGGTTGTGTAGATGCAGCCATGGAAGGTCCAGGATGACCTTCAACTGGGGGTTCAGTGATGAGGTCAATGGTGATGTCTTCAGCATGCCCTCCATTCGTCCTCACGTGGATCGGTGTGGTCTGCTGGGTTACCAAGCCTGACGCCAAAGCAGTGCCGTCCACGTTTACTGATAACTGGTTTGGATTTGGCCATGATGGGAATCCCACAAGCGAGCATGTATTGGAGGTCCATGTAATTTCCAGTAGCACCCGAGTCGATGACCACCAGGGCCATAAAGGACTTGTCGGAAGACACTGAAAAGACCACGGGGAGACAAAACAGAACAGAGGGAACAACATCATGGGAGTCCAAAGGTGGCACTCCTGGCATAGGGACCCCTTCTATTGCCAGGGTTTTGGTGTTTCCCGCCTTCCGTACGGATTTCCTTGTGCAGTCCTGGAGTAGGTGTTCTGAGGACCCGCAGTACATGCATAAATTATGTGAATGGCAGAGTTCTCTTTGAGCAGGAGTTAAAGGTCCCTGAATAGCCCCCACCTGCATGGGCTCAGGCGGAGGATGCTGAGGGACCGCCGAATCATGAGCCGGGTTGACGGGTAGTACCGGCTTCCTTTCACCTTTTTTTTCGGCTCTGCAGGTGTCTGTTGCAAGATTGGATCCAACAATTCCGGAAATGCAGTGGGGACAACTGGAATGGTGGCCAATGTGTCTTTCAGGTCTACGGTGAGACCTTTGTAGGAAACCGCCACCTTGTTCTCCTCGGGCCAGTCTGTCTCTGCGGCTAGCTGATTGAACCTGGCCAGATAAGTCAACAAGGGCATACTCCCCTGACGGAGGTTCAAGAATTCCAAGTCTGTGGCCTGGGTTTTGTAACGGGTGTGATCAAAGCATCACAATTTTATAAGACAAAACTGTTTGTTTCCAGTAGGGGATTAGCCCAGGCAGCAGCGGTATCCCCAAGATTAGAGAGGACAAATGCTGCTTTTGTGGTGGAGTTCGGAAAGGAGGTAGGGCGACCCAAGGAAGTGCAACTTGCATTGGTTTATGAATGTGCAGTAGTATTTGGGATACCCAGTGAAGCTTTTGGGGGGGCGCCAAAGGGAACTGGCTAGACATGAGAACTGGTGTTGGCTCCTGTCTCGGTAAGGGATAGCTGGAACCACAGGCAGCCACCCCGGACTTCTCACCCACCTGGATACGGGATTGGGCCAAATCCTGTAGAAAATCGATCCTGTGGTGTAGAGCATCGTGTGCATCGGATACATCTGTCAGGAGGTCGACAACCTTCTGCATCAGAGTAGCCAGTGTGTCAGATAGGTCCATGGCTTCTGATTCTGTTACTCAGCGAACCTTTAGGAGAAGGTACCAGCTGAGTACTGTGGTCCTGGCTAGTCCAATTTGATTGAAGAGCATGGGTTATTCCCTAACCCAAGCCTCTTCACTTGAGGGAACTCTTTTGCCTGATACACACCTCTGAAAAGGGCAGGCAGAGGAGCAGATCAAATGAAAGAGCGGGGAGAACACACCGCCACGATACCAGGCTGCAAAGGAAAAACACAAAGGTGAATGGTATTCAGTGGGGAAGATATCCGACTACTCTCTGTGTATGAATTAACCACCTGTTTCTGTTCTCTCGAGTGTTCAAAGAAAAGCTGGAAGATAACTGTTTCAGGACCCAGATTCCTAATGGTAACAAGAGGTATTTATTACCTTGATATGCAAGGATGCTATGAATACCGTATGGGTGTAGAGGAGAGAGGTTTTCTTACTAGTGCCTAGTGAGGATTAAGGATGACTGTTGGAGGAGGACTGTAGAGGGAAGCAAATCCAGCAATACAAATAAAAAGTTGAACAAATACGAAAAAGGGAGCAAACAATAAAAAGGAAGGTTTAATAAGGTTCTGAGCCCAGGCGGCATGAAGCATGCACTAGTGCTGAGGTGGTGCACAGATATGGATGCAGAGCTTCCCGACAGTGCACAAGGTCCCAAAGATGAAAGTCCCCAACAGTGAGCCGTCTGATTCCGTGAGGATGTCCCGATTTGGCAACGGCGTGCAGGAAGGTACAGTATTGAAATGTGGAAGAAGTCAATGAAGCATGCGACAGTCGGTAACTGGTTAGCAGGCCGGTACAGAATCAATCTGCAGAAGGAGTCCGTGAGGCAGGCGAGAGACTGCAACGGCTTGGCAGGAAGGTACAGAATTAATATGCGGAAGGAGTCTGTGAAACCAGGCAGAAGTCAGGGGAGCTCACAGGAAATATCAAACAATGAATGAGTACAACCGAAGCGAGCAAACTGCAATCAGAAGCAGCGATTGCTGAGAGACCTTTAAGTGAATGCAGGAGGCAGAGCCTGCTGCACTGACCAGCTGACTCGATCACATGACTGTGTAAGCGGTGAAGCTATGGTACCATGGCTCTCTGAACGGAGCGTTGCCGCTGTGCATTTCCAAGGTAGCTTCCAGCGGTGGTAAAATGGGGAAGCCAAATGCTGTGTCCTTCGGGAAGCGGACATCCACACACGTGGTTGTGAAGCTCGAATATGGTTCCACGCTCCCGTGCCCATAACAGCTTTTCTTCCCCCATGTTTTCAGCACGGGGCAAGATGGCAGGTTCGAGCTTCGTACACACTCTGGCTTCATAGCCACAAAGATACAGTTCAAAGCATAGGAATCGGGGCCTCTTTTCTAATAAGTCTCTTAGTATAGAAGGCCTGTCGTAACAAACAGTTATCAAAGTTCAGGATCTTTACATGCACAAGTTCTTGATTCGAGTGTTCATTATGGGTCTCCCTCCTTCAGGCTTGGACCCCCTTTTTACCACAGTTTTTTCACTTGGTCTCCCTCGTTCGGGCTCGGACCATGTAATCTCACTTTCTCTGGTTTCCTCTTGATATCAAAATCACTTTCGAATGTGTGATGGGTTTTGCTTAAACCGTCGCAGGACCACTTAGATTCACTGCACACAATGTTCTGATAAATCTTCTACTTTTGTTTCTGCCACTACCTTAGCGAGACCTTCGATTGAGCATATTCTCAGAGCCGGACCACTCTTGTTAACGGTATCGTACCTTTCCTTCTCAAGTTCAAACATTAGTCTTTCATCACACGCGTTTAACAATATTTGTTCCAGCACTCGTTATACAATGTTGCCACTTGCAACCTTGACTTCAACACAGACCTGTCTTGCATCGGTCTCCCCAACTCACTGGATGCGTTGATATCTTTGGCGCTTCTTTGTTCTTGGAGCCAAGGACGATACCACAGCGGCTGCTGGTACTCCCCGCGCCTTGGTCGGTTACGCGGGAGGGCCTCCAGTATCTCCGACACACAATGCAGGGTTCTTCGGTCTGGTTTCCTGGCTTTACGCTTTTTGACTCGAAGCTTTCTTGAAAGTAACAGTTTCTTGCCAAAAAAGTCATGGGTGTTTCCCTCCTTGCAAACCCTTCTTGGTTTGCTGTCTTTCTCCCCTAGTTCAGCAGCCGGCCCAAAACTGCCGTTCCTTTGTGTGCTTTGCCTCGCTCAGTGTGTGCTCTCGTGCTCCACCTTTAGTCCGTGTGTGGAAGTTTAATGGGAGCCGGGTGTGAGTGATTGTCAGTAAGTGCCTGACTTCCCCTGACCATAGTAGCGGGACATGTCGGGTACACTGCTCGGGTGCGAGTCTGTTTTCTCCCAGAGCGGGCTGTCGGTGTGAAGTGTTTGGGAAGGGGGGGTAAAGTTGCCATGTATCCTACCTGGTAGGATAGGGTAAAGGTATTACAGGGGGAGGGATACCGCATCTCGCCATCTGGTGTCCCACTCCCCGAAGACCCTAACCCAGGTGATCCTCCCACACTGGTCCACCCCCAGGGTCTGGATCCAAAGGTGATGGCCGTGCCCTGGCCACCTGAGAGAGCAATCCTCGGGGACTAGCGGGTGGGACCCCTTTTGGTTTCTCACAATACCTATAGATGAGAAGCAAGATCTGGCAGTATTCATCTTTCAGTTTTTCAGTGATGATGATCTGTGCTGTGATGTCTGTCTTTATGCAGTTGCATATACTGCATTTTATTCTTATTATTAGAAGAATATTTATTGAGAGCGGACCTACCTTTGGGAAGCAACAGAGTGCTTTCCGGTCATAGGGGGAAGAATACTGTGAGGGAAGTGTAGAAAAAGGTAGCGGGGAGCTAACAGGAGGGCGAGGGTGTGCAATTGGCAGCAAGGGGATCTACAAGCACCAAGGGTGGGACACAGTGCTGAACAGATCAGATTCTCAGGTAGGGTATGGAGTGCAGGCCGTGTGGACCTAGGTGTTGGGAAGGAGTCCTGCCTTGAAGTTGAAGGTCTTGAGCCCTTTTCTGAAGAGTAGAAGCAATGGGGCTAGTCTGAAGTTGATGGGGCGGAGGTTCCAAAGTCTTGGGGGGTGTGGACCGAGAAGGCCTGTCTACTGGTTCTTTCCTTTCTGCACCATTGGAGTTCAAGACTGTACATTTTCTTACTTCTGGTGGATTGCAGGCCACCGGAGATGCTGAGTTTCTCAGTGAGGTAGCTAGGGGACTTCACGGGGACAGCCTTGTAGATGATGCAGCAGGAGCAGTGCAGTTTACTGAGGGTTGAGGGATGATGTTGCCATATTTGCAGAGTCCTTTGAGCCTTGCTGCAGCATGCATGCAGGACACACCTCAAGGGGTGCCAGGATAGTCACCAGAAGGCCTTCCAAAAGGGCATTGCCACAATCCCGGTGGGAGAGTACCAAGGCATGGACAGAAGATCTGAAGTTTTCTACGATGAAGGGATTGATTTTCTGCAGGAGAGTAAGTTGGTACCAAGCTTTTTGTTGTCTTTGCTAAGTGCTGTTTGAACATGTGGTGTCTGACGATGTTGAACCCAACGGACTTGGCACAGGTGGCCAGATGGGGTGTGAAGCCCTTGGGTTTCATAGCAGAGAGCTAGGTCTGGATGTCTGGGTGTTTTGTGGTGTTGGTCAGCAGTAGGAATTTGGTCTTGAGAGGTTGAACTGCAGGTAAGCACTGGACATCCAGGACTGGATCAATGGGAGGCAGGCAATGAGCTTATGAATGTCTTCAATGGAGGCAATCCTTAAAAAAAAATGTATTTATTTATTCCCCCCCATTTTTTTTGTGTTACAGCAATAAAATGAAAATTATATAAACAGGTAGGCATACCAGCAAGCATGATTCTTCATATCACATACAATAATATATACTAAGTGCGCGACACAGGGCACCGTACAGGCCCATACACCAATCTTATCACCTGCATTTATTTATCACAGACTTCCAGACAACTACTTGTTAGAGGTATACATGTCTACATCAACTATCATGTAGGCACGACTACAGTAAACAACAATAGACCAATAGGATAGAGGATGACAGATCATATGCATTTATCTTTTTACATATACCAATAAATGTCCCAGTACAAATTAATTTTACTTTTTATTATTGTAATCATAAAGATTAATCACATATTATGTAATATATCTTCACAATAAAATTCAATATATTCAAATTAGGCCCACACACATTCATTCAACCAGTTATTCACTTTCACACTCTCTATCAACAGTTTATTTCATATGTGTACCATTGACCAATTTGGTCACCATAAACGATATTCAATATAAACACTTTTCAATTCGCTCTGCCTGTTGTCAGGTGATTTAATCTGTATACAGTTATTTCCACAGATATAATCGTCGATACTTATTTCGGTTGTCTATAAGGATTTCAACAATGTCCACTTGGTAACACAACCTTCGTCCGGACAAAAACAGGAAATTCAATGGTTCCCATTT
This sequence comes from Ambystoma mexicanum, assembly GCF_040938575.1. Classification (NCBI taxonomy): domain Eukaryota; kingdom Metazoa; phylum Chordata; class Amphibia; order Caudata; family Ambystomatidae; genus Ambystoma; species Ambystoma mexicanum. Next base: position 462,873,680 of record NC_090926.1, read on the forward strand.
CGCAATGTAGGGTGAGCCACACCACTTGTATTATGCCGCAAGGTGCCTTAGGTCGCCTTCTGGTCAACAACGGATCCTTAGTGAAGAAATGGCTCTTATTCCAACCTCCATCTATACTTGGAGTGTTTTTACATTTCCAATGCAAGCACCATCTGTTTAATCTCTTCTCCATTTCTTCATCACCACTACTATATCAATATAGATAGGGCAACTTCTAAACCTCTATTTAGGTTGAATCATCTACTTTTCAGATATAAGACCTGGAGTCACTCTCCATGGTGTCCCCTCATTATTTTCACTGTCAGTCTCCTCCTGTCACTTCAGTTTTGTTGCTCCAATTTTCACACCCGCCTAATGTCTCACGATACGGACTGGATCACATCTATTGCTTCTCACAGGTTATTTCCACTGCCATCTTGGTCGCGGGCGGTCGTGTGCACTACCTGTACGTCGACCTAAATTGTTGAAGAAACGAGAACAGTGCTATCACAGATTAAAGTGGACAGCAAACTGGATGTGATTAACAGGACAGTTCAGCATATATGTGTATTAACTAGTGTATCTATACCGCTACTGTAGAAGTTCTTACTCCTGCTGTGAGTCTGCTGTAATAAGGAGATGGGCTCAAAAAAGGGTCTGGTAATCCCTTAGACATGCCGATGGGACCACCAATTCTCTGTATGTGCCCTCTTCATTGCACCAGGCAAGATCCTTCAGCCACTCGTCTACTACAGCGTTGGTGATCTTAAACAAGTGAAACATGTGCCCAACCCATGTTTTGCGGTGGATTGCGATGCCGTCCGTATACTAGCCACGGAAGTGGGTAAAGGGTTGAAGTATCTGGTCCATCAGCCACTGAAAGTTTGCTGCGGCCCCATGAAGTCTTAAGGGAAGGACTTTGAAGTGCAATAGTCCTTTTGGGGAGGAGAAAGCAGTCTTTGCTTTATCAGAGGGGTTCAAAGGCATCTGCCAATAACCCTTGGTTATATTAATTGTGGAGATAGACAGCCGATCCCAGTCTAAGAGGTCGTCAATCGGAGGCATCGGATAGTTGTCGAACTGGGACACAGCATTCAACTTCTGGAAGTCTGTACAAAACCTCCATGACTGAGCAGGATTGGTCACAAGGACTATTGGCAATGATCATGGTCTCTGTGATGGTTCAATTATATCTGAGGCTAGCATTTTGTCCACCTCCTGTAGGACTATCTCGATTTTCTTTCTTTATTTTTTTTTAATTTTTTTTTTTTTTTGCCTCCAGAATTCGATAAGGCCTCAGATTAATCACTTTGGTTGGGGGTGTGAAAATGTAATGTTTAACCTATTTCACTCGCCCGGGTTCACTATTGAAGACATCCGGGAATTAATCCAGTAAGTCTTGGATGTCTTGTTATCGCTTGGGTAGATCAGAGGGGACCAAGCTACATTCAGACTTTTCTTCAGATAACAAGGTGGCCATTAGGACCGAAGAAGACTGTACTGGGTCCACCTTCCACTCCTTTAGGAGATTGACATGGTAGAAATGTGTTTTTAGCCTTCTGTCTGGCTGAGCGACTTTCTGGTTGTAGGGACCTGTCCTTTCTAATATTTCATAAGGTCCATACCATTGCTAAAGCATTTTCTGCTCTGAGGTGGGTAAGAGGACTAACACTTTTTGTCCGATGGAAAGGGACTTTGGTACCGCCTTCTTGTTGTAAGGGGTCTTTTAGCATTCTTGGGCCTACCCTATATGTTTGTGCACTAGGTGATGCACAATGGTCATGTGCTCTTTGGGACTTCGGTAACACTGCCTCTTCCCTTTCTTCCATGGTTTCCCAGAGCATGTCCACTACATCTCTGGGGCCGTGTTTGTATAGGAGCTCAAAAGGAGAAGACTCTAAGGAGCACTGGGGCGCTTTTCTGATGGTAAAAAGGGCCCATGGGATCATTTATTTGTTTATTTGTATAGCGCCGACCGCTCGCAAGCATCAGGGCGCATATGTAGAGACAAAGACAGACAAAAAAATGACGAAACCAGCGACGGGACGTGACAATTACAGAGGGATTCAGAAAGCGGTGGTCAGGAATATTACCAGTGCTTATTTAAAGGGTATACACGCATTTCACCGCAGTATTTTTCATCGCATGTTTTTTCATCGCCGTTTTTATTTCGAAAAAACACTCATTGTTTTTTTTTGGGGGGGGGTTAAAAATTCAAATTTTTTTTTAATTTGTTTTTGGTTTATGAGAAAACCTTTACAAAAAAAGAATATTAAAAGTTCACATTTCATACAAAAAGCAGCATTTCCTGCATATTTAAGAGTACAGAAAGTGAAAGAGTAAAGCAACAAGATAAAATAACAAAGTAAAATAAAGGCTCAGAAACCAAGGATTTAACTAAATAGACTGATCCCCTTGACTGGAGGGTTCAAGAACATGGCTAGTCTGTTGATAGTTCCTTAAGATAGTAAGCTTCTCCAAAATGTTTACTATCTCAGCAGTTAGCATGACTTCTTGGCCAGAGATCAGTCTGTCCCAAAATGCATCCTGAACTAGGCTCTCCTCTATAGTTACAAATCTCCCCAGTGATGATACCCTGATCGCCCATGTGCCTTCGCACTCCAGCAGTAGGTGTTTGAGGGATTGTAAATTCGGAGAGGCACAGATCTTGCAAAGGCTTATTGCCTTCTCACCCTGGTTTCTTTAGTTCAGTATTTCACCCGTGTGGGCTATATTCAGTCTGAGCCTAAGAAAATTGTTTCTGATTCTTTGGTCCGGGAATTTTTCCAGGTAGTGCGGGATGGTGCCAAGCTTTCTGTCCGCTGTCAGGAATAGGTTTGGGGGGCTAAGCCTTCTGATTCCCTCGATCGGTCTAATCCAGTCCTCCGTTTCTAATGTTTTTTTGACTTTCTTAGGATTTTTTATGAGAGTTTCTATTGTTAATTCCAGCCTATGTAAAATGCAGCCAATCTTTTCTTCCAAGCCGAGGAGTTTTTTTTATTTTGACTTTTTTAGATGTTGGTTTACATCGAAGAAAAGGGTGGATACATTGGCTGTAATTATGTTACGATAGAGGGACAGTAGATTCCACTCCGCGCGGCAACTCAAAGAGGTCAGACCCAACGCAAATCTCAGGCTAGCGAGATGAGGGCACGATGGGAGATGAAGAGAAGATTTCCACAAAGAGCCCTCAACTTTGCTCCAGTCATAGTTCCACAAAAGAGGCTTTGCCTCAAGGCCGTAAAGAAGGACCGGGACGACTTTGCCTATGTAGAACTTCTTGAGCGGAATTATAGAAAATTTGCAGAATCTTCAGTTCAGATTTTTCATTTGTGCAATAATTTTTGATTTCTTCCCAAGAATGGAGTGTATCACCTTGTTTGAGGTTGGGTGAGCAAGGATTTCATATCCCAGGTATGTTAACTCGTCCACCCGTGGGATTGCTTTGCTGTCCAAAACCCAGTTTCTTGAGGTCACCTTTTTTTTTTTTTGCATGTTTAAAAATAAGGACCTTAGATTTGGATGGGTTAATTATGAGGCCGTTCAGTTTGGCATAATCGTTAAGTTTGGATAGGAGTTGTTGCAGCCCTATCGCTGAGCCACCAGTAGCACCAAGTCATACGCATAGGCTAACCAATGGAGTTTTCTTCATTAATTCTCGGGCAGATTAATGATGCAGATGCTAGGAAGTCTCCAATGTCTGAAAGAAACAAATTAAAGAATAACTGTGCACCCAAGCAACCTTGTCGCACTCCCTTCAGGACTTGGATTGTTTCATATAGATTGCCTGGTTCGTCCAATCTCACTCTGATGTAATGTTCTTGTGGAGTTCTATGAGCATTGCAAGAAGGCATGCCGGAATCCCCCAATTATTTAGTTTCTGCCAGAGGAGGGATCTGTCTACAAGGTCGAACGCTTTTGATAAATCGACCCACGCCCCGTATAGTGGAGAACCTTCTTTCTCATTTGAGCTTTCGCTCAACAGGTTCAGGATGAGTCCATTAAGACTGGTAGAAAGGCCTTTCCTGAAACCTGTCTGCTGAGGGGGAAGGATGTGTCTAGAGTCCACCCATAAAGTAAGTTCTTTCAATATTAGTCTCATAAAGATTTTGCTGTCTATATCCAAAAGGGTGATGGGTCGATAACACGCTGGGTTTCGACTGTCACCCCCCTTGAAAAATGGAATAATAAGTGCGCTCTTCCACGATGGTGGGAAGACTTTATTCTTTAGAATTTCTTGAAATAAATGGAAGAGTCATTTTGCCCATAACTTTGGTTGGTTTTTAAGCACCTGATAAGTGAGGCCATTCGGACCTGCTGCCTTACAGACAGAGGAGGATGTAATAAGGTCCTCAATTTCTTCCTCAGAGAATGTCAGTGACCAGGTTACGTTTGGGTGAGGATGATCTCGGAGTTCAGTTGCTTCAAAGTTTTTGGACAAATATTCCACCCACTTGTGCTCATGCACTAAATTGCAGAGTGTGCTATTTTGGCCGGTTTCCAGTTGGTTTAATGCCGCCCAAAAGTTCCTGCAATTATTTGCATTGAGGAGGAAAAGCATTCTCTCCCCGTCTTCTTGACGTTTTTGATGCTTGTGATTCTTTGACCGATTCCGATATGTTTGTTTAGCCTTTTTGAGCTTTTGTATACAGCTGGGCTGGTCTTCTGCTTCATTTTGTCTTATGTGGCGTAATGTTTGGTGCAGGATTCTCTTCTTGTTGAATGTTTCCTCATCGAAATTGTGAAGGTGCATTTGTTTCCCTGCAGTCTTTCCTTCACTTGGCTGGAAGGTGTACCACACAAATTTCCCAAATTTTTCTGGGTGCATTTCATTTGCCCATATAGCAGGAGGAACTGCCTCCAGAAGTTTGTTTAACTTATTTCCCCCATTTCTGTATTTGACCACTTTCAATTTACCTTTGTGACCCTCCAATTCCTGTGTGATATATAGGTTGGAGGCTCTCTGAATTTTGGGGAAGAGGAGTTCCAGCCTGGCGTGATCACTCCCCCCTTCCCAATCCAGAGTAAGACTGGGACAAAGTAGGGTAAGAGATGATGAAATGAAGATGTAGTCTGAGGTTGATTGCAAAGCCCCTTGACGCCAGGTTGGTCCAGCCACTTCCACAGACCTAATTGTTTCATTCATCATGTCCAGGTCCCATGACTGGAAAAAATCCCACCATTACTTGCCTTTCCGTATAGTACTTTGTTTAGTTTGGCCAGACCTCACATTCCTTGAATTAATACAATCAGTATTCAGGTCCCCTGCAATGATGATATGAGCTCCCTCATATTTGCTCTTAGCCGTTGACAGTAGGGAGTGTAGGGATTCTATGAAGTCTTGGAGTTTTGACCTAGCAGGGTTCCAGTAGACGTTAACCAGGATTAGGGTAAGCCGAGAATCATTCGGTCCTATCTCTGCTTTGCAGGCTTGAATGCCCACCATGTTAGTGCATAGTGGAATGATTTCTTTGACAGTAGAGTTTTTGGTTGCTATTAGAAGGCCTCCTGCTGGTCTCCCTTTAAGTTTTTGTGTGGCCTTAAGATTTAGTATTGTAAAGCCTTCTATTTCAAGACCCCTTTGTCTAAAGACTGTTCTGCTCCTCGCCTAGTTTCAGGAAGATTTGTGTGATAATTTCTGGGATTTTTGCTAACAGGTTCTCATTTAATTTGGGCCCGGGTGAAACTTTGCTTTGGGGCTCTCTTATCGCTCTGGTAGTGCCCATAGAAGAGGATGCATCCTCCACTCCTGTCTGTTTAGGACCTGGGCGATTGCCATACCTTCCTTCCTCCTTTGATTCAAATACCCAAAGACCTTCTTTAGCTAGATCGTGTTTGTTGGTGATGAGGGCCTGTTTCGCCTTTCTAGAAGTGAGGGCTATTTCCACAAAGAATTTATCTTCTCTGATCGGAAATGAAAGGTACCCGATGTCTTCTGAGGCAAAGAGAAACAAATTGTAGTTCTTTTTAAACTCTGAAAGTAGAACTGATATGCTAAGTGATGTTTCCTTATTTTGTTTTTCTAATCTCAGCCACACTTTTGGAATGGTAAAATTAGGCTTCACAGTTTCTTCTTTTCTTATGGGGGAGCAGTACTGTTTTCTTTCCAGTTTCTCTCTGCTATCATCCTGAGGAGGAATTGCAAGATTTATGAATTTCCCTAATCCATTCCGACAATCAACTTCATTAATTGTGGCTCTTGGTGGAATTGCTTCTTGGGCAGCTATTAAGGGAGAAGCATTGGTGAGAGCGAAGGTAGAGCCTGTTTTCCCCATCGGTTTTAAGAAAATTGGCGCTAATTTTACAGCAACTTGTTTTTCCTCCAATTTACCCTCATTTGCTTTTCCCTTGTTCGATTTTTGTTTCAGAAATATTGGGGCAATTTTGATGTTTGTATGGGCTGATTTTTGATTTTTGTTGTTAAGGGCTGCAGATGGAGATGTTATAGAGTCCGTTTGCATACCAAAGTTTAAAGTTTGAATTTTGATGATACTGGGACCTTCCTTACAATTTAGGCCTGCCTTTTTCTTCCCTTTTTCCCCCGTTACACCCTTATTGGCTTGTGAAGTAAGCGAATTTGTGGTCTGAGAGGAATTGGAAAGAGGCAGAGCAGCTATGCTAGTTTCCGCTGTCTTTTCACCAGACGGAGTGGTCAGATTTTTCAGAAATGTGTTCTTTCCTGTTTTTTTAGGAACGTTATTTCTCTGGTTCTTTGATTTCTTCGTATTTTTGTCATGTAAAGTATAGAGAATGATCTCTTTAGACCTGCCCCCTTTTTTCGCCACTTTTTGCTTTTGGTTTTCAAGGATTCTTCTGGGCTCTGGCTCCCACTGCCGGTCAGTTGGTTTTGTATATTATCTCCGTCAGTTTTTTAGACGCTATCGCCAGTGTCTTCAATGACGTCAATGTCGACATTTGCCAGTCTTCGAAATTCTTCCAGAATAGAGTCTGAAAGCGGAGTGTCCTCAAAACAATCTTTTGCACCCTCCCCTGTTGGGATCTCATTCTGGTTTTGGGAGTTTTGTATTTCCAGAGGGAGCTTCTTTAAACGTTCTTGAGTTGTAACACTGCTTTTTGCTCCCTCTTTCAGTAGATTATGGATTTGGGCAATATCTAACCCTTGTTTGACTCCCTCAATTTGAGTTTCTTTCAGAATTGGTATCAAAATTGCGTTCAAGATGATGTTTGTGGCGACCAGTGCTGATTCATTCTTCAGGATTTCATTATCTCCAAGAGGATACCTGCTTGTGTTTGTACCTCTGTTTTAAGAAGGTCAAATACTGAGACCAAAGAGTTTAAAACAAAGCTCAAAGCTGCCAAAGTACTTTCTCATGGTGGGGGAAATCTTTCAGAAAAGATTGCTGTTGGATCTTCCAGTTGGTCTTGGTGGATTGGCGAGCTCGCCCTATTATCTTGAATGGTATTTACGGGCGTTTGATTATTTTCTTCACTCTCTATTGATGGGGTATTTTCCAAATTCGTATGATCGTGGGAGGGTGGCTGCCAGATGGAATCGATAATGTCAAGCAGGTCGTTGGCACTCTTGTTTCTTTTTCTACAGAAGTGGTCATTGATTCTGCTCTGAATCTTTCGTGTCGTCAGGGTATACTCCAGCCCTCGTTTCCAACCTTTCTGGATATGGAGGTTTGGGAACAACCCCTCAGGGGTTTGCTGACTCTCTATATTACTGAGAGCGTAGTTGGTAGCGCATACCGGCTGAGCTATAACAGGGTCAGAAGTGGTAGATGCCCCCTGCCCAGCCTCGCTCCCTGCCTCCAGATATGACCCATCCTGTCCAGCCATCTCTTCCTCAAGAGGTGAACTCCGTAATCTCATTACAGGCCTCGAACAAGAAAACATGCTTATAACAATTAGTGGAGAAGCTTTTGGATTTGTTTACCTTTTTGGTGCGGCCCCAGTGCGCTAAACAGTCGCTCAACAGTCCCTGGGCTTTACTCCTACCGGGCTTAATGCCGCAAGGGTGGTAGCCTGCCTTCTTTGAAGCGGCCCGTAGTCATGTCACCGGGTCACGTGTCCCTCTCGCCCCGCCTCCTCCAGGAAGCGTGATGTTGCGACGCCTGCAAGAGCCCAATGTTGCTCGCAGTGCAAGGCACACAGAAATCAGCCTCTGCACAATCAAGAGTTCACCTTGCAGAGCACGTAGCAAATTCAATATATGGTTGTGGGTGTAAGGGAATAAAAAAAATTAAAAAAGGGGGCTTCGGTGGGTAACCCCCCCCAAAAAAAGATGAGTTTTTCGATGAAAAAACAAGCGATTAAAAATACCGCAGCGAAATAACGTAGAACCATTTAAAGAGCATAGTTTTAAGTTTTTTGCGAAAGGAGTAGAGGTTTGTTTCAAGCCTGAGACAGGTCGGTAGTTTGTTCCAGCTAGCTGCCGCGCAGTTAGGGAAGGCTCTATCCAGTCCGAGTTCTTTGTTTCAGTGTTGTTATCAAGCCCTTAGCTTCTGATCGTAATGTTCTGGAGGGGTTGTAGGGTGCGAGTTTAGCCTTTAGATATGCGGGTGCTTTGCCATATAGACACTTATGTGTTAGGCATAGGGACTTTAAATGTACGCGGTCCTCCATTTTCACCCAGTGGAGGTTACGTCTGGCTTCGCTGATATGATCTTTCCTTGATTTTTATTTAATTACCCTGATCGCATTATTTTGGATCAGTTGGAAGTTGTGAATGTTTTGCTTGCCAGCACCTGCAAGGAGTGCATTTCCATAATCTAGACACGATAGAATGGTGGCTCTAGCAATAATGGCGCAATTCTCTTCAAGTAGGGGTCTGATTGCTTTAAGAAGTCTAATGTAGTAATTACAATTGTTACTAACCTACATTACTTGAGCATCTGCATTAAGAGATGCTTCCGGGGTCATACCGAGTGCTTTGACCTTAACCACTACTTCGATCCGGGATTCGTTGATTTGAAATGCCTGATAGTCGGCGGAGAGTTTGGCACGTGCCTGAGTGGATCCGAAGACCATTAGCTCGGTTTTATTGCTGTTAAGGCACATCCAATTGTTGTTCATCCACTCTTCTATGTTCTTGTAGAGGGTGTTCAGTGTCATACTATCTTTTGCGTAGTCCCCGCTTAGTTCCAGAATCAGCTGGATGTCATCAGCGTAGTTGGTAAAAAAACACCTGGCGTTGTTCTAATAACTCACACAGGAAGCGTATGTATAAGTTAAAGAGCAGGGGTGACAAGCTAGCTCCTTGTGGAACCCTGCATAAGATGTTGTGTTCAGAGGAGAATTTGTCTCCCCAGTGGACTCGAGAGATTCTATTTTCGAGAAAGGAGGATAGCTAGCTTATTGCTTCCTTGGAGCAATTTGCAATTTTGGCTGGTGCTTGTTGTGGTAGCTGGTGATCTAACAAGTCGAAGGCAGCACTTAGATCTAGAAGCACTAATAGGCCGGTTTTGCCCTTGTCCAAGATTTCCAACATTTTCGTTAGTACAGAAACAGCAATGCTAGACTTACAATGTGCAGCTCTTAACCCAGATTGTTGTGGATGTAGGATCTCGTGTTTCTCTACGTATTCCTGGAGTTGTGCTGTTGCTATGTTATCCATGACTTTGAGTGTGAAGTTGCAATTCGTGATTGGCCTCAGGTTGTTAGGGTCACGTTGGTCTAAATTGATTTTTTTTTACAAGCGGGGTAATGGTGACTTTTTTTATGTTTTCCGGAACCGTTTTATCACGGAAGGATGAGTTAACAATTTTAGTCAATAGTGGGGCAAAGATGTCCGGGTGTTCGAGAATTATCTTGGGGAGAGGGGGTGGTGGGGAGCTTGGTTTCATGGATACTAAAGTTTTCATCATGGCATTGTCAGAGATTTGTTGGAATTGGAATTTCTTTTCCCCTTGATAGTCGTCAATTCGACTGGGGGGTAAGATTGGGATTTGATCTCAAGAGCGTAGGCAATTTGTTCCCTAGCTTTGGTAATTTTATTAGCAAAAGCTATCTGTGTGTTTTCACATTCGGTTTGGGATGGAGTGAAATTGGGAGCCAAGGCCTGAGGTTTATCTATAGATTTAAGGATGTCAAAAAGTTTACTAGCTGAGTTAGAAGATGCTTCGATTTGGCTATTGAAGTAGTTCTTTTTGGCCTCGTTAATGTTGTTCTTATAAGATTTTTCTATTGATTTCCATCTGATCTTATGGTCATCTGTTGGATTTTTTTGCCATTGTAGTTCACTGTGTTTTTTTTCCTTTTTTTGGTTGGCTAGCTCTGGTTTGAACCATTTTTGATGGTTGATATTAGGCCTGTTTTTTCGCGACTAGGAGCTTTCTGGTTAATCAATCTGAGCATCTGTTGGTCACTGGAGCATCCAGTTACGTCCATCTGCTTCCACCAATTTATTTTTTAGAACGTTTGTTTTATTAAAACACTCTACTAAGCTGTCTGTTTGAGGATGACAAACAGATGTGCATATCTGTAAGATCTCCTTTAGTTCCAGCATCAACTTCGACATAAAGGTACTCCTTTGATCAGTCCATATTTCCCTCGGAAAGCCTACCAGTGACAGAAAATGGTTAAGGTGTTTTAAGAATCTGTTGTGAAGAGGTATTTTTCAACGGGAAAGCCTCTGGATACTGGGTAGCATAACCTAGAATTACTAGAATATACTTATTCCCTAGTTTGGATGTTTTAATGGTCCCACTATATCCATGCCAATTCCAGAGAACTGTACCTGTGTTATAGGGAGGGGTTGTAGCGGTGCAGGTGGAGGGGAATGCGGAGCATTTTTCTGGCATATTGGACATGTGGCTATGAAGTTTTAATATCACTGTAAACCCCTGACCAATAAAAACTGTTGATATTCTGCCCCAGTGTTTTTGCCATTTCCAAGTGTCCCGAAGTCAAATGGGCATGAGTCATTTTGAGGAAAATCCTCTTATGACTTCTTGGATTGACATTCTGGGTCCTGGTTAAACCTTCTGCTGTAAGATCTCTCCTATGATATGATGAGGCATTTATAACGCGCATATACACAAGTGTTTCAAGGCGCGACAAGGCAAGGGGGGGAAACCGAGGGAAGACAGACAACGATCCTACTAGGACAGGTGACATTGAGATCACGCAAGTGCAGGGGGAAAGGTGAGGGGGCAGTGCAGTAGATAGGATAACAGTAGTAAATAAAGACAATAAATAAGGGCAGCCAGCTGCTGGCCAGTGCAAGGGTAACTGCAGCCATCAGGTGTCAATTGCTAGTAAGGGCTGTAGGGATACAGAAACAGTCCCAGAGTGCAAGGGATGCCAGGGGGGCAGTGCAGGTGTGCAACTGGTGGGGAGGGGACCTGGGCCCAGGATCAGAGGGTAGCCAGATAACCAGTGCAAGTTCAGATTCGGCCAGGAGATCAGCAGGGCAGAAGAGGAGAGAAAGCAGAAGCAAAGAGGAAAGTCTTGAGGTGCTTCCGGGACCGGAGATGGTTCTCAAGTTTCAGAGAGGCAGGGAGGCTGTTCCAGAGGAAGACCCCAGCAGAAGAAAGATCTGCCACCAACTTGCTGCTTGGAGAAGCGACTAACCCTGAGGGAGTTGGAGGCGGATGAGTGGAGAGGTCAAGAAGGAAGATATTTAGGAAGAGGGAGTTGAAGGTATTGAGGTCACAGACCCCAGAAGGCCTTGTGGACAATGCAGAGGGTTTTGAACTTAATCTTCGCCGCCACTGGGAGCCAGTGCAGAGATTTCAGTCCTGGAGAGATACGATCCCTTGGCTGGAGGCCAAGGACAAGTATCGTAGTCCTATTTTGGATAAGTTGTAGAGCGCAGAGTAGAGGCAGGCAGATTTAGAAAGGGGCTGTTGCAGTAGTCCAGCCTAGAGAGAACCAGAGCTCTGGAGACAGAGAGCTTCTGGGGGAAGGAGAGGAAGGGAAGAATACCTCTGAGAAGGTGCAGCTGGTAGTGTGACTTCTTAAAGTATAAAGAAGACCGTAAAAAGAAAAAGTGGCCCGTCTTTAGACCTTCTATCTTGTTCTATTGCCCGAAGGCTTTGGACAGAATAGGATCATTTCGCTGAGCGAAAGCTAGGTCGGGAATTAACGGTCTCTCTTCCCCAGTGTTTCTCACGGTTACTGGGGTTACAAAAGAAGGGGGTTCTTAATCAGCCTCTCCAAAACATAGTGCCTCTTTCTGTGAGCTCTTGTCCTGAGCCTCTACGGGTTTAGGAAAGAGAGCTGCTTCTAAGATTCCTTCAGTGATTTTTCTCCCCATTTTCCACATGGTATGTTTGCTTCCCATTATTCTCCATCAATATGTTTGTCACCCCTTTAGTCTGCATCTATTACTTAAGCCATTACCTCCAGGCCAGACCGGATTTGGACACTAGGCGGATGTAGGTACCCTTGGGAGGTGACCGAATTAGTGGGGATCAACTACTACTGTGAAAGTCAAAACGTATAGATTCACTAGTAGCTACAGTGGGACCAGTGGACTGACTACTTGGAGTATTTCAGGCTTCCCCAATTTATATCAGCTGAGCCAGATCTCACTAATGACACCATATGTAAGGGTGTTGAATGCATGCAGCTGCCACAAAGGTGGCATGGTTGTGGATATAAACCTTAATTTGTGCAGAAAAAGGCCCTCACTATCCCCATCTTCTGTGAGGGGGTTCCCTGCCTCCAAACTAATACTAAAGGTTCTGTCAGAATATGCAGCAAAATCAACTCCACCGTCCTGTGTCACAACCTTCTTCTATCCCTCATACTACGACTAAAGAATAAGCTAGCAAAGTTCCTGTTCCAGGGGAATCTCTCCCTTATCTTGATGCTTGGATAGTGTTAAAGTTCTCTTGCAACAAAAATGCCATGGGAAATGACTCCCTTCCCATGGCTTGCAGGTTTCACGCGGCCTTTATACAATTCCACATCAAAGAGAGTGGCTCCCTTCTCCTGGTATAGATCTATTCAGTTTCCAATAAAGTCAGGGAGAATGCCTCGCTTCCCCTGGCTTCTTTCCTACAATCTTCAGCTTGATGTACACTTTGCTGCTCTGTTTTGGTTTGTTTTATTTATTTATAGAGCGCTCCACACCCGGAGGTATCTGGGCCCAATTACAAGAATATGCAGTTTTTTTGGTTACAATAGAGGTCATAGATCTACAGTTTCTTGGTTACAATACATAGAAATACAGTGATAAGACTACGTGGTGAGAAGATACAGAAGGAGGAGGATGCAGGACATTGAAAAAAGTGGTAACATCTATAATATATAAGAGCAAGGGGATACAGTTGTATGTATACTACAGCTGGTTTCACAGCAGTTAAGGGAACAAAAACTGCCAGTAGCAACAAGTGCCTTGTGTGATAGTTTTTTTCAATGGAGGTCTTGTATGTACAAGTTAAAAATCAAACAAAAATTAAACACTGGAATATTTTCAAAAATGACACGAGTACAAAACTTGTTTACCGAATTACCTGTGTTTGCATACCAGAGGAGTAGGAATCTCGGGGACAAACTTGTACATACAAGACCTCCATTAAAAAAACTATCACATAACGCACTGGTACATTTCCCTGCCACACTGCATTAATTGCAACTCCGTCATTAAAGGCAATGTAATCTTCCATCCACGCAGAGGCAAGAAGATCATCCTCAAGACATTTGGCACATGCGACAGTGCCAACCCCATATATGGCATTAAATGTCCTTGCGGAAAATACGTCGGCCAGTCAACTAGAGCAGCCAAAATCAGATGGAACGAACACCGGCCATGCATTCGTAATTCCAACCCTAATTCGGCCGTGGCTCGCCACTGGGCCTTGAACAATCACAATCTTTCACAAATTAAGTTTCTGATTCTGGAAGTTCTCACAAGAAATAATCCTCATGAAGATTCAGGTCTGCGCCTCAATCGCAGAGAGGCATTTTGGATTGATAAACTCTGCAGTTTGGTCCTGACTGGTTTGAATGAGGAAACAAATTACCACGGTTATATTTCATTGTGATACCACTGTTTTTTTCTGTGTCACAGGTGTATGCTTTAACATGTTTTCATACGTAGGGGTCTCTTTGCCCTGTGCTCTAATTAGACTTTTTATTGCATTTGCTACTTCGTATGATGCTCAGAGTAATCTGTGAATGATGTTCTGAACATTTGGATACCATCTTTGTTGTATGGTCGCCCCATGTTGACACCCTTTGAACTTTAGTTGAACTTGACCTTTGTAGCAATGTTCGAATCGCTCCACCTTACGTGGTCTACTCTTGTGTAACGTAGAAGCCTTTTTGCTCTATTTCTTAAAGGATAGTTCCGGGACTTTTTTTTTATTGTCCCTACGGGTCGGCCATGTGTTTGTAAGCATAAATCGGTAGATCGTAGGAAACTTTCCTATGGACCTTACCCGACTTTTCGCCCATTATCGCACTCGAAATCAGCCTCCATTTTGTGATAATCCTATCATTTCGCCCCATCGACCTGGCTCACCTGCCTTTGCGGCACTAAATCAAATCCCCCGCCCCTGAAACAGACTTTATCAAAACATTCATATTCCCCGCCTCTATCCGTGACGTGACTGAGCTGCGTAGGCAAACGCGCCCAGGCGTCTTCTACGCGACTCCACACAGACCCCGGAAATCAACACAGATCAGCTCACAATACAGCGCACCACAATTCGGAATATGAAACTGTACTTTGAAATCAAACCGCAAGATTGTAAATGTGGTAAAGTACATTTATTTGACATCAAATGTTTAGAGAATATTCAGCGATTTGCATTTTTATTTGCTCATGTTCCAAAAAGTTCGTATTGAGGGAAGCGATGTTCGTGTGCAGTACACAGGGTGTTGGTTTACGATAAAAATAAGCTCTTCGGTCGCACTGATAATCGCATGGCTGTTCCAACAACGAGGCACTAGGCCACCACAACGGTAGGTATGTTGCATCTAACCGTTAGTACCGCGTAAGGGCATACTTGTACTTGGCGATCGTCCCATAAAATGGTCAGGGTGGTAACGTTGTTCACGCGGAGAAGCAACTGGCGGCTGTAGAAGCCGTCCGCCGGTGTCTGGTACTCGTGACACAGACAGTAGTGAATGATGTACCTAAAAACATAAAAAATGAAATTAGCCTCACCATCAGATCCTTATTAAAATTATTCATTTCATAGCGAGGACAGCGCTACTGGGTGTACACAAGTGTTTAAAGGCGTGGCGAGGCATGGAGGGGGGGGGGGAGTGGAGTACAAGGTAAGTAGCATAAAATAATAAATAAATAGGGCCAGCTGGTGGCAAGTGCAAGGTAAGTGCAGAACAAGTGCTGGGAAGGGGGGGGCTGTAGGATACTGAGACAGTCCCCCAGTGCAGGGGTTGACAGGGAGGCAGTGCAGGTGGAGAGTGGAAGGGCCCAGGACCGAGGTCGCAGACAGTGGACCAGTTGTAGCAGGGGAGAGGGAGAGAGAAAGCAGAAGCAAAGAGGAAGGTTTTGAGGTACTTCAGTAAAAGCAGATGTTTCTCCTCAAGATAGTGCGCGGTAGAAAACAATATGCCACATAGAACGAACAAGTACAACTGAACCCGTCTTTAAAGCCACTGTATAGTAATGAAATTGCGGTATAAACTCATCAAAAGTTACTTACATTATATTTGCATTTTCCATTGTGTCTCTGTGTAGGGCAGACCCGAAACACCACTCCTTCTTTGCCGACGTTACTTCTTCTAATGAACGTGGCTCATCGTTTCGTTTCTGAAATTTTATTCATTATCTTTTCTTAGTCTTTCGGGATGGTCCCGGCCTGTCAAGGTCAAATCACAATAGAACCTTATACTGGGTCGTGGGCCGTTCCGCCACCCGAGCAAAACATCAAAGCAGCTGACCTTCACTTTGAGCGAGCACACATTTCTAGTTTGGGCCTGCAACATGAGGAGACTCGAGAGAACAGACAATCAAATTACAATCATTTAAACCGTGATGTGTATTTCTCAATGAGCTCTGCTTTAGGTGGACATGGAACAGAGGCAATGTTGGGTGGCAATGCAGTTGTCCCCTGCATAGGTTCGTTCACCACTCCATGTATGTGCCTATCGAGGACATCTACGATAAGTCTCTCAATAAACTCATATTGCATATCCTCAAACACTGGTTTGATCACCCATTGTTTACTTCTTTTAGTGAAGGCCTTATTGTAGCGAAGCGAAGCGTCCCTAAAGTTCCGGTCGTCCTACTTTGTTGACGGCCAACATTATGGTTATGTGCCAAGACCGCTAGAAGAGTCCGATTTATCATGCCTTCCATGCCAAAATGCAATCTTTTGGGCCTGTACTTTAGGCACATATTGTGGAACACCTCCAAATCTCCTGTGTGGCAGAATTCCGTGAGTCCCCTCAAATCTCTTGTTATAGTTTTATCAAATACAATCTTTTCAATGGCCTTGTGAGTGGGTGATGAAGGAATCAACCACTTCTTCTTCCGTGCCTCCTCTGTGGACAAATGGCCATGTTCACATTTGTGGAAATGTTCATTTGTCGACCATCGATGTACGTTGCTACAGTGCAACATTACTGACCGCCATTTTTCCAGTAGAATTTCCAACGACCCTTCACATGTTTTTGAGCTCCACCAAAGCTGGTTGCTGATTGACTTGGACCACTGTGAAATACCTTGCATATCTTTTTTTTTTCCTGCAGCCGACAATTTTTTATTGATTGTTTTTGCAAGATGCCATACGTCAAATTGGTGATTTATATTTTTGTACTCTTCTCTCATTGTCTTGGCAATTGAAACGTGTCTGTCCGTGGCTATCAGGTCGATCACCATTCCCCGCGATTGTAGTTCTTGCAATGATGCTACAAAGCCAACTTTCTCCATGGCCACTGAGGATGTACTTTGTGACACCTGCACGACCACCGAACTCACAATTTTCTTACTTTCCATGTCCTGAAAGTGGTAGGTGCAGTACTTGGCTGAAAATCCTGGGCTGTCGCACTGTCCATCACCGGCTAGCCTGAAGCGCTTGCCCGCGAATGTACTTTCCATTGACATTTTTTCCATTCTCCAAGCTTCGCTGATGGCTGGAAATAGATAATCGGTTTGGTATTTGTAGAACTGAGTTTTCGCAATGAAATGGATTCCCACAAACTGAAAGAAATACTGTAACTTTTTAAAACTTGAACCACTAAAAAGTGCGGCCGCTGCACAAAGTAGATTGCCTGCTGGCAGTTGCCCCAGCATGGGTTGTGCAGACCATGCGAACGGATGATATTGTGTACAGGTGGCATGTATTTTAAGGTTAGTGCCTCGAATTGCACGAGTCACATTAATCAATGGCTCCCCACATACTTCCCCACCAACCCAATGCCCACATTTCATCATCATAATAATATCCATCAAACAGCTATCGAATACAATGAATTTGGCCTCTTTCCTTATACTGTCACTCTGCATCCCAGCTGGTTCGGCCTGTAACGTTGAGGACATGTCACTCGCATGAAAGGTACAATCTCTGATACCGTCTTCCGCTATGCTGAGTGATATTGATGGTGTTTCATTGTCGTCCATGTCATTCTCTTCCACTGCAACAACTGTTCCTTGTCCGGAGATGGGAGAAAAAAACAATGTCTTCAACTTTCGCGCGCTCTTATTTTTTGCGGGTGTGGATTCTGTGAATTGATCTCCGACTGCATCCAAACTACCAGGAGGACATTCACTATCAATGGCTGGTGGTGGTATAGCTCCGTTGTCAATCACTTCATATTCTTCCCATTGGCACGATGCATCTCCAGTCTCAAGTCCCTGCCAAAAGGTTTGACAAGCAACATCTCTCGTTCGCTTCACTGTCTGTGTAGATCTAGTTCTTACACCCACTCGCAACTAGAGGACAGATTAGAAAAGGGATGTTCAGTTTAAACACAACTTACAGTATTGAACTATTGACAGTGAAAGACAACATAATATAGTGAACAGGACACTAACCTTCTTTTGCTTTCTTTTCTTTGAAACTTTCTTGCCTCGAACTTCAACATCTGGACGCTGTTGCTCCGACTCGTGTGTGCATGTCTCCACTTCCTCTCGCGCTGCAACGACTATATTTTCATGATAAGCACATCCATCACTCACTGAGGCTCCATCGACTCCCTGAAACATAGAACTTTCATTAGTATGTATAATAATATTGAAAACACAAAATGTACTTGGGGACCAATACCCATACGTACATCTCAATAGCAAAACACGAATGAACGCATTGTGTAGAACATTCAAACGACAATAGTTCACGCATTGTTGATCTAGTTAGATTGAACTGTCAAGATCCATACCTCGGGCTCCGCATAGACTTCCATTGATGATATTATTGAAGATGACGCTTCAGCAACTCACTGAAACACAGTAATTGCATTAGTATGGTTTTCTATTTTGTTTAAAAGAACATAAACTTTCTGCAGGCGTCAGCGGCTCATCTAAATAGACCTGCACAAATGATCAGTTGTCTAAAATAAATAATGGATATCTAAATATTATTCGATTTGCTCCATCGTTGGAAGTGTCACCACCCAGAGATCTGCATCAACTACTAGGGGTGATGTTCTTGTTGAAGAAGCTCCGTCAGCTCCCTGAAACATAGTACTTGCGTTAATAAAGAAGGAAGTATAGCGGATGTAATCACGTCATTTGATCTCGCATGATTGATCTGTCAGTATCCATACCTCGAAATGCATAAGAACATCAAGGGACGCTGTAACTGCGGTGCACACTTCTGCAAGCTGTTGCGCCGACCCGTAACTGCATGCTCCCCCTTCTTCTTGGACTAATGCTCCATCGACTCCCTGAAACATAGGACTTTCATTAGTAATGAACACAATATTGAAAAAAGAAGACACATAGGAGGGCGACGACAGAAGGACATACCAATGGCTAAAAACGAAAGAAACATTGTGTGTAACAATCACGCTACAAGAATGCAAGATCTGATGATCTCCATCGATGGAACTGTCCGGAAACGTACCTCGAGCATCTGAGTGACATCTACGGTTGTCGTCAATGCGTTGGACTCCTCAGCATCTCCCTGAAAGACAGTACTTGCATTATTTTGGATAACAATAATTATAACTGAAAACAAAGACTAGAGGACGAGTACTGTGGTGTACCATTAGGTAAAATAATTACACGATCAATTAAAACTATTGATTTACATGCCTAAAACAAGTCAGTGTCAGAATAGCTAAGTAAGATTACCCGATAGGCGCTTGAAGTGGCTGATGACTGCAATAACGACACGGATGGAGAATCTTCCGCCTTCATATTGAGTGGATACATAAATGGGGAAATTATTGTTAGCTAATGCTACACACTACCGCAATGCCGAGAGATAAATACGTAAACTTGACTCACCAGTGGAGGGATGTGGACGAATAGAGTGGGAATAGCGGTTGAGAGCAATTTTCGCCTCGCTCGCGGTGTTTTCTTCTTTATTAGCAATGATGTGGAGTACATGTCTGGGCTAAAGTGCCTGCTGCAGATGCGGTATCGATCACCCCTCTTGTCCGCAAAGACTTCTAGGACTCTACTTTCTAGCTCAGAGGCTGGATATCCGCAATATCGGACCCATTCTCTTATCTGATCTATTGTCTTAGGGAAAACATGCATTATAGTACCTTCAGATTTGTTATGGGTCTTCGAAGGGCAGCCGCCAATGGAACAGGCAGGCATTATGGAAAGTTCTGAAAAGTAAAGATCAACAATTCTCTATGAATACCAATGTGTTAAAACATTAAATGACACATAAAAGGTTCAATGCAAGGTCCGTTTTGGTTCTTGGAACTATACACGTTATTCACATGCGGATAAGTATTTCAATAACTTTCAAAAAATAGAAAAAGTAATTTGACTAAACTCAGAACATGTGACTAGTTCCTTGCATGTACTGTCGTGAACGAAAAGAAAACATGGATGCAATTTGATGACTACTAGCAAATAGATATAAATTAAAAAATTGGACGCAAAATGATTATGGTACATGGACTTACCTTGACGAACAAACAGTTAGATGCAGGGATCAGAGTAGTTTCTTGTCGTAGAACAGGGAGCAGTTCACAGGTTGCAAACTGACGAGTTTGCTCAAAGTGGTCACGGAAGTTCACAGAGACGAAGAGCAGATAACCAGCACCTTCACGGGTTGACTAGCAAAGCGCAAAGAAGTTCTCATTAGAAATATGAAGTGGGTTATAAAGAATTCGAAACAGGGGTGTGTTTGTGAATGAATGACGTGTATATGTCGTGGCATTATGCGGATTGCAGGGGGGCGTCCAGCGTGAGGGGGGATGCTTGGCAGGAGACACGGGGTCTGGAGGTAGACATGGGAACAACAACCCATGCTCTATAGACCACTTTGAAGTGTACATGGTCTTTGGCACCTCTTGGCCTTTATCGCTCCCTGACAGCTCCACTTGCCAGCAGCGCAAGTAACCTGGTGCGAACTGCCTTTGATAGGGCGGGGGGTGGATCGGGGCGGTGGTCGTGCAGACAAGACACAGGAAGACTTGTGAATGGAGACACACTTATGTGGATTGCAGGGGGGCGTCCAGCGTGAGGGGGGATGCTTGGCAGGAGACACGGGGTCTGGAGGTAGACATGGGAACAACAACCCATGCTCTATAGACCACTTTGAAGTGTACATGGTCTTTGGCACCTCTTGGCCTTTATCGCTCCCTGACAGCTCCACTTGCCAGCAGCGCAAGTACCCTGGTGCGAACTGCCTTTGATAGGGCGGGGGGTGGATCGGGGCGGTGGTCGTGCAGACAAGACCCGTTTGCCGCAGGGCCTCACCAAGGAGAGGCCATCTAACTGAATGTAAGAGGATGGCTGCAGGATCTACTACATGGAAGGCAGGGGGGTGAGTTTATAAATACCTCACCCTCCCAGGAGAATATATGGGGGTCATCTCTGTACCCGGTGCCCAAAAAGAGGATTTATTATGATCAACCATATTTATTATTTACCTATAACCATGTTTTGTATCAATAAAATCCAACAGCTTTTTATTGCCAACGCTTGATGCCAACCCACAAAATAATATATGTATGACTGCTGCATATATGGGTTCAACGGTTATGTGGATTGAAGGTGTGCGGCCAGCGTGAGGGAGGATGCTGGCCGGAGACATGTGGTGTGACAAGACAAGGCACTGGAAGGCTATTCAACCGAGACACACTAGATTCATTTAAAAAATCAAAACAACCATTGTTAAAATATATGTTGGGCTTTATTTTAGATTTTAATTAAACATAAATAATAAACATTACACATTGTAAAGTTGAGGTTGCAGCACATCGAGGGAAAATCCGCGGTATTGTCCACTGTCACTGGGGAAATGTTGTCTAATGGCAAGTACCGCACAGGCAGGTATTACTCTCCGAACGCGGTGTCCGAGCCTCCCGTGAAGCCACCAAGTGAAGCAACGATAGGCCACCAGCCTGTACCACCTGTGAAAAAAAAAGATGCAAACTGTATTAAACTGACCAAACTTTCTTATCAATGTCGATTCAGGTAACATGTCATTTTTCTTAGAAAAAAATTATATCTAGAAAATGCACTATATGGAACCAATTTACATGCGTTCGAATGATATGTAAATGTAATTTTATATGTGGGAGACGACCATGAAATAGTGGTGGCATCACTGACATCACAAACAGAGTATACTTACTCGTTACTCGGATTACGCGGACGAACAGTGCCACGAAGTTCGTGCATAAGCACCATCATCATCCTCAACACTGTCCGTGAGAGGCAGGCTTCCCTGAACTCTGGCAGCTCGGTGATGCATTGCGGACTTTGCTCGCCTTCCTGCAGACTTTGCTCGCTTTCCGAAATGTAGGCCAAGCACCCGGAATTTTCACGGCAGCAGCAGTTCTCCTCCTCATTTGGCATTAGCTCGCACCGATTGCACGTGCACCAGGTGGAGACGCCGTCCATGCGACATGGTCCAGGCTCTTCATCCGTTGACTGGTCCTCCCAACTGCCGTCCGAATCCCCATCGTTTTCGCGTGCTTGCCTTTCCAGTAGTTCCTCCTCGGTGTACTCGGGCTCGTACATATACGGCATTATTGTGGCCATTGTGCGGTAAAGATAGTAAAATAATTTACAGAGATGGTACAGGTGTTCACACGGGCTACAAGCGGCGAAGGTAGCTGACCAGAGCACTGAAACGAGTCACAGAATACTCAAAGTAACACAGAGAGAGGAATGGAATCGAAAATCTGCTGCTGTATGTTGTGAAACGGTCTGTTTATACTTATTGGGGAAAGAGGCGTCCTGCCATTTCCATGGCAACACGTCAATAGCTGAGGCGCAGCGATTGTTGACACGAGACGTGCTTGAAATGGGCAGTACGCGTCTGCTGATGTCAGGCTCAGGGGCGGGGGATTTGATTTAGTGCCGCAAAGGCAGGTGAGCCAGGTCGATGGGGCGAAATGATAGGATTATCACAAAATGGAGGCTGATTTCGAGTGCGATAATGGGCGAAAAGTCGGGTAAGGTCCATAGGAAAGTTTCCTACGATCTACCGATTTATGCTTACAAACACATGGCCGACCCGTAGGGACAATAAAAAAAAAGTCCCGGAACTATCCTTTAATTACTGTCTGGTACATGCCACTTCGCATTTTGTTTAATCATGTTTAGAGCATTCTAATAACAGCCCTAGTGCATGTGCCGGACGGTGTCTGGGACCCAAGGGGCCGCCTCACAGCGACACCTTACGCACTGACTTCAACTGTTTAGCAACGTTTGAATAGTCCCACCTTTTGAGGTCCACTGGGGTCCTTCCCAGTTTTTCTACTGTTTCCCATTGCCCACCATGTTTGTTTTTACCTTACATTACCTTTGCTTAATTTCATTACGTCTTGCTGTCCAGACAGCCACAGGACCTGACAGTATTTTTTCCTGTGTGACCCAGTATTATTACTTGGTCTTTTGCATGTGGGTCAAGAAAGACACCTGGATCACAGACTCCATAGACCAATTAGCATCTGCAGAACTCTTCAAAGCCCACCCCAAAGAAAATTGCAGCAAGCTCGTTCACTGAAGAACTGAGGGAGCTAAAAAGAAAAACTTAAAACTAAATCACTACAACCAATCGGATACAAACAAATACTGATGACAAATCTGACTTTACAAATCAGCAGTCCTGAAACCAAAAAAAGCATAATACATTACAAGAATCCAATCTGTAACAAACTCGCAAAAAGAATTATTCAAAATCATCAAGGAAATTAAAAACTCAACCTCATGCAACAAATGCATCGAATATCACAATCCTTAATGTGACATCACAACCCAACGAAGAACAAAAATAGAAGTAATACAACAGACCATCAATTCAAGCCGCCCCACCAAAACATGCTCCCAGAACTGTCAGAAACCAGTGTGCCGACAACCACCACAACACTCAATCTTTTGGCACTTATAAGCGAAGAAACCTTCAACAAACTAATAAGACACCAAACTTTCTGGATCCCCCAGTGACCCATGCCCACCGAACATCTTCAAAGAACTCTTCAACCACAGAACGCCAACCTAACAACTACAGACTTATATTGAATATACCTTATCCAGCAACAATCCTTGAGAACCACATCTACAAAGTGCTACTCAACCATGTAGAAAGCAACGGAATACTCAACCACTCCCAAGTCTGCTTCAGCACATTAGAGGAACTGAAACCGTTCTTCCCTCCATATGGGACGATCTAAAAATAAATGCAGACAGCACCCAATCATCCCTCGTGCTACTATACATATCAGCTGCATTTGACAGTCCGGCACACAACATAATACACATACTGGAGGAATGCGGCACAAAAAACTCTGCACTACAATGGCTGAATTCTTTCCTCAGCAACCGAACAGAAAGAACACACTGCCATTTTCACCTGCGGCGTGCCACAAAGATCAAACCTCTCCCCGCTCCTCTTCGATATTTACATGTCCCCCTAATGAAACTCATTCAAACCCATGGACTGACCGCCTACAACTAAGCAGACGATACTAAACTCATCTTAAGATAACCTCCGACCAAGACCTAAACACCCTCCACAAATGCATCATGGACATATACACCTGGATGACAAACGGAATATCAAGCTAAATCCAACCAAAACAGAAATAATGATCTACCCTCCAGAAGACAATGCAACACAGACTTACCTGAGCATGGCACCCTGCGTGGGAACCCAACCGGAGACATCCTCTCTGATCAAAATAAAAAAACCTGGGAATCCTCATGGACAACAGACTTTCTCTAGATCCATAGTCGATGGAATAGCAAAAGAATGCTTATACCTTCTGCGACTAATAAGAGGGATGCTCCACTACCTCAACTTCCCACACAGAACCCTTGCAATCATCTCCTTGGTACTTTCAAGACTAAACCTACGCAACAGCCTCTACCATCGAATGCCAGAACACCTCACAAAAAGAATGCATCCAAAATACTGCAGCAAGACTACTCCTGCGACTAAATAGAAGAGACCACATCATAGCAGCCCATAGAAGTTTAGTAAAAAAACGGATTAACTTAAAAGCCCTCTGCATCACCCGCAATCCCTACAAGGACAAGGAGTTGAATTTCTCCAAGCTAAAATCAACCGCTGTTGAGATGGATTTATGAACTCTGACCTGGTGGACAGAAGTTCAGAAGGCCAGCCTAGTTTCTTGGAACAGGGTAACCTTTTGGACAAACCAGACCAATCAAGGTAGCATTGGCGGCAGTCAAGACTAGGTCTCAGGAGGGGTGAGGGTGACTGAAAGCCCTCAATGAGCACACAGAGTAAAGGACACTCCCAAATCACTCCCACTCAAATATATTTATTTATTTATTCAAGGCCTTTGAATTTCAACACACAGTAATAATCACAGTAACACTAATAAACCAATACAATCCTACCAAAATAAATACATACAAGACCAATGGGCCTAAAGGGTTAATGCACGAAATGGGTCCACAACCTAAAAAGGGAAGGAAGTAGGTAGTGCAAAGAGTCTTAGGCAATTCTGCTGTAGTCACAATCCTAACTGAAAGGCAGTCCAATCCCTACGATGAGAGGAGCCTATTGCTCAAATGTACTTCCAATGCTGGCCCACGCAGTAGTGCATATGGGCGAAGCAGGGGCTCTTGTAGGGTCTGTAGCAGCTCAGGAAGGTGGGTGAGGTGATGCAGAATAAGTTCCCACTATTTGAGGAGGGTCTCCCCAAAAGGGCAGAGCAGGTTCCAAGAATCGGGAATGGTTTGATAGCACAGGTTATCTGGGAAAAGGTGAGTGGCCTTCAGGGGACATTCGTGCGTAAAAATGAATGGATGTGCTAGGGGCCACCGGTAAGGGTTGCTAGTACTCACCGACCCCTGGCGCACTCCGGACCAAACTTCGGCATTCGAGTCCACTTTGTTGCAGCTTCAACTGCAGCAATTCTGCGGCTTTCAGCAATGAAGTTACATCACGATTTCCAAACGGGACAGTGGCGATTTCTCTGCTCCTGGTGGATGGATCAGGCCAGTTTCACTGTAGGAGGCTTCAGGGGCAAGAGGAGCACAACAGCAGCACACCTGCAAAGTTTGTCACCACGGCTGGGCGACACGGTAACCACGTGTACTCTGGTTCAGGCTCTTTTTTTTTACTCCAGACCTGGGAACGCCAAGTTTATGAAATTCGTTGCAAGAGTGCCGTGACCACAGAGCTTGCAATGCACCAAGTTTCAAGGGCCCCCTCGAAATGGCAGAAGTGACGGAGAAAAGGTCTTGCGCAAGCTGGTCAGCCCACTGGTTGGCTCAGAGACACTTCTGAGAAGGCTTACTTGCAGGGATTGATGAAGGTGCCGAAAATAGTTGGTCCCACTATTCTAATGGGTTGAAGCGTCTTCGCAGACCCTCTCGTTCGATCAGATGCAGAGGGGTCCAGCGGGACAACATCGGGCTGGGGTGCCAAACCTTCCAGTGGGTCAAACGCTGTTCCTCGACTCGGCTTCTTAGTTTCAGGATACTTGTATCCTATCCTTCGTTCAGTGAGAACTCAAGAGATCGAAATGGTATGGGTGTTTGGAGCCTTCCAGGCATTCAGAGCACACGAGACTCTCCTGCGGGCACACACACACACACACACACACACACACACGAAACATGTGAAAGCTGGCCGTCTCGCAGGAAAATGCATGCCCAAATAAGGACTGCCCCGGGCCGACTCGACCTGGGGAAGGTGAAGGAGCAAGATGGCCAAAGGACAGGACAAAAAACCTTGTGGCATGGCCATTTTGGAGCCAGGCCACCTTTCTGTGCCAAAAGCGGTTAACGTGGTTTGCATGGCAAGAAAGGGTTAAAAATACATGAAAAGATAAGCTGCCACCAGCCCTGTCCAAGGCAAAATCCCTATGAGTGTCTATGGCCCTTGAAATTGACTAGAGGACCCAAGCAAACTGTAAGGTATATTGCAGAAAAGTTGAAACATTAGCAAGGACAAAGTCGCTGTTACGCTTCGGCAGCGCTGCTCTCGCCAATCTCCCTCTGCATTTACACCGGCTTACACAGTCCGGGGAAAGACATCGGTGTGGCAGCGTTATCGGTTTCCATGGAGACTGTATGGACGTTGGTATCAGCCGTGTCAGCTGACACGCTCATTACGCACAACGCGTACACCGATGCTCTGCCCCTTGCCTTCTTAACCCGGTTCCTCTCGGGGCTCGGTGCTGCTAATTATAGACTACACGTACCCTTACATGTTTAGCTCCCGAGCTAATTTCCTTCTTCAACCTTCCAACGTGTTTTCCCTGGTTTCGACTTTGCCTTCCACTCGGACTGCTTACGGATTGCCCTGTTGTCTTTGGTTCTCCATGCTGTTACGACTCAGAACGTTTCCTGGATTGTTGTCGGCTTCCTGTCAGAAGTCGTTTTCCTACGCTCCGTAGCTTTTTGGTTCCTTCCGCAAGGGCTGTATCGGAGCAGTCGCCCCTGGCTATAACTGCCTTCAGTAAGTGTTCCTTCATTCTAAACTGTGCTCATTGCTTCCTGTGATTGCTTGTTCTTGGATAACACTGCCTACCCTCGCTGTGAAGAAAACTACACGTTACCTTGGACATTGTGCTGGATTTGTACTCTTATCTTACAAGTGCTGTTCAGGACGCTTTCCAGTTACTTGCACCAACCCGTACCTAGTGCGTCCCTCGTGCCGTTCGGGTGTATCCTCCCTCACTAACTTCCCTGTTTATTATTTTCTCCTGTCGTTGGGTCCTTTCCAGCAGGATTTCCCCTTTTGCTTCTTAACCATCTCCTTCCAGGTTAGTTGTGCATTCTCTAGGGTTCAAGGGGAGTCCTTAAGTCAGTTAAGCTAGTTCCTTCTGGTCTTTTGCATTGTCCTTCTAGGCTCTATACATACACTGCTACTCCAACCAACTTGTTTTTCAGGTATTCATGAATTGTTGATTGTCCTACAATTGCTATTCTTATCTGTACCGTGTATAACCCTTTCTGTGGTTTCTTTTCAGCTGTTGGTCTAGCGGTGTGTGTGTGCGTTTACCCCGCTCTTTTATTTGATTGATACCTCTGTCTGTCTTATCAACACAGCCGAGGGATACATCATAGAAAAGAGCCCCTCTTCTTGATTAAGCCTGATTCACTGAAATCAGGGTAGCTGAGGTTCAGACTGGTTGCTCCGAGAATTCCACCACTACTGCCTTTGCGGTCCGGTTCCAATCTTCCGATCCTTGGTGTGGTGAGTAACAGTCTCCCAGTACTGACTGTCTTTAAGGGCATGTCAGTTTCCCCATAACGAAAGTGAGCGAAAACCCAGTGGAATGCAGCAGAAAGCTGTGCTCCACTGGTAAAGTCAGACTATGGTGTTTAAACAAAGCAAAAAGTTGAGAGTGTACACAACTGGAGGGAAAACCACATAAATGGGAATCTTTCCTAACAACCAATACCAACCAGGAAGAAACCTAAGATCGAGCAACGGCGTGGGCTCGGGGTTGGGGGGGATGGGGCGGATGGCTCAGGGGCAACATGCTCATCTTGGAAGCAAGATGATGCGGACCAACACAGGTTCGATCCCCGGGTCTGCCCTTAGAAACCTCTGGGTATTAATTATAAATAACCAATTACAAAATAGAAGCAAAACACTACAAGGCAGAGCAATGTGGCGGAACCGCATTCTTCTATTTGATAGCCAAACTATGGAACTCGGTATCGAAGAAAATAAAAATGACAGACCACCACCGAACTTTCAGATAAGGACTGAAAACCTGACTATTCAACTCACCAAGGCAGGCAGAAAAACACATACCCTCACAAATCAAACTCTACCACCAAAGCAAAAATGGGAGAATATGGATTGAAGAACCAACAATAAAACAACCACACACCCAGAGCCAAACGCAAACCAACTAACCACCCCCTCTGCTTTTCCCCACCTGCATACCTCTCCTGTACTACACATGCACAAAAGGGCCAACAAAACTACACACAAAAACACGCATCCACTGCTAACCACGCCACAAGTCTGCACAGTTGCAAACCACCCAGACACTGGATAATACCCCTATGTACACAAACCCAGTGCACACAATAAAGCACACCCAGAAAGCTGACGGGCACAGACACCAGTTTCCCCTGGTTCTGCAAGCATCAACAGAAGAGCACAAGTTATATCCTATCACTTTTCCCTCACTTAACAACCCCACTCACTTTTCTTACAGGGACACGTGAGCACCTGGAGACCATGAAAATTGCAACAGTGCGTGGTGTAAATTATCATAATATAAGTGCTGTATGGTAAATGTCCGTAAACACTTTCGCAGATCCGTACATACAAACTCTCATAACACCCCCTGGACACCATCTGAACTTCAAGTTGGTTTGAACCTGGGTAATGCAAGGTGTAAGTGGAAAAAGTTCAGATCTTGCCCAGTAAATCAGAGTCCAGAAAACAATCTAAATTTCAGAACTGCTTCAACGATCGAGTCGATATTGTTGGCAGCGTCTGAAATATAAATCGAGATCTGCATAGACTGAGACCAAGACTTTCTCTGTATAAAAGATATGGCCTCTAACTGTTCCGTACGCAACAGGCAAGCAAAAAGCTCAATAGCTAATGCAGAAAGCAGATGCAACAGGACAGCCCTGCCTCGTGCCTCTATAGAGTTCAATGGGAGCGATAGTCACTCCATTGATCAATAGTTTAGCTACAGGTTTAGTATAAAGCAAATTGATCAATGAGATCAAGTAACACTCCACTCCCATGCGCTGCAGGATGGTAACTGAAAGGGACAGCTCGAGGAGGCAAACGCCTGCTCAGTGTTTTAAAGCATAGCGACTGCTTGGAACTCTGGGGCCCATCTGTGAAAGTATTGCAAATAAAAGCCTACTCATCAGAGGGGATAGTTTATTGGCCAACAGCTTGTCCAAAATTCTGTTGTCAATGTGATCGGCCTGTATGAGACACACATGCAACTGTCTTCCCCCGGCTTCGGTATTAGTGTAATGACTGCTTCTTAGACTGCGTACGGCAACATTTACTTACCCAGGGCTTCTCAGTAAATATCTACAAGCAATGGGGCCAGTGAGGTGCCAAATTCCTTCTAATACTCTATTTCTATACCATCAGGACCGGTTGTCCATTTGGTAGATCTCTCATAGCTTGCATGATTTCATCAGTCGTGTTAAGGACATTGAACAGTTCCTGGTGTCCCTCAACTACCCAAGCCAATTCGACCCTCTCAATCTAGCAGCCTATCACTAGGCACCTCAACAGGATCACTATATAAAACTGAATAAAATCTAACAAAAGCCTTCATTATGGAGCTCTGATCCCGAAGTATCACTCTGTCCTCCTCAATTTCTGAAATCTGCAACAAGGTTTTCTCAGCACTGAGTGCCAAAGAAAGGATTTATCCTGGCCTGTCTCATTCACCAATGCCGCTTGGCTGAGACTCTGCGTCCAAGAAACCGTAACTCCCTGTTAGCAGCATTCCAGAGCTTACAAAGCTTGACCTTAATTGCAGCCAATGTAGAGTGGTCTCTAATGTATTCAGTTTCTAGCATTTCTTTAAAAATGTTGCCTGCTCAGTACTGTCAAGAATGCTCCTCAATGCCCGAGCACACCATTTTCCTTAGAAATACAGACCCCTCTCAAATATTCCCAGAGTGATGCTACCTTGGTTACCAAATCCTAATTTATGGCCAAGATTCCTGACGTCTCTATACGAAGGTCAATTAGGAATGCCATGTCATGCAAAGAATCTGGGTTACATTTCCAGTTTCTACTAAACTGACAAACGTCAAGGAGTAGTAGTTTCAGTGTTACCTGGGAGTGATCAGAAAGAGTACATGTTAAAATATCACATTGTTTCACCCAAATCCCCATGCATTTAGATATGAGCCATCTGTCTAAATGGCTATGCACCTAATGGATAAGACGTGTAGTTCTGAGTTTTCCTGGGTCTGCTTCGCCACACATCCAGCAGGGTATATTTATCACTGAGGTTGAATAGCGCTCTTGCAGCACAGCTCAGGGGTCTAACTCTGTCTGTGGATCTATCTACTGAGAGATCAATCACTGTTACTCCTACGTCCCGTCCTCTTTCCTCCATACTTATGGGAGATCTCTCTGTCCTGTGGGACGGGACCGGAGCACTTTGTAAAAAGCATCCAAAAATTTTGCAAAAAGTGGTGTCCTTCCTCTCTTTCTTGCGCGGGGCCCAGCATGCGGCCGTAACCCCGCCCACCTTGGCTCTGCCCCACGCATAGCCCATCAGTCCTTTTCGCTGCTCGTTCGGGACTGGACGCACTTGCATCCGCGGAATATTTTGTTCCCTTTTTCCTCTCTGGCTCCCGCTAGCGATCATGTACTAGTTTGTCTGTCGTTCAAACTAGACTTTCCTGATTGTTCATCGTGTCACCGACGCTTCGCGAGGGCGGATCCCCATCCTCTTTGTTTAGACTGTTTGGGTCGGGATCACCGTTGGGACTCCTGTTTTTACTGTGATTCCCTTTCGGTCCGGGCTCTTTAACGTCGGTTGGAGCGTTGGGAGGAGGTGTTCCGATGAACTCCCCCTTCGCATTTTCAAGCGTTTATCGACAAAAGAAGAAGCACCCGGTACGTTCTTTACTTTTCAGAGCACCCCGGCCGGGAGACACCTTTCTGGGTTCTTCCCGAGCCGGGAGGGGCGTTGATTGCTCCGTCACCGGGGATTGTCCTGAGGTGCCCGTTGGGCCTAATAATTGTACCAGAGTTTTCTCCGAGGGTCTCCGTAAGGGGCCTGTGGATACCGGAGCACGCTCCGAGGCCCCCTCCTGTGGGGGCTGCTTGTAGACCCAGTTGTACTGAGTCGTGGGGTACCGGAGCTCGCTCTGAGGCCTCTCTATCAGCTTCCCTCAAAAATAAGACCGGGGTGCGCCCCGAGGCCTTGATTGGGCTTGGTGTTACCGAACGGATGTTCGAGGCCCGCGCTAGTAAGGCTGTTACCGGACCTGGGTCCGAGGTTCCTCGTACTGAGGTTAAAGCTACCAACATTTCTGAGAGGCTTGGCAAGGCCTTATCGGTGAAGGTTTTCTCACTGCTCCTGCGGCAACACCAGATCTGTTGAGGGGGCAAAGAAGGAAAATTCTTCTTTTACCGGCAGTGCCGAGGTCCTTCCTGGGAAGGCTGATTTGGCAGTTGGTATGTCGCAGAAACATTCCAGGCCTCATAGTACCGGCTAAGCCGAGGATCCTTACGTTAAGGCTAAACTTAAGACCCCTGATACATCGACAGGGACCCCTGCCTCACTTCCTCACGTGCCGCAGTTCCCCTCAGGTGATGACAAAATGGTGGCTGTTCCTGCCACGACTGCGGTGGCCATTTTGGGTGCTACTCCTACAACTACGCCATCGGCCTCAGGTGTAGGACTTGGCTCTGGGAGTGAACCTAGAGTTCCTTGTGCGCATCCTTTTCGGCCAGTCTATGACTGGAATACTCGGATGCCCCTTCCGCACAATGTTTCGTTGCCTGTGGGGTCGGCACCTTTGATTTTTGTGGATACTTCGGGAGATGGGCCGGTGTGGCAACCTTCCCCGTTACGTCCCTGGAATTATCCTCCTCATGAGAGGCCTCCTCCGGTTCCGAAACAGTCCTCGGAGGAAGCCTTTTTCGGCAAATTTCAGACGCTTATGCGCACCGACCCCATGAGTGAATATTTCAAAGGGCTTTTCAGAGAAATATGTCCACCTGCGCCTCCGGCTCCACCCGTTCCTCCAGTGGTTCCACCGGCGGTTCCGCCGGCGCCCCCACCGGCGGTTCCGCCGGCGCCCCTTTTCCCAAGGTGCCTTCTCCTACTCTTCCCCCTTTGCCTCCATTGTCCCACATGGGCAAGGCAGCACCTGACACGGCTCAGTAGGATCCTGACCTGTTGGATGATGCGCAGGGCGATCAGGACAACGAGGACCTGCCCCGCTCCATTAGAGCTTTTCATGACCGGGTACTGGACATGATATGCTTCTTGGATGTTCCGGTGCCCGAGGCACCCACTCCGCAAGAGGGCGTGCTTTCTGGGGCGTTGACCCTGTTTCCTTTGGAGCGTACCGGCTTGTTCTTGCAGAAGGGCGTTCTGGCCGAGGTCCGCAGGGTCTGGGAAAAGCCACCCTCTGGACTTTTCGTCAATAAGAAAATTGACGCGCGATACAGGCTGCATTCTTTGAAGAGGTGGCCCTGTCGTCTTGTCCGCCCCACTCCTCCACAGTGGTGGCTGCGGCCACTTTACAGTCCAGGCCTGCAGCATCCTCTTCCACAACGGCTACTCGGGTTCTGGGAAAGGAGGATAAACTCCTTGACTCCTTTGGGAGGAAGATTTTCGCCAACTCGGCCTTGCAGCTCCGGCAGGCCAATGCCGAACTGGTGTAGTGGGGGCTAATATGCGGATGTGGAAAGGTCTGTCGGAGTTTGAGGAGTTCATCCCGGTCGAGAAGCTGGAAGACTTTAAAGCGGGATTATCCGACGCCAGGGTCTTGGCGCAGGATCTCCTGGAGGCTGCGGCTCATCACGTAGACACCTCGGCTCGGGGACTTATGCTGGGGGTTGATACCCCACGACATGCATGGCTGCATGCCACCAAATTCTCAAAGGAAGTACAGGACAAGGTGTTGGACCTTCCGTTTGATGGTAAGGAGCTCTTTCATTCTACAACAGATGTAGAGCTGACCAAGACGAAGGATAGCACTCAGACAATTAAGTCCTTGTCGGTGCTGGTCAAAACTCCTTTTAAAACCCAGAGACCGTTGACGCAAAGTCGACCCTCCTGGCTTTAGGGGCTTCCTAGACCGGAAATCTCAGAGTGGATAACCCTTCCGGGAATAACCGCTGGAGGCAACAACGGACTTGGTGTTTCTCCCGCTCCTCAGCCTCCTCCTCAGGTGGCAACATCACCGAAAAACCTACAAAATTAGGGTTCTCCGCGCTCGCACGAGACCCCGGTGGGAGGACGCATTGCGTCTCATTGGGAGGCGTGGCAGACAATCACCGAAGACAGATGGGTCTTGTCAGTAGCTCGGGCGGGCTTCTGCTTACCCCCTACCCCACCCTTCAACCCTCCTTTTCAGCTGTCGGGATCGCCCTCCCTCAAAGCCGAGGTTCAGAAACTTCTGGACCTCAGAGCTGTAGAACCCATTCCCCTTGGGAAGCGAGGGGAGGGCTTCTACTCCCGGCTGTTTACGGTGCCCAAACCCAACCAGGCTGGCCTGCACACCATCCTAGACCTTTCCCAGTTCAATCTTTTCCTACCCCAAGAGAAATTCAAGATGATCACGCCCAGCCAGATACGGTCCTCCTTGCAGATGATTGGCGATTGGCTCAGCGTGGTGGATCTTCAGGATGCGTGCATGCATATTCTGATTCGGAAGCCACACAGGAGATATCTCTGTTTCTCTTTGGGAAAGGAGCACTTCCAGTTTCGAGTGCTTCCTTTTGGCCTCAGCTCTGCGCCGCGTGTCTTCACGAAGATGATGTCAGTGATTGTGGCCTATCTTCGTCTGCAGGGTATCCATGTGCACCCTTGTTTGGACGACTGGCTCTTACGCAGTCCTTGCCCGTTGAAAGCAGCGTGCACTCTTCAGTCTCTCCTTCAGCTCCTGTTCCATCTTGGGCTGTCGGCGAACTGGTGGAAATCTTCCATGACGGTCTCGCAGGACTTGATTTTCCTGCGTTTTTGCTGGAACACGATCGACTGCAGAGTGCACCTGACCGGGGACAGAATGGCGGATCTGTTAGCCACGTGTCAGATGTTTGCACAGTCGGAGAGCATGTCGGCCTGGTGGTTCCAGAGGCTTCTGGGCCTCATGGCCTCGTACGTGTTGGCTCTTCCTCTTGCCTCATCTCAAGATGAGGCGGACTCAGATGGCTCTTCGGAGTTCTTGGCGTCAGGCTGTGGACCCGGATTCCAAGTTGATAATGATTCCGGCTTCCATGAGAGTGGACCTGGAGTGGTGGTCATCTCTCAGCAACCTGTCGGTGGGTGCGGGGTTCCAGGACCCAGCTCCTATGGTGACGATCACAACAGACTCCTCCCTTGTAGGGTGGGGTGCGACGTTAGATCCTCTTCAGGTGTCGGATCTCTGGTCACCTCAGGACAAGCTCCTCCACATAAATCATTTAGAGCTAATGGCGATCTTCCTAGTGCTGAGGGCGTTCAGACCGATCATAGCCAACAAGGTGGTCTGCATACGCACAGACAATGTGGTGTCGATGTATTACATCAAGCAAGGGGGAACCCAGTCTCCCCCTCTCGTGGACCTGTCCATCCAGATTTGGGAGTGGGCTGTGCTTCATGGTGTTTGGCTGCTTGCAGTGCACATCCCGGGCCAGCTGAATGTCGCAGCGGATGCCCTCAGCCGGCGGACAGTGGTCAGCTACGAGTGGGAGTTGAAGGCGAGGTCCTCTCATGGATATTCTTGCGTTGGGGCACACCGGAAGTGGACCTCTTCGCTACGGCGGTAAACAAGAAGCTATCTCAGTATGCCTCCAGAGGGGGTGCTGGGAGCCTCCTTTCTCGGGGATGCTCTCGAGATTCCATAGCACAACATGAGAGCCTACGCCTTCCCGCCTCTGCCTCTAGTTCACCGAGCAATTTGGAAGCTGAAGAACTCTGTGAACTGTTCCCTTCTACTCATAGCCCCATGGTGGCCGGCCAGGTTTTGGTTCTCAGAACTTCAATACCTATCGGTGTATCCGCCGATCAGGTTACCAGTGACCCCCGATCTTCTTCATCAGGGGGAACGGCAGATGTGGCACCCCTCCCCACAATCGCTCAGCTTGGTCGGCATGGTGCCTGAGTTCAAGTCTTTAGAACATCTTAACTTGTCTGCGGATAACATGCATATTATCCATGCAGCCAGGAAACCCTTGACCAGGTCCCAGTACAGAAGTAAATGGCTCAGGTTCTGTCGTTGGTGTTTGGACAAGCAGTTGGACCCAAGGGGGGCTACAATTGACACCGTTTTGTCCTTTGTATCCTTAGCAGAGTCGGTGTCCATGTTCTGTCATGCAGAACTTAACTTTCAGCGGTTTCCGCTTACCTTTCTACGGACCAATGCCCTTACTCTCTGAGTAACCCAGTGGTTAAGAGGCATTTTGCAGGCTTGACACGCCTCTATCCTCCAATTCGTAGTCCGCACCCGTCGTGGGATCTAAATATAGTCCTGACAGCGTTGTCATAAGCCTTTTGAGCCAATGGCCACAGTGGACCTCAAGTACCTGTCCTGGTAAGTGTCCTTTTTGGTCGCCGTTACGTCAGCAAGGCGGGTGAGTGAGCTCCAGGCCTTGTCGGTGGAGCATCCCTTTTTGGTCTTTCACAAGGATAAGGTAGTCATACGGACGAATCCTGCTTTCCTGCCGAAGGTGGTATCTGAATTCCATCTGAATCAGTCGATCTTCCTGCCGGTCTTTTTCCGAACCCTACCTCAGAGGCAGAAAGGGTTCTGCATTGTCTCGATGTCAGAAGGGCTCTTAAGTTCTATCTGGACAGAACATCCGAGTTTAGGAGTTCTTCTCAACTGTTTGTGACTTTTGGTAACACTCAGGGTAAGCAGGCATCTAAGGCGACTATTTCTCGGTGGATCGCCGCCTGCATTAAGGGAGTCTTTCACCGTCCAAGGGCTGAAGCCTGCTAAGGGTATTCATGCACACCTGGTGCGGGGCAAGGCAGCCGCAGTTGCTTTTCAGAAATATGTCCCGTGGGAGTCCATCGCTAGGGCAGCTACCTGGGCCTCCCATCTGCTTTTTGTAAGCATTATTGTCTTGACATGAGCTCAAGAGCTGATGCTCAGTTTGGTCAGGCTGTGCTGAAGAGCCTGTTTAAGTAAGGGGTATTTCCATCCACTCGTAGTTCCTGTAAGGAGTGCTTGGGAATCTCCCATAAGTATGGAGGAAAGGGGACGGGACATAGGAGTATAACCAGGTTACTCTCCGTAGTGACCACCTTACTCCTTGTCCATAGTCCCTTTTCCTCCATACGCTCGCCGTCCCCTCTAATAAGGTTCCTCTGTTATTGCTAATAGGTCTTAGACCTGGCGATAGAAAAGGACTGATGGGCGATGCGGGGGCAGAGCCAAGGTGGGCGGAGCCAAGGTGGGCGGGGTTGCGGCCGCGTGCCGGGCCCCGCGCAAGAATGAGAGGAAGGACACATTTTTGCAAAATGTTTGGATGTTTTTTACAAAGTGCTCTGGTCCCGTCCCACAGGACAGAGAGATGTCCCATAAGTATGGAGGAAAGGGGACTATGGACTAGGAGTAAGGTGGTCACTACGGTGAGTAACCTGGTTAATTCATATCACCAGCAAGAAACACAATAGTCTAAGAATTCATGCAACCTGACCGA
This sequence comes from Ambystoma mexicanum, assembly GCF_040938575.1. Classification (NCBI taxonomy): domain Eukaryota; kingdom Metazoa; phylum Chordata; class Amphibia; order Caudata; family Ambystomatidae; genus Ambystoma; species Ambystoma mexicanum. The sequence goes on from NC_090926.1 coordinate 462,910,486, forward strand.
TGTTATAAACAAAGCTCGGGTCATCTATGTTAAGAGCATATAGGTTAACCAGGACAAGCTGATGACCAGAAATGCAGCCAACAAGATTGATAAATCTCCCCTCAGGGTCAAGTACTACTTTGTGCTGTTGAAAGCCTAGAGTTTTGCACAAGTGTCATGTCATGACTCCCCGTCAGTAAGTGGTGTATGAGAGAGCCATCTCGAGTAAGCCTTGGACTTCCAGAATTTGGGATATCCTTGCTGAGTAAGGTTCGTCTCCTGTCA